>NC_091999.1:23218940-23559357 GCF_044704955.1 Pristiophorus japonicus | reverse complement strand
GACATATGAGGAGAGACTGGATCAACTGGGCTGGTATCCACTGGAGTTTAGAAGAATGAGAGGGGATCTCACAGAAACATATAAAATTCTGACGAGATTGGAGGCTGGAAGAATGTTCTCATTGCTGGGGAGTTTGAGACCAAGGATTACAGTCTAAAAATAAGGGGTAAGCCATTTATGACCGAGATGAGGAGAAACGTCTTCACTCAGAGAGTGGTTAACCTGTGAAATTTTCTACCGCAGAAAGTTGTTGAGGCCAGTTCGTTAGATATATTCAAAAGGGAGTTAGATATGGCCCTTACGGCTAAAGAGATCAAGGGGTATGGAGAGAAAGCAGGAAAGGGGTACTGAGGTTGAATGATGAGCCATGATCTTATTGAATGGTGGTGCAGGCTCGAAGGGCCGAATGGCATATTCCTGCAACTAATTTCTATGTTTCTATGTTGATGCGTGTATATTTTTGGTTATTGTGTGTGCGTGTGTCTTTGTATGTCTATCTGTATGTATGTCTCTGTGTATATGCAACTGTCTGTGGAAATCATCACCATGAATTTGGTACGTCCCGGAACTTTTTAAAATACTTGGGGAAAATTATACGGTTGTGATCTTTGGTATCGGTTTTGGTTCAGTGGCTCCATTCTCGACTGAATCAGGAGGTTGTGTGTGGAAGTCTCACTCCTGAGACTTGAACACATCATCTTGGATGACACTCAAGTGCAGTATTTGGGGAATTTTGCATTGTTGAAGCTGTTGACCATCGGCTGAAATTTTAAATTGAAGCTCCGTCTGCACCGTCGGGTGTGTTGTAGAGAGTAGAAATATATATAGACTTAGGCATTAGGCACCTGCTGGATATTTAAAACTCACATAAGCTTAAATGGACACACACATAAAATGGCTTATTTCAGGAAGAAAGATAAGAGGGAAACCATTTGCTGTAAACAAGGCTATATACCAATTATTTCTCCCAGATGAAAGAACTAATTCTATTGGTTTAAAGAACCTATATGTAATCTATAATCGTTCTGATTGGCTTGTGTCCAGCTGTGATGGGCTGTGTAGCTGTAGTAAACTGTTTTGTAACTGTTGTGAAACATATAAAGGTGCATGTAATCCTTTGTTCTGTGGAGAGAAACCTGGATACGGTCCTGTGTGTTTCCTCCCCGCTGAGCGTTATTAAATACCGTCAGGCATTGGAACCGACCCTGAGTGTTGAGTGATTCTTCTAAGAAAACACTAACGCTAACAATGGCGTAGTCGGCAGGATTTCCCGGAGTCGCTGGACGCCCTTGGAAAAAACCCGGGTGAGTATAAAAAAACTATTTTTAAGTATAAAGGGTGCGGAAGGTGGAAGCTGGTTGATCGACATGAGGAGACGGTCTAATATCTCAAACGCCTAGCCTGAGCCTGAATTAAGAGGACTTTTGTCCCACGTGACGGCCAGGAACCAAGTAGGCGTAGGGAACACACTTAGACCGTGGGATCGTGATACCGAGAGACATCTTCCGGACCCAGTAGTGTAATTTGAAATACCCCGGGATAGAACCAAGTGGTGTACAGCGGCTAACGGAATCCAAACCTGTGAACAGGGTCGGACCAACGGGCTGAGCGGTGGTAGGTAGTCGTTAAGGATATGTAGAGCACTGCGGGAATTGCTTAAACGCGTTTTTAAGAATTGTATAAGTTTGTGCAACAGCAGAACTTGTGACCTGACAGTAGCCAAGAGACAGTTTACTACAAGTTGCGCTAGATAGAAAGCGGACCTCTGAGAGTAGATTCCAAAGGTAGTAGTCCTACCCAGGAATGGCCATGAAAACAAGTAAACTCGAGTGGGGACCAGAAGGGTCGCTTACCGGCCACCTGGCGGAAAAACAAAAGAAGCTTATTGAAAATATGATTAAAGCAGGGTGGAATCCTCAGGAATTAGTTATGTGAGGAATTATTTAGATAAAACTACGAATTCCCTGAAAGGTCATGGATCCAAAAATAGAGCCGGCCAAAACAAGAAGAGAGACTGTTGTAAATCGTTGAGTGAGAAGTGTCTGTGTGATTTTTGACTGCAGAATGAATTTTTTTATGTTTTCATGTTCCGAAAGTCTGGTTGGAAGAGGAATGCAAGTGTCTGTTTATTTTAGAAACAGAGTGAAAGTCTTTTTTTTTAAACCCTTTGTAATGTTGTCCTGTATGTGGGAAGTTTTAAGACATTTAAGTTAGAAACGCAGGTGTGGATTTATTCGGATGATAAGTTACGGAGCTAGGAAAATAAACAAATAAAGAATAGGTTTGTTGAGCAAAATATTTATTTGACATGCTCACTTACTTGCCGAAAGAAAACATGCAATGATTGATTGGGTTGAAAGACATAAATTTGGTCTCGGAATGAGATAAAGAATGCTTAAAAAAAAGAGAGCTTCTAAAAAAAAAAAGTTTTAAATAAAGATTGAAATTACAAAGTTTGAATTGGGATTTTGAGATATTCAGAGAAGGCACAGGAAATACTGAGGTGGATTAAAAAAAAAAAGATTAGATTAAATCTGATCAGGTCAAACTCCTGGGCAAGTGGCGAGCTATCTGCGAAGGTGTAAAAGGAACTTTTGGAAAATGTTAAAAAACAGCAAGCTTTAGTAACGACTTTGAAACTGGAGCATTTTGAGATAACGAAAAAGCACTCAAACTCTCAAAGATGGACTTCATTCCAGTTATGGAGAAAAAGAAAAAGATAAAGACGCCACTTTGAAAGTAAACAAATGATTTTAAATTAACAACTTTATGGAGTTACGAACCCTCCGTGTAAAATACAAAACCTAATTTGAAGAAAGAAAAAAAAGATGTAACAGACTAAATGGAAAAAGACATAACTTACTAAATACTAGTTGATGTTTGCTGTGAAAAAGATATTGGTTTAATTAGAAGAAAAAAAAAATTGGAATAAGTAAAAAACACTCTACATGGATTCGAATTTTCAATTATGAAAAAGTTTCAATGCAGTTTGAAAAGATTTCCAAAATGTCCCGAACAGTCTAAACAAGCAGGAGGGTTTTGAAGATAACGAGGAGAAAGAGAGAAATAAAAAAAAACAGAATTGAATTTCAGTAAACAAAATTGCTATTGTATGTGTGGTCTTGTTTTAAAACAATTTATAAAAAAAATTCTTTGGCAAGTACTTGAATTAGAAGTTAAGAAAACATTGGAGTTTACTCTAATGATTTATGCTGTTTAACGGATTCCTAATTTCGAAGCCAGTTTTGAAGGCACAAAGACTTTTTTTTTCCAGATGATTACGTGAAGTCACGTAATGACATCAGGTCTTCTTACAAACCTGGAAAGGAGTTAACCCTTTCCATTGACAGCCGTTTTATACTGAACATTATTAATTTGGATTTCTTAATAGGGAAAAAAAAAAGACTCACCTAACAGAGGAAACAAAAATAAAAACAGAACTAGCTTATGTAATAATACTTGCCTGATACAATAAAGAAATAGATATTCAATAAAACAAATTGAAGAGTTAAAAGCTAAGATAAACAGGCTGGAAGAGATAACGGGACTAGACGGATAGTGCAGTGCGCAGCCATAGCACCATCACCTCTGGCAATAGAGCCAATGTACCCCACGGTGGGTAGGTGTAGTCCACAAACCCAACCTAACGGTAAAGCAGACAGCGATGTTTGGAGGAATAGCTTTGGCCTTGGTCATAGGAGTTTGGGTAATATTTAAGTGGGTAAAGACACGGGCGCACGCCCTACAGATTCAGCTCGAAATGGTTCGATTATAACCTTGTGCTTCTGATTTTGCAGGGTGACAGGGACTCTCGTAGAGCAAAAAACGTAACCCCTGGTGACGACCAGGCCGTCTGTTTAAAATTACAGATAATACTTACCGGAATGGGAATACGAACGGCGCTACTCGTAATCTGGATAGCCCTGCGACATGCACGTACCCTGGGCAACACCGACGGACAGCAGAGCACGCTGGAAATAAACAACTATATGAACTATGGAGTCTTGTTTAATTTAACGGACGGAATGTGCATTCCAGCAGCCAAGGACTGGAGCAAGGACAGGACTTATTTTAATGCATGGTTACAAGTGAATCCTAATAAGAATCCTAATAAGAATAAGAGTATGTGTACAGTGCTCCACGGGTATAAGGAGCAGATGCATTAAACGGAGGGATGTCAAAGGGCCTGATGAATGTACTTTCGGCATAATTTGCGCGCCTCCGGGACAATCCCAGCAATCAGTCATCCGCAAGAAGGGAATGGGGCTGTGTGGGTATTACGAGGAGGCGGGGGCGGCTGCAATATCATTGTATGTATGTTTCTCACCCCCTCCGACACCGCGCCCCATAAGAATCACTACATTGCCCGAAGAACTGCCTTGTCCCATAACTACTAAGGGACCAGAAAAAGAGATTGCAATGTACAACGAAGGGGAATTATTGTATGATAACGTAAAACATGAAATTGTGCCTGTTCTGATCAATATTTCAGGCATCCAGATGCCGGAATATTGTACCGAACAGTCAAGGAAGATGTACAATATATTAAGTAAAGTCGTAATGCAGCAGGCTGCCGATGCCATGGGTGCCAGTAAGTTCCGGGGACAGGGGTTAGCACCCAGGGTGAAGAGGGAAATAGTAAATGATGTTGCTACCGTTTTCAATACAGGAACCTCCGTAGTGAACTCGATAGACATACAAGGGCTAAATGAGAGGGTAGAACAGCTTAAAGGGGTGATGAAGGGGTTATTGGAGAGGGTGGAGCAAAACCAGGAAGACCAGGCCAACCTAGGAAAGGAGGGTGCCGAAATCCAGTTGGATGGCATCTCAGTCCTGGAAGCTCACGCTAAAACCATCAATCACCTCATTGATAGAGAACAAGAAGATACAATAAAGCAAAGACAGGGGCAACTCTGTCATGCTTATGGTCTGTGGATGGTGGGACAGATGCGCCACAACCTCGACCAGATCCAACGCGGGGAAGTACCTGATTGGATAGACAGTTCACATTTAGCTCAGTTGGCGAACCAAAGGGGGTCACTGGATAATTGTACTCTGAAGGGACTGACCCGAGTATACCCCGCAATTCCAGATTGCCAGATGGGTAGGACTACCGGGATAGGGATAGTCCTGTTGATCCCTATAGCAACGCCGGACTCAAGGCCGTTCCCCTTATACCAACTAGAGAATATCGGAGTAATAAGGGAAAATGTCTCCATACGCTACTACCTGACCACCACCTCTGCCGTTCGTCGAAACAACATACTTACTGGGATTTCCCTAGCAGATTGCAAGCAAAGGGGGGGAAATCACAGTATGCCCTCACCCGGTGGGCCGAGGTGAACTAGACGAGTGCGGGTTTAACCGAACCGACGGGTGTGTACTAGAAATAGTGCCCGCACACATGCACTTCGCGAGGGCAGGCTACGGAGGGAGGGGAAGATACTGCGTCTCTACTACTGAGAGTTCATACCAGTATAATGACCTGCAGTGCCCTATACCGCAGCCAAACTTTTGCTTTACACCACTACGACCTGTCGCGATCGGGCAAGCGCATATCACCCAGGTTAGGCGCCGGAAGTCCGAAGTTATTGAAGTAGCTGATCAGCTCCATGATCATTTGCAGGATTATGACGAGCCAGAGCAGGTCCCTATCCCACATCTCACGGAGGTATTACGGGAGTTAAGGCTCAGAGTGGGGCAATCCGTAAAACTCTATCACCAGCTACAAACTAAAATCAAAGAACTGGAAGAAGATACCGAGGTAGACTTACAAAGTCAGAGTTGGTGGAGAAAGGTCTGGGACTGGGGAATAAATGTGAACATCCACCCATGGATCCGAATTATTTCACACACACTGGTCGGTATACAATTGATCTTAGCAATAACATGGGGCGTAATGGCCTGCCAGGCATGCAGACACCACGCACAACGAAGACGGACAAATCACCGTTCCCTGGATATTAAACAGGCCTGTTTGATAAGGGGACGGGAGGAGCTAGCCTTTGTTAATTTGATTTAAGCAACCGGAACTCCTGAAACCGCGTGACTGGCCAGCACGTTGAGGCAAGGAGTACCGGGCAGTGCACAAATATCAGATAAAGGCAGTACGATCGGTTAAAAGGGGACTAGGACTAGTCCCTTTACCGAAAGGGGGGAATTGTTGTAGAGAGTAGAAATATATATAGACTTAGGCATTAGGCACCTGCTGGATATTTAAAACTCACATAAGCTTAAATGGACACACACATAAAATGGCTGCCCAGGCATTATGGGAAATCAGGTAGTCAAACTGTGAACTGTTGAACGTTCACTGACCGAGCAATAACCCTGTGAGGCCCACTGTAGGAATGCCTGGGAAGACAGAGATAAGAAGGAAACCATCTCCTGTGAACAAGGCCATGAAACCAATTATTTCAGGAAGAAAGATAAGAGGGAAACCATTTGCTGTAAACAAGGCTAAATACCAATTATTTCTCCCAGATGAAAGAACTAATTCTATTGGGTTAAAGAACCTATATGTAATCTATAATCGTTCTGATTGGCTTGTGTCCAGCCGTGATGGGCTGTGTAGCTGTAGTAAACTGTTTTGTAACTGTTGTGAAACATATAAAGGTGCATGTAATCCTTTGTTCTGTGGAGAGAAACCTGGATACGGTCCTGTGTGTTTCCTCCCCGCTGAGCGTTATTAAATACCGTCAGGCATTGGAACCGACCCTGAGTGTTGAGTGATTCTTCTAAGAAAACACTAACGCTAACAGGTGGATGTGAAAGTTCCCAGAGCTTTAGTCGAAAAAGAATAGGAGAGTTGCGCCCGTGTCAATATTACGAAAAATGTTCGTAAATGCACCCTGAAATGATCTGTGTCTGTGTGTCGCTGTGGGGGTGGAGCTGAAGCCCAGATTCTCACAGAGGCAGAGTCCAACCATCAACAGGATCAGGACCAGGATGGCCGACTGGTAAAGGCGTTGGATTTAAGATCCAATGGGGTATATACTCGCGTGGGTTCAAACCCCACTCCTGGTGATTTCTTAATAAACAGAGATTTTTCCCATCCTGCCCAGTGATACACGATTTTCATCTGCTGAATCTCCAATTTTCTGCAACGATGTGACATTCTGAGCCGACAATGAAATGAAATTGTGAAATGTATCTGTGTTGCTCGGTCTCTGCCTCTCTCACTCTCTTTAGAGAGCTGTGAATGTGTTTGAGTGTCTGCCTCTCTCTGACACACTCTCTCTGTCACTGGTTCTCTGTTTGTCTCTGTCTCTCAATCTGTCTCTTTCTCACGGTGTCTCGTTCTGTTGCAATGGGATTCTCTCAGACTCTCAGTCTGACTGCCAATCTCTGTCCCATTATATCTGTCTGTCCATGTCTTTGCCTGTCTCTGCTAATCCCTGTCTCTAACCAGAAAAGTATTTCCATTATGTTCTGTTTTTGTCTCTATGTTTCTCTCTCTATCTGTCTTTCTCGCTATCTGTCGCCCTCTTTGACTCTCTCTTTGTCCCTGTCCTTTTCTCTGTCATTCCATCACTATTTGCCTCCCTCCCTTTATGGAGCACGCAGATACATGTATTTGAGTCTTTTTCTCATTCAGTCTGATCCTCCCTTTCAGTCTCAAACTTTCTGTCTCTCTTTGTCTCTATCTCGCTGTCTATCTGTCCCCGTTTCCCTGTTTGTCTCTGGTTCTCAATGTGTCTGTCACTTTCTCACGGTGTCCAGTTCTGTTCGAATGGGATTCTCTCAGTCTCTCTGTCTGACTGTCTCACTCTTTCCCATCATGTCTTTCTGTCTATGTTTCTGCCTATCTGTCTCTCTTTGACTGTCGCTGGTAGTTCCTGTCTCTAACCTGCTGAGTATTTCCATCATTTTCTGTTTATATCTTTGTCTCTCTCTCGATCTGTCGCTCTCTCTCCTTGTCACTGTCTTTATCACTGTCTTTCTTTCACTCTTTCCCTCTCTCTCTTTATTGATCACACACATCTCTGTATATGTAGGTGTTTGAGTCTTTTTCTCAGAGTCTGCCTGACTTTTCAGTCTCACCCTTTCTGTCTCTCCCTGTTTGTCGGTTTGTCTCTGTCTCTCAATGTGTCTGTCGACTTCTGTTCGCAGCTCGATTACTGCTCTGACACAGCCCGTACCTTCATCCGTATAGTCGTGATTTTGCTCCCCTGTTCTGCAGGATAACCGGGTTCAATTCCCCGACGAAAAAGCAGTTTTTTCAAAATGTCTAATTTTACGTCTGTTTCTTGGTATAGATTCATATTAAAAAGTTCCAGAACAATATAAAACAGTAAAAATACAGCAAGAGGAGATTGCCTCTTCCAGATTTTTTGCAAACGGAGACTTTTTCAGGATTCTGTGGCTGTCTGCTGCACAGAGATGGATGACTAAGTTTTTTCTGAGTAACATTTAAAGCGCCAGAGACGCAGTAATTGTGGCCGAGTGGTTAATGCGATGGTCTTGAAATCCTTTTGGTTTTCTGCGCTTAGGTTCGAATCCTGCCGACTGCAATTTTCATTCGATCTTCCAATTTAACCAGGTTTTTGCAAAACTAATCCTGAGATAGGTGGAATAACGTCCCACATCTTTCAACACTGACATCTATTTCTCATTTTTATTAATCTGCAATATTCACGATACATACGGATAGAAAAACGCAAACATCAGCCAAAGTAGCGACAGTGACTCAGCCTGTCTATCCCTCGAGATGTCTAAGGCATCTGTGCATGTCCGTTGGTTGATGTATATTTTTGTTTATGCATGTATGTTTGTCTCTCTGTGACTGTCTATCTTTATATATGTCTCTGTGTATGTGCAACTGTCTGTGGAAATCATCACCATGGATTTGGTATGCCCTGGAACTTTTTAAAAAGACTTGGGGAAAATAATACAGTTGTGAACTTTGGTATCGGCTTTGATTCAGTGGCAGCATCCTCGATTGAAAAACGCAAAAGCCAGACAAAGTAGCGACAGTGACCCTGCCTGTCTATCCATCTATTTGTCTAAGGCAACCTGTGTATATCTTGATCTGGGTGTCATGGTACATCAGTCATTGAAAGTTGGTGTGCACGTGCAGCAGGCGGTGACGAAGGCAAATGGCATGTTCGCCTTCATAGCTAGGGGATTTGAGTGTAGGAGCAGGGAGGTTTTACTGCAGTTGTACAGGGCCTTGGTGAGGCCACACCTGGAATATTGTGTTCAGTTTTGGTCTCCAAATGTGAGGAAGGACGTCCTTGCTATTGAGGGAGTACAGCGAAGGTTCACCAGCATGATTCCCGGGATGGCAGGACTGACATCGGAAGAGAGATTGGATCAACTGGGCTGGTATCCACTGGAGTTTAGAAGAATGAGAGGGGATCTCATAGAAACAAATACAATTCTGACGAAATTTGACAAGTGAGAGGCAGGACGAATGTTTCCGTTACTGGGGAGTTCGAGAACTAGGGGTCACAGTCTAAGAATAAGGGGTAAGCCATTTAGGACCGAGATGAGGAGAAACGTCTTCACTCAGAGAGTGGTTAACCTGTGGAATTCTCTGCCGCAGAAAGTTCTTGAGTCCAGTTAGTTAGATATATTCAAGAGGGAGTTAGATATGGCCCTTACGGCTCAAGGGTTCAAGGGGTATCGAGAGAAAGCAGGAAATGGGTACTGAGGTTGAATGATCAGCCATGATCTTAAAGAATGGTGGTGCAGGCTCGAAGGGCCGAATGGCCTGCTACTGCAACTAATTTCTATGTTTCTATGTTTTTTTGTTGATGCGTGTATATTTTTGGTTATTGTGTGTGCGCGTGTCTGTGTATGTCTATCTGTATGTATGTCTCTGTGTATGTGCAACTGTCTGTAGAAATCATCACCATGAATTTGGTATGTCCTGGAAATTTTTTAATAACTTGGGGAAAATAATAAGGTTTTGATCTTTGGTATCGGCCTTGGTTCATTGGCTCCATTCTCGACTGAATCAGGAGGTTGTGTGTGTATGTCCCACTCCTGAGACTTGAGCAGATAATCTTGGATGACACTCAAATGCAGTATTTGGGGAATTTTGCATTGTTGAAGCTGTTGACCATCGGCTGAAATGTTAAATTGAAGCACCGTCTGCAACCTCGGGTGGATGTGAAAGTTCCCAGAGCATTACACGAAAAAGAATAGGAGAGTTGCGCCCGTGTCAATATTACTAAAATTTTTCGTAAATGCTCACTGAAACCCGATGTGTATGTGTGTGTGTTGTTGTGGGGGTGGAGCTGAAGGCCACATTCTCACAGAGACAGAATCCAAACGCTACAAAGACCAGGATGGGCGAGTGGTTAAGGCGTTGGCCTTAAAATTCAATGGGTTTGTCCCACGTGGATTCGAACCCCAATCCAAGAATCTCTTTAATTTAACAGAGATTTTTCCTATCCTGCCCAGTGATACCGGATTTTCATCTGTTGAATCTGTAACTCTGTGACACTCTGAGCCGATCATGAAATGAAATTGTGAAATGTAGCTGTGTATGTCAGTCTCTGCCTTTCTCTCTTTAGAGAGCTGCGTATGTGTTTGTGTGCTTGAGCCTTTGTCTCCCTCAGTCTGCCTCTCTCTGACTCACTCTGTCTGTGCCTGGTTCTCTGTTTGACTCTGTCTCTCAATCTGTCTCTTTCTCACGGTGTCCAGTTCTGTTCCAATGCGATTCTCTCAGACTCTCTGTCTGACTGTCTCTCTCTTTCCCATCATCCCTGTCCGTGACTTTGCCTGTCTCATTTTGTCCCTGTCTCTAATCTGATGAGTATTTCCATCATTTTCTGTTTTTGAAACATAGAAACATAGAAAATAACTGCAGGAGTAGGCCATTAGACCCTTCGAGCCTGCACCACCATTGAATATGATCATGGCTGATCATTCCTTCAGTTACCCTTTCCTGTTTTTCTCTCCATACCACTTCATCCACTTAACCGTAAGGACCATATCTAACTCCCTCTTGAATATATCCAATGAACTGGCTTCAACAACTCTCTGTGGCAGGGAATTTCACAGGTCAACAACTCTCTGAGTGAAGAAGTTTCTACTCATCTCACTGCTAAATGGCCTACCCCTTATCCTAAGACGATGTCACCTGGTTCTGGCTTCCCCAACATCGAGAACATTATTCCCGAATCTAACCTGTGCAGTCCCGTCAGAATCTTCTATGATTCTATGAGATCCCCTCTCATCATTCTAAACGCCAGTGATTAAAGGCCGAGTTGATCCAATCTCTCCTCATATGACAGTCCTGCCATCCCTGGAATCAGTCTGGTGAACCTTCGCTACACTCCCTCAACAGCAAGAACGTCATTCCTCAGACTAGGAGAGCAAAACTGAACACAATATTCCAGGTGTGTCCTCACTAAGGCCTTGTACAACTGCAGTAAGATCTCCTGGCTCCTATATTCAAATCCCCTAGCTACGAAGGCCAAAATACCATTTGCCTTCTTTACTGCCTGCTGTACCTGCATGCCCACTTTCAGTGACTGATGAACCATAACACCAAGGTGTCATTGCACCTCAAGTTTTTCTAGTTTTCCGCCATTCAGATAATATTCTGCCTTCGTGTTTTTGCCCCCAAAATGGATAACCTCACATTTATCCACATTATACTGCATCTGGCATGTATTTGCCCACTCACCTAATCTGTCCAATTCACCCTGCAGCCTCTTAGCGTCCTCCTCACAGCTCGTACCGCCACCCAGTTTAGTGTCATCCGCAAACTTGGAGATATTACACTCTATTCCTTCAACTAAATTGTTCATGTATATTGTAAAGAGCTTGAGTCCCAGCTCTGAGCCCTGCGGCACCCCACTAGTCACTTACTGCCAGTCTGAAAAGGACCCGTTTATCCCAATTCTCTGCTTCCTGTCTTCCAACCAGTTCTCTGTCAAATCAGTCCATTAATCCCAATACCATGCACTTTGATTTTGTGCACCAATCTCTTGTGCGGGACCTTGTCAAAAGCCTACTGAAAGTCCAAATACACCACATCCACTGGTTCTCCCTTGTCCACTCTACTCGTTACATCCTCAAAAAATTCCAGATTATTCGTCAAGCGTGATTTCACTTTCATAAATCCACGCTGACTCGGTCCGATCCTGTCACTGCTTTCCAAATGGGCTGCTATTTCATCCTTAATGATTGATTCCAACATTTTCCCCACTACTGATGTCAGGCTAACCGGTCTAGAATTACCCGCTTTCTCTCTCCCTCCTTTTTAAAAAAGTGCCATCACATTAGCTACACTCCAGTCAATAGGAACTGATCCAGAGTCGATAGATTGTTGGAAAATGATCACCAATGCATCCACTATTTCTAGGGCCACTTCCTTAAGTACTCTGGGATGCAGACTATCAGGACCCGGGGATTTATCGGCCTTTAATCCCATCAATTTCCCCAACACAATTTCCCGCCAATAAGGATATCTTTCAGTTCCTCATTCTCACGAGACCCACAGTTCCCTAGTACATTTGGAAGTTTCCAGTTGGATTCTCTCAGTCTCTCTGTCTGACTGTCTCTCTCATTCCCGTCATCTCTGTCTGTCTATGTCTCTACCTGTCTGTCTCTATTTGCCTGTCTCTGTTAGTACCTGTCTCTAACCTGCTGAGTATTTCCATCATTTTCTGTTTATATCTCTATATCTCGCTATCTGTCGCTCACTCTTCATCTGTCTCTCTCCTTGTTACTGTCTTTATCACTGTCATTCTCTCACTGTTTTCCTCTCTCTCTTTATATCTGTATGTGTGTGTGTTTGTGTCTTTTTCTCACTCAGTCCTCCTCTCCTTCTCAGTCTCACACTTTCTGTCTCACGTTGTCTCTATCTTGCTGTCTGTCTCTCCCTGTTTGTCGGTTTATCTCTGTCTCTCAATGTGCCTGTCTACTTCTCATGGTGTCCATTTCTGTTCTCAGCTCGATTCCTGCACTGACAGAATCCACACCCGTCAGCTCCTCATTCGTGTCTTAGTTAATATCCCTCTCTGTCACGCGCGAGGTCGGCGTTCAATTCCCCGACCAGGATGAAGCATTTTTAAATGTTGAATATTACTTCTGTATGTCCTGAAACTTTATAAAAAGACTTGGGGAAAATAATACGGATGTGAACTTTGGTATCGGCTTTGGATCAATGGCAGCATTCTCGACTGAATAAGGAGGTTGTGTGTGTAAGTCCCACTACTGCGCCTTGAGCATATAATCTTGGCTGACACTCAAATGCAATATTTGGGGAATTTTGTATTGTTGAAGCTGTTGACTTTCGGATAAAATGTTAAATTGAAGCTCCGTCTGCACCCTCGGGTGGATGTGAAAGTTCCCAGTGCATTACTCGAAAAAGAACAGGAGAGTTGCCCCTGTGTCAATATTACTATAAATATTCGAAAATGCTCATTGAAAACCTGTGTCTGTGAGAGTGGAGCTGCAGCTAGATTCTCACAGAGACAAAATCCGAATATTGACAAAACCAGGATGGCCGATTTGTGAAGGCATTGGACGGAAATTCCGATTGGGTTTATACCTGCGTGGGTTCGTAACCCCACTCCTGGTACATCTTTAAATTCACACCGATTTCCTCCCATCCTGCTCAGTTATACACGAATCTATTCTGTTGAATCTGCATTTGTTGATAACTTTGTAACATTCAAAGAAATGGGATTGTGCAATGTATCTGTGCCTCTCACTCTCTGTCTTTAGAGTGCTCTTCATGTGTTTGAGTCTGACTCCCTGTGTCTGAGGAATTAGAAGCTGAATTTAGGGAGCTGGGAGCTAAATTTCCAAATCGGACCTCAAAGGTAGCAATCTCAGGGATAGCTACCACTTTTCAGAGTAGGAAGCGCAGGATAGTTCAGATAATGTGTGTTGCAGAAGGGAGGGATTCAATTTCTTTGGACATTGGAACCGTTCTGGGGGAGCTGGGACCTGTGCAAACCTCAGCAGAACCAAAGTCCACGAGGGAGAGTTTGCTCGTGTTGTTGGGGAGGGGTTAAACTGATATCGCAGCGGGATGGGAACCTTTGGGGTAAAAAAGTAAGGGTGGAGGGCAGAGAAACCCAAGGCAAAAATCAAAAAGGGCCACATTGCAGCCAAATTATAAAGGGACAAGGTGTGTTAAGATAACAAGCCTGAAGGCACTGTGCCTCAATGCGAGGAGTATTCGTAATAAGGTGGACAAATTAACTGCACAGGCAGCAATTAATGAATACGATGTAATTGGCATCACGGAGAAATGGCTCCAGGGTGACGAAGGCCGGGAACGCAACATCCAGGGGTATTCACCAGTCAGGAAGGATAGACACAAAGGAAAAGGAGGTGGGGTGGCATTGCTGGTTGAAAAGGAAATTAACACAATAGTCAGGAAGGACATTCACGTGGATTCTACGTGGGTGGATCTGTGGAATATCAAAGGGTCAAAAACGCTAGTGGGAGTTGTGTACCACCAAACAATCGTAGTGACTTTGCTGACAGCATCCAACAAGAAAGTAGGGATGTGTGCAATAAAGGTACATCAGTTATCATGGGCGACTTTAATCTACATATAGATTGGGCTAACCAAACTGGTAGCAATACGGTGGAGGAGGATTTGCTGGAGTGTATTAGGGATGGTTTTCTCGACCAATATGTCGAGGGACCATCTTGAGGGCTGGCCATCCTAGACTGCTTGATGTGTAATGAGAAAGGACTAATTAGCAATCTTGTTGTGCGAGGCCCCTTGGGGAAGAGTAACCACAATAAGGTAGAATTCTTTGTTAAGGTGGAGAGTGAAACGGTTAATTCTGAGACGGGTCCTGAACTTAAGGAAAGGTAACTTCGATGGTATGAGACATGAATTGGCTAGAATAGACTGGGAAATGATACATAAAGGGTTGACGGCAGATAGGCAATGGAAAACATATAAAGATCACATGGATGAACTTCAACAATTGTACATCCCTGTCTGGAGTAAAAATAAAACGGGGAAGGTGGCTCAACCGTGGCTAACAAGGAAAATTAAGGATAGCGTTAAATCCAAGGAAGAGGCATATAAATTGGTCAGAAAAAGCATCAACCCGAGGACGGGGAGAAATTTAGAATTCAGCAGAGGAGGACAAAGGGTTTAATTAGGAGGGGGAAAATAGAGTATGAGAGGAAGGTTGCTGGAAACATAAATACTTCTTTAAATATGTGAAGATAAAAAGAGTAGTGAAGGCAAACGTAGGTCCCTTGCAGTCAGATTCAGCTGAATAGGGAACAAAGAAATGGTAGACCAGTTGAACAAATACTTTGGTTCTGCCTTCACGAAGCAAGGTGCGCATAATCTTCTGGACATAGTACATGACCGAGGGGCTAGTGAGAAGGAGGAACTGAAGAAAATCCTTATTTGTGGGAAATTGTGTTAGGGAAATTGATGGGACTAAAGGCCGATAAATCCCCGGGGCCTGATGGTCTGCATCCCAGAATACTTAAGGAAGCGGCCCTAGAAATAGTGGATGCATTGGTGATCATTTTCCAACAGTCCATCGATTCTAGATCAGTTTGTATGGACTGGAGGGTAGCGAATGTAACACCAGATTTTGAAAAAGGAGGGAGAGAGAAAACGGGTAATTATAGACCAGTTAGCCTGACATCAGTGGTGGGGGAAATGTTGTAATCAATTATTAAAGATGAAATAGCAGCCCATTTGGAAAGCAGTGACAGGATTGGTCCAAGTCAGCATGGATTTATGAAAGGAAAATCAAGCTTAACAAATCTTCTAGAATTTTGTGAGGATGTAACTGGTAGAGTCGACAAGGGAGAACCAGTGGATATGGTGTAGTGGGACTTTCAAAATACTTTTGACAAGTTCCCACACAAGAGGTTGGTGTGCAAAATTAAAGCACATGGTATTGGGGTTAATGTATTGACGTGGATAGAGAACTGGCTGGCAGACAGGAAGCAGAGAGTCGGAATAAACGGGTTCTTTTCATAATGGCAGGCAGTGACTAGTTGGGTGCTGCAGGGCTCAGTGCTGGGACGCCAGCAATTTACAATATACATCAATGATTTAGATGAAGGAATTTTGTATAATATCTCCAAGTTTGCAGATAACATTATGCTGGATGGCGGTGTGAAATGTGAGGAGGATGCTAAGAGGCTGCAGGTTGATTTGGACAGGTTAGGTGAGTGGGCAATTGCATGGCAGATGTAGTGTAATGTGGATAAATGTGAGGTTATGCACTTTGGTGGCAGAAACAGGAAGGCAGAATATTATTTGAATGGCGGTAGATGAGGAAAAGAGGAGGTGCAACGAGATCCGGGTGTCATGGTACATCAGTCATTGATGGTTGGCATGCAGGTGCAGCAGACAGAAAGAAGGTAAATAGCATGTAGGCCCCATATCTTGGGGATTTGAATATAGCAGCTGTACTGGGCCATGGTGAGGCCTCACCTGGAATACTGTGTTCAGTTTTGTTCTAATCTGAGGAAGGACGTTCATGCTATTGAGGGAGTGCAGCAAAGGTTCACCAGACTGATTTCCGGTATGGCAGGACTGACATATGAGGAGAGATAGGATCGACTGGGCCGGTATTCACTGGAGCTTAGAAGAATGAGAGGGGACCTCAGAAACATTCTGATGGGACTGGGCAGGTTAGATGCACGAAGAATGTTCCCGATGTTGGGGAAGTCCAGAACCAGTGGTCACAGTCTGAGGACAAGGGATAATCCATTTAGGACCGAGATGAGGAGAAACTTCTTCACTCAGAGAGTTGTTAACCTGTGGAATTCTCTTCCGCAGAACGTTGTTGAAGCCAGTTCATCAGATATATTCAAGAGGGACTTGGATATGGCCCTTAAGGTAATGGGATCAACGGGTGTGGAGCGAAAGCAGGAAAGGGGTACTGAGGTGAATGATCAGCCATGATCTTATTGAATGTTGGTGCAGGCTCGAAGGGGCGAATGGTCTATTCCTGCAACCTTTTTCTATGTTTCTATGTTTCTATGTTTCAGGGTACATGCATCTAATGGCACAGTGTGTTGTGCCATTTCTTTCAACTGGGTGCTATTTATTGAATCTGTAACTCGCCCGGTTTGTATCTGATCCATATTGTGTCTCACCTGACCAATCATCCATCTCCCATAGGCATGACATGTGTCTCTTTTCCTGTCCTCAGCATTGTTCTCTCAATACCTGCTTATTTAGCTCGTTAATTGTTCGTGCATGGCCTTCCAATACGGATACACCCTGTAGCATGTTTTTGGATGTTTTGTATCCTAACTGTGAAGACTGTATCCCAATCCTGTTCTGTTTCCTGATTAGTAACTCCGTTGTTCCCCTCAAACTATCTACACCTGCCTGGATCGCCTGTATATCTGGTGTATCTACTCGAGATGTCCCTGTACAGCTAATATGTCATTTGCTAAAGATCTCCTCTGTCTTGCTTCTTTGTGTCTCAGCTGCTTGTGTTACTCCCTTGCTCCTGATGTGTCACTAGCTATTCTCAGGATTGTGTCTAGCAATCATGTTTACAATGCTTTAGTCTTGTGGCTAATGTTTTCTGGCTGTTCAATTTATGCTCACAGGTCACATTTCATGCTGGACATTGTCAAAAAACAACATTACTTCTGTTCCAGGTTTAACTACCACGCAATGTCCCAAGGTTAATTCCCCTGGTTTACAATATTCAGGTAACATTTTTTACACACTTATCTTATGGCTTCAAGACAAACGCTCCTGACACTTAGATGCCGCCCCCTAGAGGCTGATTTACGTAGCCTCTGGTGTGGTAAAATGCTTCTGGGCCCCCTCGGGGCGGCCTTGCAGCTTGTCCTTGTCGAATCGAAAGCACGGTGATGATCACGTTTATATTCTGTTGATAAAACACATCCTGGATATTCCAGGTTTTAGTTAGAGTATTACCATTTCCATTTCAACCGGATTTTCCTTTCACTATTCTATTGGTTCTGCAATTGCTGTGGTTAGGCACAAATTTCCTGCAATAGCTAAAGAATCCCAATATCTTACACAGCCCTCAGGCTGGTTTTAGTCGTGGCATAATCCTAATGTCCTCCTTCCTGTCATTGGACATAGTCCGAGTTCCTTGCGATATTTTTTGTCCCAGGTACTGTACGACAGCTTGTCCGATTTGTGCCTTTTTGGGATTTACTTTAAATCGTGCTTTCCGTTATCTCAAATGTCTTTTCCATAACTAGAACAAAGTCTAACACGTAGGCTTTGATAATTGCTTTCCGTTATCTCAAATGTTCCAGTTGCAAAGGCTTTATGTCTCACTTTCTGTGGTTCTTCAACCACCGTATCTGAAGTCACAAGTTCAACTTATATTGTCCTTTGTTCTAAACTGCTGAAGCCTGCCGTTTTAACATTTTAATTTTTTCAAAGTTCCTTTTAACTTTCACAGATAGCTCCCCACTTGCCCAGGAGTTTGACCTGATCCCTGAAGGTATTTCTACATTGTTTCGAAACATTATAGTTTTATTTCTTTTTTTTTAAGAGATCAGATTTAACTTTTTATGTTGTGTATTTTCTTAAACAGTGGTACTTGAAATCTTCACAACAAAATTAACTCTTCACTGCTTCCATCGTAATTTCTGCTCCCCTTTTGTAGTATTTGTATTTATTGTTGGATTATGAAATGTCAAGTATGGTAAAACTGTTTTTTAATCGGACTTCTCATTTATGCTTATAGTGAGTCACAGATCACAGAATGCAAAGTACTTGTTTTATAATTATGTGCCTATCTTCTGTTTTAGAAGCTGAACGTCAAAAACTCTAATCTTTTGCGCTGTAACTTCAATTTTGTGATACAGTATCTCATAAATTACCTCTTTTTAAGCTTCAGCTTCTGACGCAGAATGTTTACTTTTATTAAAAGGCTTCCAAACACAATATTTTCCAATACAACCAAAATGTTTGTCAAGGAGAATCACCTGAAATATCTCAAAGTCCCAATTCAAATATTGTATTGCCAATCTTTTATTTAAAAATCTTTTTACTGAGCTAGAAGCTTTCGCATCAAGATTTTACACAAAGGAATATGGGGGCGTATTTCCCCAGCCCACAGCCTTGAGACACCCACGCGGGCTTCTTTTTTTTTAAGGCATTACAATTTCCCTTCATCGTTCTTTATTTCATTCCTAGACTTAATGTATTTTCATTCAGCAAAATGTAATCAATGCATACGTGTTTTCTTTTGACAAGTGAGCGTGTCGAAAAAAACAATTTAAACCAACGGGACCTCGCATTTTTTATCTTTTGCTCAACAAACCTATCCTTTGTGCATTTCCTAACTCCATAACATATCATCCGAATAAATCCACACCTGGATTTCTAAATCAAAATGTAATTCAATTCTCGGTTCATACTTTCTTAAAACTTCCCTCATACTGTAAAGGGTTAAAAAAAACGTTCACTCTGTTTGAAAAAGTAGGTGGGGCCAAAACAACAGACAGCTCCACCACTTTCTGAAGCAGGCTTTCAGACACTTGAAAAATTCATTAATTCCCACCTCAAATATTCCGCAGTCAACAATCACAGAAGCACTTTCATTCAAAGACAGACATTCACAAAAGTCCATCTTCATTCGACAAAGCTTATTGTTTGGCCGGCTCTAATTTTGGATCCATATTTCACTTAAGATAGTCACTAACGGTTTTTATTATGGTCTTCCGAAAAATATCTGCTTAGCAATACTTCTGGCCCCCAATAAATCCTTTATTTTCTTCGGCTCCTAATCATAACCCTGTTAGTGGGGGATACAAATTTGGGCCAAATTCCTCTGTCCATTCCCTTCTGTCAACTATATCTATTTTTATACTTACAGCCTCTTGTCTTTTGTCACTTTCTCTGTCCATCTCAACTTCGGGTATATTTCTATTCATCTTTCCGGCTGTTAAACTGCTCTTTTTCCCTTCATCATATCCTGCCTGTACCATCTTCTTAACCTTTTCAGATTTATCTCTCAGAAACTCTTCTGATAGTTTATACCTCACCCCTCCAAGGGCCTTGGCAGATTCCCTTGCCATTTCTTACACTGGGGCTTTTTCCCCAGTTCCCATTTTACCCATCTTTACTTAAGTGGAACTATTTACACCGCGGCTTTTAGCCCAATATCCCATATACGTACTTATTCTACCGACACATGTATTTACTTAGAGTGTCCTGACGCACCCCTCAACTGGATTTACTGGCTGCACAGACTCTGCTTCAGATTCGTTGCATCTCTGGTTACTTTGCAAGGAGAATTTCTCAAGGTAATTCTCTACTCATTCGTTGTTAGTTTGGTCAGCTTTTTGTGTCTAATCTGCCCGTCCAGTAGATCCTGCTGACTGCGCCAAGTTGTTAGGGTTAACTTCAAACCACCACTCGGAGTCCGTTAGGCTTAAAGTAAATGCAGTTTTTATTAATAAAAGATACAAGCCAACAGGGGAGCTACCCTTGAAGTAATGCTCAAAGAAACTGCCAGAGATATCTAATTTTATACAGTTTCAGATTATAGTCTTACGTAATTACACAAGTTACAATTAATATGTGCTGATTGATTAATACATGATTATCTGGTAGGTTGCTTCCTCCAATCTGGCCTCTAAATGTTTAATTGGTAATTCAGGATACATGTTCTTATGATTCTTTTTATTTCACTTGTATCTTGTTATAGAATTGAAATTCTATGTTATCTGTGTCTGTGCCCAGCTCCCAAGGCATTTGATCTATAAATTGGAAAATCTGCCCCTCTGTGGAAGGCATCCCACACATGCTTCCCACAGACTGAAAAACAGGCTGTGGGATCCATTTTAAAAATCTGTTAACTCCATTTTAAAACATCCCAATTATTATTATTAATTGTAATTACGTTTTGTGATCTGCCCTTTCAGTCGATTATGGGGTATCTTATCGAAGGCCTTTGGAAATCCAGATGAATTATATCTACTACAGTATGTTAGTTTACGCTATCTGTTACCTGTTCGAAAAATTCAAAGAATTTGGTCAATTCAAGACTTTCCCTTTTATAATCCATGCTGACTATTCATTTTTGGTTTCTAGTTGTTCTTCCCCTTTTTCTTTTAGTAGTGAATCCATTATTTTTCCTCCCAACGACGTTAAGTTGACTGGACTATAGTTCCTCAGACACGTTCTACCTCCCTTCTTAAAAATAGTTATTACATTAGGTGTCTGCCAATCCTCCGGCACTGCACCTTATTCTAACGAAGTATTAAATATGTTTATTAATGCCTCTGCTATCTCTTCTCTAGATGTGATTCGTCCGAAGCTGGCATTTTATCCATTTTCGGTTTGATTAATTTATATAATATTTTCCTCTTGTTATTTTAAATGCAGTTATTTCATTTCTAATATCATCCGTTGTCATGTACACCTGTATTGTCTCGCTGATAAATACTGACGCAAAGTAATTGTTTAATATTTCTACCTATCTCTGCCTGTAGACAACCTTCTGAGCCACGTACTTTGGTATGTATTGTGGATGTCCTCCACGCAATCTTTATCCTTATCGTTAAAGGTTTCGAGTATATCCTACCTGTTGGACAGGAGCAGTGTCTCATTCTCAGCCTCTCCTCAGTTCTCACTGCACGGCACCCAATCAGCCACGGACTTTCCTGACCTGCGCTTTTCTGTGGGATGTGACTGTTTTCTGGATTAAATCACTTATCCTGTGTGTTTCAGAGTGTGTCGAACTCGAACTCCAGCCCAATTACGCTGAGCCAGAGCGAATAAAGCATAGACATTTCCTGCAGATGTGGGAATGCGGGACAGATTTGATGTCCACAAACTCACACACATTACAGTCTCGACTCATTGCCTACCCTGCCATCTTTAGTTATTTTTTATAAATGTATTTGCTTATTTACACACTGAATTAATTTAATTACTTAGTTTTTATTCAAATGGTTATTTATAATTATATTAATTAATTAGTAATTATAGTTAAATTATTAATTTAATAAAGTATTGTTATTGCTCCCAGGTCTTAGTGTCGACCAAGCTTCGAGAGAAAAGGTAATACTCACCAAACATTCATCTACCTGCTGTATTTTGGAGACCAAAGCAGCACCTCCTTCAACCACTGTTCCCATTCAAACTCTCACCAAATTCCGTTTAATATCACTGTGCAGAACACACTGTGAATCACAAGTCAGTGTTTAGTTTTATACCTTTGGAGCCACACACAAGTTAGAAGTGCTGTCTCACCTCCGTGCCCATTGCTCGCAGTAATTAGCACATATTTAAGACTAACACTTACAGCTGACTGATAGTTAACTACCACTAACAGGCAGTTTCTGCTAACTTCTGTTTTTAAAGTGCTAAGTTCAATTCAAAACGTTCAACTAAATTTACCTTCTTACAGCTAATACTCAGCCAGACTCACCTCGGACTTACCACTGAATCTCACTTTCTCTACGTTCCCAAGTTTACCACTCACTTTGTGCACTCTGTTTAAGATCAGGATGTGGTGATCGCGTAAACTCTGGCATGCTCTGCTGGGCCGAAAGAGTCGGGGTGGGGAAGATCGCTCTGTAAATTTGCAGTCCACAGGCAGACGGGCTGCTAACTCCCAGCACCCCCAGGGAAACCTCAGGGGAACCGCCTCAGACCAGTTTTCAGCCGCGAGCACCGAATGGCCTATGTCTGTGCTGCAGACATTAAGTAACTCTTTGTAAGGTGATGGGTGAAGGAGATGGGATGTCTGAAATGCGATTCTGAGTCAGCCACAGGCCAGGGCGTGGTCAGAAGGGCAGGTCTGTGATGTCACAATACTCAGGCACAGTGTCATGCGAGTTTCCCCGCTTTATTACATCACACATACTGCAATACCTAGTAACAAAGCTCGTTACCACCCTCCCTGAACACTGCATATTATGGGCTATGTTGAGCTCGGAGATTTTACACAGAGTGAGGAGGAGCTGAGTTTAATGTGTGTCGAGTGTGTGCGGGGAACACTTCATCCTGCAGATCACCGCATTGTTCAGGCAAACTTACAAAGGAACGTTATAGTGGTGAATGTCACTGGAGTATACTCCGTCTGGAGGAGACCTTTTAATCCCAAAGGTAGATTATCTGAAACAAGGATACGTCGCTATCACCAGGCGCTGGGGCTGCTCAGGTTAAACCGCACTGGGAGAAAAACACAAGGAACCTGCAAAAGGATGAAAGCACTGACCTTTGAGCCTTTGAAACCTTCCCTCTCTGGCTGTTGTTTGGTCTCAGGCCATTTCCCCCCAGCTTTTCCTGGTAGTGCTGGGGACTGAGCGGCCCGCCCGTGGACTGAAAAGTTCCCCGCGCCGCTCCCTTTGGGTAAACACATCCGACACGAGCCTGGCGGTCGGGAGCTTTATAAACCCATCCCAGGCCGCAACAGACGTCTTAGCGGGGATAAAACCCGCAGGAGTCCAGCGGGACTGATCTCCGTGGACTTCCCCACCTCTATCATTTTTGTTCGTCGCTGAATCCGCGCGGTGAAAGATGAAAACAGGCCTCACTGTGTGTGTATCACAGAGATGAGCGGATTGGGCAGAATACACGCCCAAAACATTGTGTGATTCTTATTATTTAATACATTTAACAATTAGAGTAAAGGGATATTTCACCACATTCTTCAACTCCTCTCTGAATTTCGTCTGGGTCACGGCATAAATACATGTGTTGGTGCAGCAACTCAGGAGCTGAAGCATAAATCCCATTTCCTCTACATATTTAGGTAGAGATACACGAATAATATTTAACGAATACAATCGTTCAACCACAGAATATAACAGAAACACTGCCCATAAGAGGATAAAATTGCCGGATATAACAAACAGTAAAATGATGGATTTCCTTCGCTTCTCCATCTCTGGATCACTGGGACTCTCCCCACTGCTGTGGGCCCTGAGTCTTCTGCGGGCTCTGCTTGACACTAAAACGTGTCTGACAGTTAAAGTATTGAGCAGAAGGATCAGAACAAATGGAATAAACGGTGTTATAATATAATGAAGGAATTCAATTACTGCCCATGATACTGACTCAGAGACGTCCCATCGAACAAAACAAAACCAGGGACTATTCGAAATCTGATACATACCTCCATACATAAAGTACCAGAAAGTGTTCTTTACACAGAACAGCGCACTCACTGTTCCCACAAATACAGTCGCCGTTTTCTCGGTGCAATATTTGGTTTTGAGCTTCTGACAACAAATGGCTATACATCGATCAAAGGTAAAAGCAACTGTGAACCAGACGGAACAGTCCGTGACTGCGTAAAGCAGGATAGCATGGATATTACACACTTTAACCTTCCACATGAACTCAAACGCGGTTGAATAACGAATAGGAATCTGCCTGGATATCAGGTCGAGGATAACGACCAGTAGATCCGCCGCTGCCATTGCCACCAGGTAACGGCTGACACACTTGGAGAGACCGCACCTTCCTCGAGACAGGATCATTATTGTCACTAAGTTCACTGCAAGAAAGAGAAAAACAGGGAATTTATATTTCAGATTGAGAGCATTAACAGCTGTCTCAAAGAATTATGTGTGAAATGAGTCATGATTAAGTGAACCATCCAATGGGACTTGTGGTGTTTGGGTCAGGACTGAATACACCAGTGGATGGGACGTGTGATGTTTGGCACAGGTATTGAAAGAACCAATATATGGGACGTGTGGGTGTCGGGACAAGGACTGAATGTACCAATGGATGGGACGTGTGGGTGTTGGCTCTGGACTGAATGTACCAGTGCATGGGGTATTTGGGTGTTGTGACAGGGAGTGAGTGAAGCGGTGGATGTGATGTGTGGGTGCCGGGTCATGACTGAAAGAATTAATGTATTGGACTTTTTCCAGGTGGGTAAAACTCCGAATGAGACTCTGATATAACGCCATATCCAAGTCAGAGGAAGCAATAATTCAGCACAAGAAGCCGCGAGTTTGTGAATAACCTGTGTCCATTGAGGGGAATAGAATCATTGTCCAGGGATGGGAATGTAGTATGGGGACAGCGAGGGTGATGAAATCTGTGTCCAGGGAGGAGAATGGAATTGGGGGCCAAGGGACGGAATGGAGTCTGTGGCCAAGGAAGGAATGGAGTCTGTGACAGGGAGGGGAATGGAGCATGTGGCTCATGAGAGGAATCGATTCTTTTTCCAGGAAGGGGAATCGAATCTGTGTACAGGGAGGGGAATGGAGTCTGTGGCCAAGGTGGGGAATGAAATCTGTGGCCAGAGAGGGGAATGGAGTCTTTGGCGAGGTTACTGTGGTTTTGTCGTAGGCTGAAGAAGAGGAATTGAATTGTATTATGTGTCGAAATCAGAACCTTTCCAACCATTGTTTTGAAAGTACACTTTGTAACTGGTTTAAGCTGACTTTCCAAGAATATTGCAAATAATCTTTAAAGAAGGGACTGTCGCTTTACAATAGACTAATGATAACCCATGTTGTAAGATGTCACAGAAGATTTTCGAACGTGTCTGTTTACAGCTGGAACTGTGTCAACCAACTTCCTTTCACCTGGTGTGAGAAAGTTACAGACTTCCAGTTGACAGAGAGAGTTTGAGACTGGAAATATCAAAATATTTCACAATATAGTGCTCCATTTTGAATAGTTGCTACCGTGCGGCCCACACCGAGCTCTCCTGAACTGTGGCTGAACAAGGGAAATAAATCAATTCAAACACAACTGAATAAACATTTTACTGGAATCCGTATTGCAGTTTGAACCCTGTCCTGACCATCTGGAATTAGTGACTGTGAGGCAGAGCGGGAGGCAGTGGAAATTACGACAACTGTCTAAAGCTGAATCATTAGTGAATAATGTCTCATATCTCAATGTATTTGTGAAGGATCTATCAACGCTGATTTCCACTGGTCAGTGTCATTAACAATAACCAGCGGTCCTTAAAACACTTGTTGCCACTGAACACATATTGATTATTCAACACTGGGCATCAGTGCGAAAAGCTGACTGCAAGCTGTTCAATAATATTTTCGTTCTCTAACATATCTGTGTCAATAAAGTCAAATTTCTGTCAAATCCTGTGAACCACTATCAATGGAAGCAAGTTGTGGAAACAACATACTATTTATTGAACTGGGAGCAGCGAATTAACAAATGATCAAACATTACATGACATAAACTTATTTGCATTGCTAGACAAAGAACAAGAGGTTTAAATTGAATACAATTAATAACTAGAACTAAAGGACAAGGACAGCAAATACAGAGAAACATGGGTTATATAATTCATTGCAGATGAAGGACTCACCAGGAACACCAACAGCAGCGAGGAGCGGGTAATAAATACGTTCCACATTGAAAAGTGCCCACAGGATCCAAAGCTGAGTTGGAATCTCCCAGAACATGACTTGACTTTCTGTGAGCTCCAAAGAGCGCTGTTCGTTTTAGACAACAACTTCAGTCAAACATTGCTGTACAGACTGAAAAAGAATCCCTATTTATAGCCTGAGGGAACTCTCCAGTGAGACAATTAAACTGCACACTGAAGGATATTAATCACAGTCACTGAATAAACAAGTTGTCCGAACCTTTTCTTTGCATCACTTTCAATTGCATAATATTTTAAAAGCAACGTGGCTTTCAGATCAAATAACTTTATCCAAAACCAAGCACTATTGGTAAAAGCAGAAATAGTTAATTCCACAGAATCACAGCATGCATGTGAAGGGAGCAACTTTCATTTAGGCAGTTTCTATTATTACTGAGATGTAAAATAACTGTAATTTCAGATTTTCAATTCACTTCTCGGGGTAACACAAGTGAAATAAAACAAATGGAAGGATAGAGGCAGGCTAAGTAAATGTCAGTAACCTACACGGGGACTGACAGTACAGCGCAAATTAAGGATACATGGGCACTGATAATACAGTGGTTAGTAAGGGTACATGGGGCAGATAATATATTGGTCAGTAAGGTACATGAGGACTGATAATACAATTGTCAGTAAGGGTACATGGGGACTGATAATACAGTGGTCAGTAAGGCTACATAAGAACTGATAATACAATCGTCAGTAAGGGTACATGGTGACTGTTAATATAATTGTGAGTAAGGATACATGGGTACAGATAATACAGAGGTCAGTAAGGATACATGGGGACTGATAATACAGTGGTCAGTAAGGGGACATGGGGCAGATAATATATTGGTCAGTAAGGATACGTGTGTGCTATTTTTACAATGGTCAGTCCGGATTCATGGCGACCGATGCCATACAGTCACACGCCATCAAATTGTTTATTTTCCTCAGAGCAGGGAATGTAGAGACTGGAGGTGAGGAATGGAGATGAAAGGAGCAGAGAGGTGAGGATGGGAGAAGAGAGAGGACAGGAGGAGGGAGGGGAGTAGACGAGAGGAGATGAGTGTGGAGGAGAGGAGAGATGGGGAATTGGAGAGCAGAGGTGAGGAGAGGAGATCTGTTGAGTGGAGAAGACAGCAGAACAGAGTAGAGGATAGGAGATGATTGGAGAGGGTGGGAGAAGGAAAGAGTGATGATGAGCAGGAAGGGGAGGAGAGGTTAGTGGAGGATAGGATAGATGAGAGGGGAAGTAGAGAGGAGAGCAGAGGAGAGCAGAGCAGAGATGAGTAGAGGAAAGCAGAGGAGAGTTGATAAGATGAAAGGAGAGGAGAAGAGAGGAGAAAAGAGGGGAGAAGAGAAGATAGGAGAGGGGAAGAGAGGAGAGGAGGGGAAAGGAGATGATAGTGTAGAGGAGATGGAAGGAGAGAAGAGTGGAATAGAGGTGAGGAAAAGGTATGGGAGAGGAGAGGGATGAGAGGAGTGGAGAGGCGAGGGGAGTGGAGATGAGAGTGTAGGGGAGAGGGGTGGAGAGGAGAGTGGTGTAGAGGTGGGGAGAAGGTAGGGGACAGAAGAGAGATGAGAGGAGCGGGGAGACGAGAAAGGAGCGTAGCAGAGAAGGGAGGAATGGAGAGAAGTGGAGAGGTGAGAGGATGAGAGATAAGGAGAGTAGAGCAGAGGAGAGGGGAAGGGCGGCGGGAGAGCAGAGGAGAGACCATCAGAAGAGAGGAGAGGAAGAGAGCGGGGAGAGCAGGGCGAGAAGAGGTGAGAAGGGAGGGGAGGAGAGGGGAGAAGAGAGGGGAAGTGGAGAGGAGAGTGGAGGAGAGAAGAGCTATGGAGATTCGAGCAATGGAGAGGAGAATAGAAGAGATGAGAGGATAGCAGAGAAAAGATGAAAGCAGAGTGGAGAGAGGAGGTAGTAGATTAGAGGAGAGGAGAGGACAAGCGAGGGGACAAGGGAGGAGATGAGAAGAGAGGGCAGGAGAGTATAGAAGAGTGGGTAACGGAGAGGGGAGTAGAGGTGAGTGGAGAAGAGGGGGGTAAGTTAGGGGAGAGAAGAGGAGAGAGAAGACAGTGCATGAGAGGAGGAGGTGAAAAGAGGGTAGAGGAAAGGAGAGCAGAGGGGAGGAGAGGGTCGGAGGGGGAGGAGAGGAGTGGAGAAGAGAGGACTGGAGAGGGTACAGGAGAGCAGAGGGAAGGAGAGGAGCGGGGAGGAGAGGAGAGGGGAGAACATCAGACGACACAAGTGAGGAGAGAAGTTAAAATGAAAGGAGAGAAGAGGTGAGGAGGAGAGGAGAGGGGTGAGGAGAGGAGGGGAGAATTTAGGGGAGAGGAGTCGAGATAATTGGAGTGGAGACGAGTGGAGAGGAGAGAGGAGAGTGGAGAGAGAAGCGACCTGAAAACAGGAGAGAGGAGAGGATAGGTGAGGATAGGGGTGGATCGGGGAAGACAGGAGATGAGTGGAGATGAGACAGCAGAGGAGATGAGAGGAGAATGGAGGAGAGGGAAAGGGAGGAGAATAGTGTAGGGGAGAGGGGAGAATGGAGAATGGAGTAGAGGCGTGGAAAAGGTAGGCAAGAGGGGAGGAAATGAGGCACAAGAGAGTTGAGGAGAACAGCTGAAAGGGGAGGAGAGTTGAGGAGAGGGGAGAGGAGAGAGGAGAGGAGACAAGAGAGAACGGGAAGACAGGTGAGAAGAGAAGTGGAGAGGATAGAGGAGCAGATGGGAGAAGGGATGAGCCGAGTGGAGAGGATGGGGGAGGAGAGGGGAGAGGAGAGATGATGAAAGGATAAGGAGGTGAGCAGAGGGGAGAGGAGAGGAGTGGGAAGGAGAGGAGAGGTGAGAGGAGGAGAGTAGTGGAGAGACGAGGAAAAGAGAGACGAGGGGAGAGAGGAGGGTAGAGATGAGCAGGGAGGGGACGAGTGTGTAGGGGAGGAGAGGGGAGAAGAAAGCAGAGCAGGGGAGAGTAGTGGAACGGAGAGTGGATGTGATGAGAGGAGAGGAGAGGAGAGGAAAGTGGAGTGAAGAGGGGAGGGGATTAGAGGAGAGGACTGGGGAGAGGAGAGGGTAGAGGCGAGGGTGGGAGAGGAGAATAGAGTAGAGGAGGGTAGAAAGTAGGGGAGAGGAGAGGAGATGAGCATTGGAGAGACGTGAGGAGAGAGGAGAGGAGAGGAGGGGTGAGGAGGGAAGGTGTTGTGGTAAAAAGGAGGCTTCTCTCCTTCAAGGTGGACTAACTGATGTAGTTAATCGATACCTGCCCTTCCGTTGGGATAAAACTAGGCTTTTCTCCCTCGGGGTGGACTAACTGATATAGTTAATCGACACCTCGTCCAGCTTCCCACTGTATGACGAACACGGAAGTAAACAAACGAAACCTCAGGTTTATCGTTTTTTTTATGAGCAATGCACGGGAAGGTTCAGTATTGGAACCTCCGAAATAGAAGAGTTTTGAAGCATAATTTATATAGGTGTTGGAGAGGAGCTATCCTCCTCCAAAATCATCGATAGGTCTATTGCTATCAGCGAAGTTACAGTGATTTGTCGACTCTTATCAGACGGGCTCCGAGTGGTACATGAAACTGCCCATCTCTCATCATTGTTTTATTCCATTTTGCCCTCTAACCCAGTCTATCCGACGCCTGGTGTGGTTGTCCTGGCTGCTTTATCTCTTGATCAGCGACATTTAAACAAAACTGCTGACTTTGGCTGTTTAAGTGTTACTCAGGTTAAGCTATGATATAATGCGTATAAGTGTGTTATACCTATATAAGCACGTGTTACATACATCGACAATTGATAAGTTCACTACCTTCGGTATAATTCTGACCCCCTATCTAGAACCTTACTATTTATCCCTTACAATTACCCGCTAATGGCCCTTCACTATATGCCCAAGATAGGCCATTTCGCAATTAATTTCACATGGGTGAGATTCCAGGGTTGTCCTTTCACTTGGGTAGTGCTACTTCCCGAGCTCCTGGAGCTATCTGTTGGCTTTCCCATCAAGGTTATACTATGTATGTCCTTTCTTCCGGACTGTCTGATTTCCCTTTCTTCAATGTTTTAACTATAGTACGGGCTAGGGCTTGCCTCTTACGTCAGTTACAGCTTTTTAAAGGATAATACTAGCAAGGTGAGCACCCTTGCACTACAACCAGTACATTGAGTCTAGCTTAGTTCATGTAGAAGTCCTTTGGAGCCAACATTTTCTCGGTGTTCGAATTATGCCGTGCCTGGAGTATCTGCTGTTTCATCTATCTTCCCTCCACTTGGGGTCTTCACTGTTCTGCCGAATTTCTGCCCCTCCTGGAGTATCCTCTATGTTGTCGAATGGTGTCCAATTCAGTCGAGTTTGTTTCTCTTTCAATTCGAGTATCGGTTTTCCTTGTGGCCCGCTGGTCTTCGCATAATCTCCTCAGGCAATGTCCATCATTGTCCCATCGATCATTCCTCCTTTAGCTCAGGGGTTATAATAAACCCATTTATATCTGTCTCATCAAGTGGAGTAAAGCAGAAGTCAATATCCATAATGGTGCATGAGGTGTTCCTTTCTTCATTTCAGTTGCCGTGGTGGTCACACATCATTCTCCATATCCTCGTGAAACAGCGATAATTTTGTAGTCCTGTGTTAGTGGGGGTGATGCTCAAGGTGCACCCGTCCACTTGGTTATATCCACAATCATCTTCGATCATTTGTAGTGGATCTCGACATAAAGCAACTTGGTTATTTTTATAACAATCTACATATGCTGAGATTCTTAGTACTGTTCTCCTCAGTTACATTTCTGGTTTGTCATCATACCACACGCGAATTTGATTCCTTATTTCTCCTGCATTGTTTGGTATAGAGGATCTCCTGTTGTCACATCATACTGTGGTAGAGATAATAAAAAATCTATTTAAATGTCCGGTAACACAGCTGGCCTTTGAAACCCAAGCATGACTGTTTCTCTGCACCTCGCAGGCATGAGTCATGTTCATGTCTAAGGTCCAGTTGGTAAATATATCGAGTGTTATCCAATCCGGCACCTTTCTATTCTGGAGCTACTCTATGTTATGTTGTATTCCATTGAGCAACCATGCTCCATATCCTGCACGTAATAGTTCTGTCTGTATGGTTTTACTTAAGTTGCGTTATGCTTTATTCATTTATAGTTCTGGTGTGGTCTCGCAATGTGTGGGCCACTGTAATAATTCGCTTTATGCGCCATTACCCAGCTGTGCCTGTATCTTTTCATTATCCTTATCCCTTTCCAGCAATCTCTGTCAGGTTCATGCGAAGGCGTTAACTCAATCATCTATCGTGTGTAGGTCTTTCGTTTCGCAACTCCCGCCACATACACGTATCCCGCCGTGTATTCTGCAGTGTATCCTGCCACGTATCCTGCCGCGTATCCTGCCTCGTACCATTTCTAGTATCCCTCTTTTTCCCCTGTCCCGTTTTTTTTACCTGACCCTCTTTACACATTAAACTTCATGGTTTTGGATTCAGCGCCTTTAAGTGCTCGAAGGATCATGTTTCTATACAGGCTTATACTGTTTAACCCGCAGATGTTGGGGTAGCTTTATTGTTTAAATTTAGGAATACAGTAAGTATTCGCTGACGTACCCTGAAGTGTATCTTATCCTTGGTCTGCCTTATCAATTTCTCTTTTGCCCCAGTCTTCACAGTTGGACACGTTTGTGGCGCTGAGGGTGTGATGGTCGAGGCCCTGGTAGTGCTCACTATTGCTAAACTAGTGGATGGGGCCGTGTTGGTGGGTCTATCTCTGGAGATATCCCTCCACCACCATTCATAGATGTTAGTGAAATCTGCACCCCCTTCCCCGGGTGCAGTATGTTTGTCCCTCCTGATTCTAAAACACACCGCGGTCTTATTCCCACTAATTATGGTTCTATATTATTGGCTCATCCCCAATGTTGTTTCGTTTCCTTGTAACGTTGTTTTATGCCCGTTATTTAACTCTACTGTTGCTCCGTCCGACACCATCAGTGTTTTTGATGTTTTATTAAACTAATGTCGCCCAAGTCCCTGTAATACAGGCCTTGCCATCCCTCAGTCTGTTGTCACTGATATGAGGCTGCATTACTCCACGTTATTTCCACGAGCTCTCGAGTCCTGCAAAAAACAATATTTTCCGGTCGTCACTGGTTAGTTAGTGACATGCTTTTTTAACTGGGTCCAGTGTTTCCACTTGCCGATACTCCTTATAAGTACCATAACTTACCATGATTACCTGATAGAGACTGATCCATTTGGATGCGATCCCGAACCTCTCTGGGGTAATCTCTTGACTGCCTATTTGGGGTGTTTGGAACTTCTGTTTCTTAGTGTCGTTCTCTAAATCCTTGATTTGCTGATCTCTAACCTTTGACTCTATATCATGTAACTGCTTACAGAGTTGCATTACAGATTTCCATATTATTTTAGTTAAAAGTGTATCATTCCTATCGTTTGACTAGGGGTTGCCTTGAGCTTTATTTATACTCGGGGTATCCTGTCAACCCATCCCTTTCCAGTCTCGTTGATGTGGGATTGTTTTTGCCTAATCCCTAAGCGCACGCCTGTTTCATTATCTTCCCTGTGAAGTGTGAACTTTGATCTGAGTTCAGCTGCAGTGCCGTTATTTTGTTTGCTAGGATCCTGGCTATGGTTTCTACTGAACAATTCCTCGTGGCGAAAGCTTCTACCCACTTCATAAACATGTCTATTATAACTAAGCAGTATGTTTTCCCCTTGTTGCTGGATAATGATCCAGTAAAATCTACCTGCAAATTTTCCCAGAATCCCTTCGGTGGGGGCTGATGTCCCATTTTCACCTTTACTTTCCCCCCTGGGTTGCATTTTGCGCATAATACTCACCTTCTGCAGAGGTCCTCTATATCTCTAGATATTCCCTTCCACCACCAGCATCTGGACATCAAGTTTATCATGTTTGTTCTACCTGTATGGACATACCCGTGGGATAAATTTAATAGGCTCCCCTGGATGCATTCCGGGGCCACCACATTCCCATCTTTTCTCCATATCCCGTCGGTCCCTTGTTTGGCCATCTCTGCTTCCACCCCTCCTGTTCCTACGGAGTGGCCTCTCCCTGTACCTCAAGCATATTTACTTCCTCATGCCCAATTGTACATGCTCTGCCTTGGGCTTCCCCGGCCAGTGTACCTGCCACTCGCTTTGCTGCTTCATCTGTCCATGCATTCCCCTGTTCATACTGATCATTATTTTTTACGTGTGCTTTGATCTTTATTATCGCACACTCCTGGGGTAGGAAGGAGGCTTCCACTAGATGTTTCCCAATCTCCTCATGTTTAATCGGTCCTCCTCCTGAGGTCGTGTATCACCGTCTGCTCCAGGCTATCATATAATCATGCTCTACTCCGAAAGCATATCGACTGTCTGTATAGATATTTACTCATTTTCCCCTCGCAAGCCTCAGAGCCTCATCATAGTTTCATCATAATCATCTCCTGTCTTAAATACTCACTTAATTATCTTTTGATGTGCCTTTCCTAGTCCATCCTTAAACATTTTCAAGAATGCTGCATCATTTCTGTTGCGGTCATCAGCCCCAGAGTGGTTTTTGTATTCAATCCACTTTCGTTCCCCGTACTCCCCAACCCTTTTCCCTGCCTTTTGAGTCACAGTATTCTACTCCAGTCTTTTGTCAGAGTTCTGTATCTCTACTATTTTGCTTTAGCGCGTGGTAACTTCTTCAATAGAATTTGTCTCCTGTGGGCTGAGGGGCACCTCCTGTATGGCAATGTGGGCTGCTCTACATCCGCTGGAGCGAATGGTGGTCGTGCGTATCAGTGCCACTGATAAATAGCCATTATCATGTGCCGGGGCCACCTCTACTCCAAACTCATTATCCCTGTCTGATTGACTGTTAGGTTGGGGTTGTGGGCTGCACTTACCCACCTTGGGGTACATTATCTCTATTACCGTAGGTGATGGTGCTATGGCTGTGCTCTGCACTATCCATCTGGTCCTGTCTTTTTCTCTGCCAGCTTATTTATCTTAGCTTCTAACTCTTGAATTTGATGTGTTTAAGTATCTATCTGTCCTCTGCAGCAGGTGAGTATTATTACATAGGCTTTCTTCGTTTTGTTTTCATTCTGAATATCCCCACATTTCTTCTGTCTGTCAGGTGAGTCTTTTTTCATTTATTAAGAAATCCATACTAATAATGTCCAGTATAAAATATCTTTCAATGGAAAGGGTTAACTCCACTACAGGTTTGTAAGAAGGTCTGGCGTCATTACGTGACTTCGAGTAACCATCTGAAAATATTACCACAAGTCTTTGTGCTTTCAAAACTTGATAAGAAATTAGGAATCCATTAAAATAGCAGAAATTATTGGTAAAGTTGTCAAAATAAAACTTTCTCAGCGGGAAAGGCAGCATTTTAGATTAAACTCCAATTTCTCTGCACACCCAATTCAAATACGTGCCAACGAGTTTTTCATTGATTTAAAGCGAGACCACACATTTTAATAGCTATTTTGTTTACAGAAATCCAGTTTCCACGCAAGCTATATACATTCCAGCATTTTGGTTTTTTATGGTCCCGTTCACTGAGCAAATCTTGTGTTTTATTTTCTCTCGGCACAAAATCTAAACTTCGGTGCCGGTCCATCTTTTTAAGAATCCTGTAATTCCCAGTTTTTTCTTTCTGTGCTGAGTTCACATAGCTTAGATCTTTTCCCCCTTTTGACTCTGAACTTAATCATTTTTTGATGACCTTACTCCAGTCCATAGTTAAACATCTTTGTTTCTCTTCCTCGGCACAAAGCGTTGTCGGGTTTAACTCATAAGTTTTTATATTTCAACCAATATCCTTTTCACAGCCAATTTAAATCCCGTTTCTTCAAATTAGGTTTTGTATTTTGATGATCTTCCTCCAGTCCATTTTGCTCAACATCTTTGTTTCTGTGCAGCTTACAAGGTCAAATTTCTATCTTTTGATAAAAACAAACTGTCCTTTGTAAATTCAATTTGATATCCAACATTTTTCTTTTCTTTTATTAATTTTCCATTTATCTCAGCTCGCATTTTATCCCACTGGCCAGTTTTCCTAGGATCCTGGGGTCCCACCCCACGGTTTAGGTTGTATTCCTTCTTGTTTGCACCGCACACGATCAATACCAGCTTCACTGTGTGATTACCACGTCATGCTTCAGGACAGACGCCTTATATTTCCTCTAACAATCGCTGGGGTCCACTCCCCATGCGGTTGCATTCCTTCTTTTTCAGGCATACACCTATCGCACCCTTGGTTTTCAACCATCTGTGGTTCGTTATAAGTTGTCCTACAGCTGACCCCTTCAAATTCTTTATACAAATTAGCTCCATCCCCGTCAATGCTACAGCTGCATGTGGTAAAAAAACTTGCTCACTACCATTTAGCTGTCACGTGATCCAGGTCGGAAGGTCTGCATCCGGTTCATGACGCCAAATGTTGGGGTTAAAAAGGAGGCTTCTCCTCTTCGAGGTGGACGAACTGATATAGTTCATCGACACTTCACCTTTCTCCCACTGCATAACGACCACGGAAGTGAACACACGAAATCCCAGGATCAACTCGCTTTTATTACCAGCAATTGCAAGGGAAGGTTCAGTCGTGGAACCGCCGAAATACAAGAGTTTTCAAGCATAACTTATACAGGTTTTGGAGAGGAGCTATGCTCCTGCAAAATCATCGATAGGTCTATTGATATCAGCGGAGTTACATTGATTTGTCGACTCTTATCCGACGGTCTCTGAGTGGTAAATGCAACAGTCCATCTCTCCTCATTGTTTTGTTCCATTTTACCCTCTACCCCAGTCTATCCGACGGTTAGAGTGGCTGTACTTGCTTATTTATCTCTTCCTCAGGGACGTAAAAAAACTGCTGACCGGCTGTTTAATATTACAGATGTTACGGATTCAGTTCAATGCGCTATACATTTGCGCTGTACCTACATAAGCAAGTGTTACCGACGTAGCAATTATAAGTTCAAGAACTTCATCATAATTCTGAGCTCCTATTTGCAACCTTATAATTTATCCCTTGAAGAGGTCGATGCAAAGCCTCCATCATTGTTCCCCATGAGTCCTCTAATTGTTTGGTGAGACGTTTATTCTCTCTGCTTAGATCTTTATTTTAAATCTCAAGATTTCCTAATTGTTTACATTGCAGTCCCTACGTGAATTGCATTGATACGCTGCTGTTGCATTACTGCAGTAGCTGAGGCAAATTGACTCTGCAAATTCACAATTTTCTGTTTAATGTCTGAATCTATTTTCTGCAATTGTTCATTCTTAGCCGAATTTTTTTTTCCAGTTCTGATATTTTATCCTCTAATTCTTTCTTGACCTTTGATTGACGTCCTGCGAAGTACGAAGCTGCACAGGTGACTAGACTCATCGCCTTACCCAGCTTCCATTTCTTAGCTTTAATCTGTTCATCAATGAAAGTGACCGTATCCTTAAGGGATACATTCGGATTCTTCCCTAGGCAATCTACCAACAGTGTCTGCACTTGCGTTTCGTCACATCTTTTTTCTAACTTTTTCTGATACTCTTCCAAGAGACACTCCTCCGGCATCTGAAAATTAATTATTTTTAAGTAAGCTTCCTTAATGAAGATAACAGTCACTAGCAGTTGACGTAAATCAACCTTACACAAGATTTGATCTGCCTTGCATCTGCTGGTGACACACAAGAACTTGTTTTCAAATGGACAGAAAAAATTATAAGAGTTCCCAATTAACTTGATTATTGAGTATATTGCATTTTGTTCAATATCTCTTTGTTTTGTTCCTTCGTGGTCGCCAGATGTAGTTTTTAACCAATGAGCAGCTTTTTGCCGCTTTGCTAACTATAGCAATTCAGCTATTTCCAGGGTATATACTTAATTCAAACTGGGAGACTCTTGTTCACATCATACCAAATACTTTTAATACAGGTATAGTGAGTAAAAACAGTGTTTTATCAAGTAAATTACATTCTGTTACAAAAAGTAATACTTAACAAATTATAGTCACAGCCGAATTCTCGATAGCGTCCTCTCGAGCTGACCGTGGTGCCGACTCCTTATCTCCTGTTCGCTTGATTCGCACTGCCTTCTGAGTAGAAGAGCTGTTACTTTATACCATTTTTCTCCCATTCAAAAGCTGTGAAAATTTACAGCTGTTGTAGCCTTACAGTAGATCATATTATCTACTGCCTTTGACTTTCTATGTTATCTCTATCTCCCTCCCTCTCTGTGGCAGGAAACACTTCTCTGAGAACAATTATACAGACCATGGTCACTCAGAATTCATTACTGAGCTTGGCTTTACAAAAATATGACAAGAACTGGTACGCAATGTATACCTTTATGTTATTGATTAATAATTTTGGCCTTGATCTTTCTATTTCTAAATGAAGCTTTATCAGCAGTTACAAAAATGGATAAAATAATAATGACTCAATTTTAAAATTATGCTTTGTTCATGTTTGTAAATGTATATGTGTGGTTATGTCGAAATGTTTGTTTATGTTGAGGTGTAAGTGTGTGTGAGTTTTCGTGTAACATTGTGTTCACATGTAAGTGTGTGTGTGTGTGTGTTTTGTGTTAGTTTGTGTTTGGATTTATAGGCATGTCCATGTTTGTGTAAGTGTGTTGAGGTATGTGTTTTCCTGTAAGTGTATGGTTTTGTCTCAATGTTGTTCATGTTTGGTGAGTGTTTGTGTGTGTATGTTTCGTGTAAGTGTGTGTTTTGCTGTGTGTGTATAAGTGCAATAGTGTGTTTGCATGTAAGCGTGTGTGTGTATTGTGTAAATCTGTATTTGATTTGATGCATTTGTTTACAAGTGTGTGTGTGTTTTGTGCAAGTCTGTGTGTGGATTGATGTGTGTGCAAGTGTGTTTTTGCAAGTGTGTGTGTGGGTAGATGTGTGTGTTTATGTGTGTGTAAGTGTGTATAAATGTGTTTTGTGTAAGTGTGTTTGTGTGGATTGATGTGTGTGTTTATGTGTGTGTAAGTGTGTGTGTGCTTTGTGTAAATGTGTGTGTAGATTGATGTATGTGTTGATATGTGTGTAAATGTGTGCAAGTGTGTTTTGTGTAAGTGTGTGTCTGGATTGATATGTGTGTCTATGCTTGTGTAAGTGAGTATAAGTTTCTGTTGTGTTAGTGTACGTTTCGATTGACGTGTATTATTATTTTGTTCAAAGTTTCAGAGAGTACCAACAACTGGATTTGACAATGATGGTTTTCATTATATTCTAGTTATGTATAATATTATGTTTCAGGTTGTTAGTATGTCTTTATATGTAAGTCTTTGTGTGTTCATGTGTAATTGTGCACTTACACAAAAACACAAACTTATACAAAATCATCAAAACACTTACATGTGAACACACACAAACTCACTTTCACATGTATTCTCCTCCGCTCTGTGTAAATGTGTTCTGTGTGAGGAGCAACGTGATATCAGCCGAACGAATGCAACAATTCAACCGATGGCCTTCAGCAACATCAGGGACACAACTGTGAGAAACTCGGAGAGGATTCAGTCACCAGTTTAGACATGGCCCATTAGAATTCAACATGTTAGTTTACAATTAACAGGGACTGTTGCACCCCCAAGCCTATTTAAAAATATTACGTGGAATAAATAGTTATTTCAGAATATAATACTCATATGGCAAGTTTAAAATGTTTAGATCATGGGTTAGAATGTACGATGGCAACTTAGTGCATTAAAAAGAGAGTGGTTCACTTCCCATCTCCCTGCGGGAGGGGCAGTGGGGGTTACATGAATTACACGTTTCCCTTTCTCCTCTCGCTGGTGCGTGTGAGAGGTACAGTGAGTTAAAATTACCCTTTACTCCCTCTCAGCTGAAGTTACCTTCAGGAATCCTGTAATGAGAGAACTCCACCCAGTTTCTAACTCATGCTGTATGTGAGCTGGGAGCGCTGGCTGTACAAGCCTTGGGACCGAGATTCGCAAACACCCTACTTCAGATAAAAAGCCCTCACATTGGCCAAAATAGGAAACATAATTAATTGAGTGGCTCTGTGTTTAACTCACGATGGAAGAAAAGCCATTTATTGTTTTTTATTTAAGAACTGAAATGCAATCGAGACATTCTCATTGACAAGAATGACTAAGAAAGCAATAAAGGAAGGAAAGATAGATTACAAAGGTAAACTTGCGCAAAACATGAAAATGGATAGTAAAAGCTTTTACCGATATGTAAAACGGAAAAGAGTGACTAAAGTAAATGTTGGTCCCTTAGAAGATGAGAAGGGGGATTTAATAATGGGAAATGTGGAAATTGCTGAGAGCTTAAACAATTATTTTGCTTCGGTCTTCACAGTGGAAGACACAAAAACCATGCCAGAAATTGCTGGTCAAAGGAATGTGGGAAGGGAGGACCTTGAGACAATCACTATCACTAGGTGGGTAGTGCTGGACAGGCTAATGGGACTCAAGGTAGAAAAGTCCCCCGGTCCTGATGAAATGCATCGCAGGGATAAAGAGATGGCGGAAGTTATAGCAGATGCATTCGTTAAAATCCACCAAAACTCTCTGGACTCTGGGGAGGTACCAGCGGATTGGAAAGCAGATAATGTAACACCTCTGTTTAAAAAAGAGGGCAGACAAAAGGCAGGTAACGATAGGCCGGTTAGTTTAACCTCTGTAGTGGGGAAAATGCTTGAAACTATCATTAAGGAAGAAAGAGCGGGATATCTAGATTGGAATAGTGCAATCAAGCAGACGCAGCATGGATTCATGAAGGGGAAATCATGTTTAACTAATTTACTGGAATTCTTTGAGGATATAACGAGCATGGTGGATACAGGTGTACCGATGGATGTGCTGTATTTAGATTTTCAAAAGGCATTCGATTAGGAGCCACACAAAAGGTTACTGCAGAAGATAAAGGCACGTGGAGTCAGAGGAAAAGTATTAGCATGGATAGAGAATTGGCTGGCTAACAGAAAGCAGAGAGTCGCGATAAATGGGTCCTTTTTTGGTTGGAAATCGGTGGTTAGTGGTGTGCCACAGGGATCGGGGCTGGGACTACAACTGTTTACAATATATATAGATGACCTGGAAGAGGGGACAGAGTATAGTGTAACAAAATTTGCAGATGACACAAAGATTAGTGGGAAAACGGGTTGTGCAGAGGACACAGAGAGGCTGCAAAGAAATTTAGATAGGTTAGAGAATGGGCTATGATTTGGCAGATGGAATACAATGTCGGAAAGTGTGAAGTCATCCACCTTGAGGGAAAAAAAACAGCAAAAGTGAATATTATTTGAATGGTGAGAAATTATAACATGCTGCGATGCAGAGGGACCTGGGGGTCCTTGTGCATGAACTCTTTTAGGAGCAAACAAAAAACATTAAGCCGTGCCCCCCGATCTGGGGGAAACACCAACAGTTACAAGGTTTATTTTTGGCACAAAAACATATTTTTTCTCCAAGTGCCCCCTATAAAAGGGGAGGGGGACAAATAAAAGCACCGGCAATTAAAACAAATTAACTTAAAAACATGAAATCAAGTTAAAATTTGGTTGCCGGGCGTGATGATGCACTCCAGTCCCTCCGGTGCCCACCTCTTGCGGAAGGCCACGAGCGTACCGGTGGACACCGCATGCTCCATCTCCAGGGACACCCTTCACCGGATGTATGCGCGGAAGAGAGGCAGGCAGTCTGGCTGAACGACCTCCTCGACCCCCCGCTGCCTGGACCGGCTGAGCGCCCCCTTGGCCGTGCCCAGGAGCAGTCCTACGAGGAGGCCCTCGGACCTACCCGCTCCCCTCCGCACAGGGTGCCCAAAGATCAGGAGTGTGGGACTGAAGTGCAGCCAGAATTTCAGGAGCAGCCCCTTTAAATAATAAAACAGGGGCTACAACCTCGTGCACTCAATAAAAACATGGAACACGGACTCTTCCAGACCGCAGAAATTGCAGGCGGCCTGGGAGCCCGTGAACCGGCTTAAAAATTTATTGCACGGCACTGCTCCGTGCATCACCCTCCAGGCCAAGTCCCCGGCAAATAGTGGGAGGACCCCTGCGTAGAGTGCCCTCCATCGGGGACCCCCGCCTCCTCTGGTGGCAAGATGGTACGCCATGGCGTGTCCAGACGGCAGGCAAGGATGGCAAAGTTGAGAGTGTGCAGGAGCAGCCCGTACAGGAAACCCCTCCGCGCAGAACTGAAAGGCACGGAGGGGATTTCCCCGAGGCGGCTCAAGTTGTGAGGCGCCGGCCCCCGAGGGAGGTTCCGGGGTTTGGCGCCGATGAGGAATTCCGTCCGGACGGGGGTCAGTTCGGATGGGATCTCCCCGCGTGCTTGAGCCTCCATGATGCACCTAATGGAGTCGGGGCCCAGAGCTGTTTTTAGCGACTCGATGGCATCGGCCGCGCGGCGGACGTTGGCGGAATTTAGGCGCCGCGCCAGCGTGTCTGGCGCCATCCAACCCGCTCCTCCGCCATCGAGCAGATCCCTGACCCTGGTCACCTCACCAGCCACAGCCCTCTAATCCGACTGCCACCTAAAACCTCGGTCGTGGAGGTACGAATTCCCGAGCAGCGGCTCCTGCAGGACGGCCGCCACTCCAGCCGGTGGAGAGCTCCGCTTGGTGGAGACTTTGTTCCAGACCCTGATGAGTTCCTTGTAAAAGACAGGCAGCTCCTGGAGGGCGGTCCTGACGCCCCCCACACTCACAAACAGGAGCTGCGTGTCGTAGTTGGGGCCGTGCTGCTGGCGGAAGAAATACATCGCCAGAGCGCACCACCTAGGAGGGGGGTCAACGTAAACGTATCTCTGCAGTGTTTGAAGATGGAAAGTCGCGAGCTGGGCGCTGGCGCACACCAACGACTGACCGCCCTCCCCAAGCGGGAGACTCAAGACCGCGGCAGAGACCCAGTGCTTCCTGTTGTTCCAGAAGAAGTCCACCAGCTTCTTCTGTATCTTGGCGACAAACGCAGGGGGAGGGGTCAAAGTGACCAGCCGGTACCACAACATTGCGGCCACCAGCTGGTTATGACTAGCGCTCGACCCCTGTAGGACAGCACTCGGAGCAGTCCTGTCCAGCGCCCTAGGCGAGCGGCGACCTTGGCCTCCAGCTCCTGCCAGTTCGCCGGCCAGGCTCCCTCGTCGGGGCTGAGGTAGACTCCCAGATAGAGGAGATGGGTCGTGCTCCAGGCAAAAGGCCTGAGCTCCTCCGGCAGGGAGTCCACCCGCCACTGACCCACCAGGAGTCCGGAACATTTGTCCCAATTGATTCTGGCGGAGGATGCAGCCGAGTAAATCTCCTGGCACTCACACATCCTCCGCAGGTCAGCGAGATCCTCTCCCGCGAGGAGCACGTCATCGGCGTAAGCCGAGAGGACGACCTCCACGCCCGGCCCTTGCAGAGCCAGTCCCATCAACCTCGTCCGCAGGAGGTGCAGGAAAGGCTCCACGCAAACGGCGTATAACTGGCCGGGCATGGGGCATCCCTGGCGCACCCCTCTCCTAAAGCGAAGGGGCGCCGTCAAGGACCCGTTAACCTGAATCAGACACTCCGCGGCGGCGTACAAAAGTCGGATCCGGGCGACGAAATGCGTCCCGAACCCGAAAGCGCGCAGAGTTCCGAGCAGATAGTCGTGATCCACCCTGTCGAACGCCTTCTCTTGGTCGAGTGATAGGAAGGAGACCGACAGACCAGCCTCCTGGGAATGATGGATGAGGTCCCGGACCAGATGGATGTTATCGTGGATTGTCCGGCCGGGACCGTGTAGGACTGGTCCGGGTGGATCATGTGGTCCAGCACGGCACCAAGGCGAGCAGACATCGCCCTGGCGAAGATTTTGTAGTCTGTGCTGAGGAGGGAGACCGGGCGCCAGTTCTTAAGGAGGCGGGGATCGCCCTTCTTAGGCAGCAGGACGATGACTGCCCTGCGCCAAGAGAGGTGCATCTCCCCGGTCACCAGACTTTCCCCCAGGACCCACGCGTAGTCACCCCCCAGGACGTCCCAGAACGCCCTGTGGAACTCCACGGTCAGCCCGTCCAGCCCCGGGGCTTTTCCCCTCGAGAGCCGGTCGGCATCGGTCAGCTCTGCCAGGCTTAGCGGAGCTTCCAGATTTTTGGCGCCTTCCGGGATGACCTTTGGCAGGTCCTCCCACAAAACTCTATGCGCTTCCTAGCTGGACGGCTCCGGAGAGAACAGAGCCCCGTAATGTTCACGGGCCCTGTTGCTGACGCCCTCCGGATCCGAGGCGAGAGAGCCGTCGTCGGCCAGCAGCGTCAAGAGCTGCTTACGGACACTCTGCCTTTTTTCCAGCGTGTAGAAGAAGGGGGAGCCGCGGTCCAGATCCCGCAGGAACCGGATCCGCGACCTTACGAATGCGCCTCGGGACCCGACGAGCTGCAGGTGCTTCAGCGCGGCCTTCTTCGCTTTTTACACCGTCCGCAGGGCCAAGTCCCCGACGACTTGACTGAGATGGGACTCGAGGTCGAGCACCTCTTTTTCTAGGCGCCCAACCCTGCCCGCCCGCCTCTTGTCGACCCCCTCGCGTACTCTTGACAGAAGACACGGACGTGAGCCTTGCCCACGTCCCACCATAGCCTCAAGGAGGGGAAGCTCCCCTGCTTCCTTCTCCAGTCAGCCCAGAAACGACGGAACGAGTCCTGGAACCACACGTCCTCCAGCAGCCGGGGGTTAAAATGCCAGTACGCGGACCCCGTTCTCGTGCGGAGCGAAGCGAGCTCCGCCCACACCAGGTGGTGGTCCGAACACGGCACCGGCCGCATGGAGGCCGCCAGGACGCAGGAAACGTATGCCCGAGACACGTAAACGCGGTCGACTGTGGACCATCCTACTCCAGGCCTCACCCAAGTAAAGGCGCTGGAGTCGGGGTGGAGATTTCGCCAGACGTCCACCAAGTCGAAGGACCCGACCACGTCCCTCAACTTCTCCATCGCCGTCATGCTCAGCGGGGCACCGGAGCGGTCCATCGCCTCGAGGGTGCAGTTAAAATTCCCCCCCGAGGACAATGCAGTCGCCGACGTCGACGGAGCCAAGAAGAGCGGACACCTGTTCGAAGAAGCGCGTCTGCTGCGGGCCGGGCTGAGGGGTGTACACGTTCACGAGATGGAGCGGCATGTCCCCCAGGCGAACCGTTACATGCAGCAAGCGGCTGGCACGGGATCCTCGACCCCCAAGATCTCCGACTGAAAATGCGGGGCCAACAAGATGGCCACCCCACTAGAAGTGATAGTGAGGTGCCTCATGCGGACCTCTCCTTGCCATTCCAGGAGCCACGTGGCTTCATCTCCCGGAACGGTGTAGGTTTCTTGCAGGAAGCACGCCGCATATTTCCCCTCCCACATGAGCGAAAAATTGTCAAATCTACGGCGTGCCTCTCTGCCGCCGTTGATGTTGAGGCTGGCTATGGTTATCTTCATGGCAAAAGCAGAGTGCAACCTCTACCTAACCTATTGTGGTGGGAGGGAGTGTAGTCGTTTGTTGACCTCCACTCCTTCAGCAGCCCAGCGAGGAACTTTTTGAGCCGGCGCAGCTCAAGGCCTTGAGCCCTTGATAAGGGCCCGCCCGCGGCCATGGTTTTAGCGGCGGCGCGGACGGAAGCCACGAGCAGCCCCGGCTCGGACCATCTTTCCAGGGCCAGACGGGCTTGGTCGCGGCGACCCCGGCACTGGACCAAAAAGTCCCGGAGTTCCTCTGTGGGAATGAGGAGGGTCTCAGCGGCGGCCGCGAGCAGATCCACCGCCTCACTGGTGATGGACTCTAGATCTTCTCCTGCGTCCTACACCGAGTCCCCGTCCCCCTCCGGGAGGTCGCCGCCAGCAGCCGGCCCATCGACCACACTAGGTACGGCAAAGCCCGGCCGCTCCATCCGGCCCTGGATCTGCCCCGATCCCACCCCCACGATCGTCGGCAGAGGAGTCCCCACTGAGCTCTTTTAAAAGTGGTGCTGGGTCGGGAAGCGACAGCGGAAGGGGCTCCTCCCCCGCCCCAGGAGCCGGGGAACACGGAGAGACCTGGTTTAGGAAATTCTCCAGGTCCACCAAGTATCCCAGCTCCAAAGTAGGGGGCGAGGGTTGTTGTTCTTCCCCCTCCCCGCCGCCACCCCCCGGCCCAGCGTGTGGATGTATATTACAGTTGTCTGCAGTGTCAGCTTCTGCCGAGTCGAGCAAATCCCGGGGGAAGTTGGGTATTGGCTGGGCGGGCTCAGGTTCGGCCTTTTCGGCCTCGCACGCCTCAGTCCCCGGGACGCTCGACCCGGCGGCTACACATTCTTCCGCTGGCCCCACGCCCTCCACGACAGGCAGATCTTCCACATCATCCCCGGGAGGCAGCGGCTGGGCAGCCTCGACTGTCTCACCCTCCCCGGGGACAGATTCCTCTCGCCTACAGCGCAGCTTGGGGGCGCTGCTGGGGGACGCGGGACACGCGGCGGGCACCGACTCCTCCGCGGAGGGATGTTGTTCTCCCTCCACCTCATTGGAGCGGCGCCTCCTTTTTTTCCTGGGGGTGCGCGGAGACAGGGAGACCCCCATGTCTGCCGAGGCCTCCCGCTCCACTCCCCCCTTTTTCTTGTCTTGCCCACGCCCGAACCCCTATGTGATATTAGTCAAGGGCTCGGGCACGGGCTCAGGGCACCCCGCGCTCGCCGGTGACGGGGTTTGGCCGAGCGCGGTAAACAAGTTGTTTGGCGCACCGAGGGGATGTTTCGCCTTCTTCCGCGCCTTCTTTCCGGCCGTGAAAACAAAGGCCCCCGACGATGCCCGCGCACCTATGGCTCCCGGCAAGTGGACGCTACTAGGGGGAGGGGTGGCGGCGGCGCCAGCCTTGGACGCCCTCGGTGGTTTGGCAGCCTTGTTGGCGGGGCAGTTCTTGCGAACATGCCCCACCTCCCTGCAGGCATGGCACCGCACGCCGTTCGACGTCCAGAAGACGCGGTAGGCAGTCCCCTCGTGCACCACATTAAAATAGCCCTCCGTCGTCTCCTCCCGCGCCAGCCGGACAAAGAGCTGGCGGCGGAAGGAGAACACGTGGCGCAGGCTGGTCTCGCTGAGGCCGAGCGGTATGGGGTTGATCCCCGACCTTACCTCCCCCAGTTGTTGTAGGTGAGGGAGGAGGAGCTCAGCGGGTACAAAGGGCGGGACGTTTAAAATGATGACCCTCTGCGTGGTGACCTCGAGAGGGTCCACTGGCAGGAAAGTCCCGCCCACCGTGAGCCCCTTTTCAAGGGCCAGGGACACCGCCCGCTCCGACCCCAGGAAGAACACGGCCTTCCCAGACATCTTGGAGGCTGCGACAATGGCCGAGGGGCCGACTACCCCAGCCATCGCCCGCGCGCACTCCTCAATGCTCATTGTGGGGTGAGTGTAGCCCTTGACCCCGTGTTTTTTAGTTATCAGTCTGAATGATGGCAGGGCAGCAGGAGGCGCAGGAGGCGCCGTGGATTTGGACGCCGCCTGCGCATAATTTCTAGCTGGCCCTGCCACCAGCGTGGATGGGGTCGCCATCACGGGGTCCCTTGAAGGGCGACACCCACCCCAAAGTCACATGCCTTAATCGTCTTAACTGGCCTCGTTTAAGTATTTAACAGCGGGAGCTCTGAAAGAGGCACTCCTCTCCCCAAGTTTACAATTGGGGAGGGGCCTTGCTCCCTCTGCTCAGTTGTCTTAATTGTTCTTGTCTTTTTTTTCCAATTGGGAGGAAAGGCTCTCAGAGAGAGAGTGGGGAGACAGAGAGAGAGACAGAGTGATTGGGTGTGGGATAGAGGGAGGCTGCAAGGGCAGGTCTCCCTTCACAGTAATGGGTGGGTGCACTCCCCAGATGGCAAACAAAACAGTCTTTGGGGTGATCTTCGGGTGGGGGAGAAGATGTCGTCACCTGGGGCAGCTGGAGCCACACAAGTACACACTCCCAACGATGTTAATTAGGGTGATTCAGTTTCTTCAGCCTGGTGGCTCCAGCTATCCCAGGCTAGGCAATTGGGTGAGGGGTGCTTCAGTGGTGTGTGGGCCTAGCTGTAGGCAAGACCCCCACACACACTTCCACACACACACCCCCCCCCCCCCCGCGATGTTCTGGCCCTCGATTGGTCTTCTTTCCTCCCCCCACCGATACAACAAAGTCTTTTTGGTAAATGCACCAAAACACACCCACCTTTGGCTGAAGAAGTCTTTCCCTCCTTCCACACTGGTAAGTTGTTGTTCTTTTTTCCACCTCTTTCCAACTCTTTGTTGAAATAATGAAGGTGTTGCAGTCTTCTGCTCTCCTCCTCTCACTCTAGATGAATGATAATGAAGCCCCTTCCTACCTCCTGTTCCTGGGCTGGTCTCAGGGCTCACTCCAGGCCTTCCAGACAGAAGCTAAAGCAGGGAGTTCCTTCTCTCACAGCAGCCAGGCTCCAAGTGCATAGGCCACGCCTCCAAAGCTCCATCATTGGTCCTTGTGCATGAAACTCTTTTTGGGAGTAAACAAAAAACATTAAACCGTACCCCCCCCCCCCCCGATCTAGGGGAAACACCAAACATTTACAGGCCCTTTTATTTTTTGTGGTATTTTGGGGGGGGGGGGTTTGGGCACAAAAACATATTTTTTCTCCAAGTGCCCCCTATAAAAGGGGAGGGTGACACTAAAAGCACCGGCAATTAATGTTAGTTTGCAGGTGCAGCAGGTAATCAGGAAGGCGAATGGAATGTTGACATTCATTGCCAGAGAGATGGAGTACAAAAGCAGGGAGGTCCTTCTGCAACTGTACAAGGTATTGGTGAGGCCGCACCTGGAGTACTGCGTGCAGTTTTGGTCACCTTACTTAAGGAAGGATATACTAGCTTTGGAGGGGGTACAGAGACGATTCACGAGGCTGATTCAGGAGATGAGAGGGTTACCTTATGATGATAGATTGAGTAGACTGGGTCTTTACTCGTTGGAGTTCAGAAGGATGAGGGTTGATCGATAGAAACATTTAAAACAATGAAAGGCATAGACAAGATAGAGCAGAGAGGTTGTTTCCACTGCTCGGGGAGACTAGAACTAGAGGGCACAGCCTCAAAATACAGGGGAGCCAATTTAAAACTCAGTTGAGAAGGAATTTCTTCTCCCACAGAGTTGTGAATCGGTGGAATTATCTGCAAAGGGGAGGAATTGAGGATAGCTCATTGAATGTATTCAATTCACAGAAAGATAGATTTTTAATCAATAAGGGAATTAAGAGTTATGGGGAGCGGGGGGGGTAAGTGGAGCTGAGTTCACGGCCAAATCAGCCATGATCTTGTTGAATGGCGGAGCAGGCTCGAGATGCAAGATGGCCTACTCCTGTTCCTAATTCTTATGTTCTTATGTTCTTATGAAGGTGTCCATCAGAACAAGGGAAATGCTTTACCACTGGATTTATTGACGGTTCTGTTGGTGATTATCAAGGAGATCGCTTCATGTCCCACCACACAGGTTTGAGAGGCGCCGCTGGCCCACTCCTCGGCTGCAATGGATAGCAGGCTGTACATGAAGAAGGAGCTGCTGCCGTTCTCCGCCATCACCTCGGTGTTCTTATAGTTGCCGGAATCCACCGGCTTGTCATTGACGGTCCATTTGACGAAGATCTCTCGGGGGGAGAACCTCTCACTAAGCAGGTGAGGCTGACCAACCTCTGAGCAGAGACTTCTGCTGAGGGCAGGAGGACAGACACGGCTGGTTCCCGCGGATCTTTCACTGTAGAACAGTTACAACAAAGGCCAATGAACTGGATAGTTCAGAGACAATGGGGGAATTTCAACCCAATACAGCGGGCGGGTTTTGGGCGTGGAGGTTGTTAAATTGGTAAAAATTAGAATCCCTACCTCAACTCGCCTACTTCCAGTTGTAATATTATATTTGAGTAATATATTTACATGAGACTTCAATCCTCTATTTTAACCACCATTTGGTGTTTAACAGTCGCTGGTCCGGTTTGACACACTGTGTAAATCTCAGCAGTTACAGCAAGGTGGAGATTGCTGCTCCCAGGTGGTAATTGCCCTTACACCTACCTCCTGGATCCAGGGTCCCTGCCTAACCCACCCGCCGCGATCCGCGACCTCCTCACTCGGCTTCCAATCCTCCCGTTTTCACTGGTGGCCTGTGAGACCAACGCCCACAACTCGCCTTCCTCATTTAAATTCAGCCAATTTCTGGTGGTTAGATGTGAGAGAAATGGACACTGCGTTGAATTTTGACGCTTTTCCTTTTCCCCTCTGTTGCCTCTCTGGTTTTCCATCCCTTATCCGAGGGAACTTAATCTTTCTCTCTGAAATCTTGAAGCATTGGACTGGAAAATGACAAAGAATTTAATGCACAGAACGAGGAGATTTGGCTAACTGGTCTATGCCGGTGTTTATGATCCAAACAAGCCTCCTCCGAGCCCACTTCATCTAAACCTAATAATATACCCTTCTATTTCTTTCTCGCTCATGGACTTATCCAGTTTCCCCTAAAATACATAATGTCAGGTCCCAGAGTGCTGAGTTGGTGGAATTACCAACCTGAATGATCAGAGTAGCCATTAAACACTTTATATAATCAATTGGCCCTTGCACACGCATCGAAATTGTCGCAGTGTCTTACTTATTGCAACAATCTCCCCGCTCACCCTTTTCCTTGTGGATGGAATCTCTGAGAGGAGTCGGCATATCCTGATGGCTCACCACGCAGTAGAACTTATTCCCACTCAGCCAGTCTTGTGTCGAGATGTTTAAGTTGCTGATCACACTGTTGGGATCCTCTCCGGGTTGGACGGCAATCTCTGATTTCAAAGTCTCGTTTTTTCGGGTCCAGGTCACGGTGAGCCCATAAGGAGCGTCAGACACAACGCACGTTAAGGTCACCGTCGCCTCCAGTAAAACCTGTTCCAGTGACGGTGGGCGAAGAGTGATTTTTAATCGCTGCATGGGACATCCACTCCGAAACAGGAATGAAAGTCAGGAAAAGCCGCATCTTCAGAATCAGGACACCAATAATTAGCCTTAACTCTTTCAAGGGGAATAACTCACTTTTGAGATATCAACCTCTCGCTATTGCTTGAACACCGTCGTTATGGAAGGACAATGAATTGGCAACGATTCCGGGAGGTCTGTAATATTTCCTGTGTATTTGAGCCAGAGCCACCTGTAATGGGCTGTGAAGCAAATACCTGGCCTAAAATGGGAATACATTGGGACACAATTGTGATAGGCACTGAATGGAGCTCTCCCTGCAATCCCTTGCCCCTTTACGCCCGTCTATAGATTCTTGCACCCAAGTGCATCTCCACTGGTTATAATAGCTGAAGCCCGAATAGCCCGAAGTTCAAGAGGTCTACACCAGCATTATACTGATTCAAAACCAGTGTCAAATTAATTTCAGGATTTATGGGACAACAGGAAACAAAGTTAAGTTTCTAGTATTTTGCTGCTATTTTTGTTGCGATGAAAATGTGCAGGAACCAGTCACATCCCCCGTCAGAGGAGAAGTGCAAGGTCCGGAGAATGGAGCTGCAAGGAATCTTTTGTTGTGGGGCATCATTTGTAATGATGTGAGGTAGTTTGTTAATATCTGTAACTACTGAACATTTATCATGTCTGGTGAGAGAGAGTCAGAGTTAAATATGACCTCAGGGCATTAATAGCAACATAGGAATAGGAGAAGGCCATTCAGTCCATCCATCCTGTCCCGCCATCCAGTTAGATCATGGCTGATCAACACTCAACACCATCTTCACGCCTTGGTTATGTAACCCATGATAACCTTGCCGAACAAAAATCTATCAATTTCAGTTTTCAACTTTTCAATTGAAAGCAAGTGTCAGCAGCTTTTGGGGAGGGAAATCCCGACTTGCACTATTCTTCCTTTGAGAAATTCCTTTCTAACATCACCTCTGCACGGCCTAACTCTAATGTTAAGGTTTTGCTACTTGTTCTGGACTCTCCCATCAAACTAAATAAATGTTTCTATATCTACTCGATACAATTCCATTTATCAACTTAAACACGTCAATTGGACCATCTCTTAACGTTCTATTCTCACCACCTGATCATTTTACATTATTAGCCCCGGTATAATTCGGGTAAACCTGCAGTTTAGCACCTCCACGTATATCCTTCCTCAGGTGCGGAGCCCAGAATTGGGCTCAGTACTCTGAATAGGGTAGATGCCCATTCTGTCAGTGGGTTCCTGGACAGTTAGCTGTGAAGGATTCCAGACTCCTATTGCCATTCCGTATATGATCAGCTAACTCAGGATATACCTGAGACTAAGGACACTTCACTCACTGCCTGACACCAGAGCAAGGGGAAAGCTTCTTTGGCGAGGTTAATAAATCCTGAGCAATGAGGAATCCTGAACCAAAAGATCGTGGGTTGAAGTCCCACTCCAGATATTAGATCACAATATGTAAGCTGAGTCTCTCAGTGCAGTACTGGGGGCGTGGTGCATTGTCGGAGGTGCCGTATTTCGGATCATGTGTTAAACCAAGAATCCGTCTAGCCTCTCAGGAGGAGATAAAATTTCCCCTGGAATTATTTCAATGAAAAGCAGAGGAGTTCTCCCTGGTGGCCTGGGAATATTAATCCCTCAAGAAATAACACTAAACAAAAAAAATGGTCGTTATCACACTGCTGTTTGTGGGAGCTTGTTGAGCACTAAATGACTGCCGCACTTAGTACATTACAACTGTGACCACATTTCACAACTTAATTCATTGCCTGGCAAGCGCTTTGGTTCAGTCTGTGGTCGCTGAAGGCGCTGTATAAAGGCAAAATTTTATCACAAGAATACACAAACTGCATGATTGGGAATTAGGAATATTTCTCTGCTTTCTACTAATTTCAATCAAAGTTCTGACTGAGATCAGCGCTCAGAATGGTCTGGAACCTCCCTGGATTGTGCCTCTTACCCTGAGATCTGCTGAAGTTACGGCTTTGTGTGCCCCCTTCATGAGTGACCTGGCAGGTGTAGACCGAGCCGGTGAACCATTCCTTGTCGGGGAGTGTCAGACGACTGGCCGTCAAAACGTTTCCGTTCATCTCAAAGGTGGGAGAGGTGATGAAGCCCGAATCCAGGAGTTGTCCACTCTTCAGCCAATTCACGGTCAGTGACTTTGGCCTTAATTCGATGATTGAACACATGGCGCTTGCATATCTGCTGCAGATGATTTGTTCAGTGGAACTTAGCAAGAGGAGAACAATTGGAGGAACGATGATCCGTTCAGGACGTTCACGAGAAGGCATTTTATTGACATTTCTTGCAAAATAAATGATTAAGAAAGGCAAAGTCTCCTTATATTTTAACAAGTTCTTTGCTGTCAGATCCACACTAACCTGGCATTTGCAGAGAGCAAAATTGTGCGCAGTATACTCAGTGTAATATGCAGACCAGAACTGTGCATAATATTCTAATTGCGATATGGGGATCAGAACCATGCACAGTATTCTAAGTGTGATATGGAGAGCAGAGCTGTGCATACTATTCTAAGTATGATATGGAGAACAGAACTTTACACAGTATTCTAAGCATGAGATGGAAACCAGAATTGTAAACTAAAACCTAAATGTGATAAGGAAACTAGAACTGTGCACAGTATTCTAAGTATTATATGGAGACCAGAACTATGCACAGTACTCTAAGTGTTGTCTAACCAAGTTTATATACAAGTTGAACATAACTTCTCACCTTATCACAGTTTGCCCTGTATCCCACATCATTAACCTGACATTGTGATGTTCCACAGCGACCCACCACGTCGAACTTCGCAGCAGATTGTGCTGCTCCCCACCTCGGACTCGGTGATGGTTAACTGGCTGCTCAGGGTGTTGGTTCAATTCTTTTTGAGCAATGACGGGTAGGTCTTCAATCCAGTCGTGGTCGGCTCTTTATCTTCCTTCCAGAAAAGGCTGATGATGTCAGAGGAGTCGTCCATCACCAAACAGCCCTACGTGATGGAGCCATCGGTGCTGGGTTGTTCACAGGAGGAGAGCAGGGCGCAGAGGATGGGGGAGACGGTGTTACTGGGAAGGAATGGCCCATTGAACAGGTTAGACTCTGTAATCCGTGCTTATAAAAGAAATAAACAAATCGAAATTTGACTGCAGAATAAACTAATTCCACCATTTCTCCATCAAAGGCTACACGGGCATTTGAGCTTCTGTCAGTTCTATCGTAAGCACCTGTCAATGCGCTGGTCAGGAACGCACCACTCTATCACCGAGCTCTATCACATTATAAACAAGAACCTTGACACAACTCGTCAATAAAGAAGCCTACATTGGATCGTGCAATAGCAGAACAGAGACGTGTTCCTGTTATTTCGGCCTGCATTTATTTCTCAATGAGCACCATTTCTTGTCCTTTATTTAATTGCAGTTTGGGTAAATTTGCTCTGTGCACATTGCCTGTGGTGTATCCCTACAAAACAACAGTGACTGCACTTCAAAGGAGCAGCGGAATTCCTGCTTAGGACGTTAGCAAAATACCCTCCAAACTTGCCTACCACATAATTCAACAGGTAGCATTTCCATAGTCTAGTTTCTAAGATGCAAGTTGTAAATGAACCGCGATTGAGACGAATGTCTTCCTTATTTTCTCAGCATTTGAGTGAGAGCGATGTCATTCAGCGCACTGTGATCTGAGCTCAATTCCATCCAATCATATGCATGTCTCTTGAGTAGCCTGCTTCCTGCTACTCAATTAATAATCCGAATAAAATACCATTCCAAAATCCGGTTAATTTGAAGTTTACTTCTTAAATGGCCCGTTTCAATTCCCATTGTTGTTCTTGTTGTATAACAATGACATGGACTTGGTTACAGGGAATACAATTTCGAAGTTCAAAAATGATGCAAAACCTGGCAACGTAGCCAATAGTGAGCATAATAGCAGCAGATTCCATGAGGAGACAGATGGACCAGTGAAATAGGCTGGGACATGGCAATTGCAATTAAATGCGAATCATTGAGAAGCGATGCACATTGGGTGGAAGTTGGAGAGGCAGTATTATCTAAATAGTATTGTTTTGAGGGGATGCACGAATAGAGAGATCTGGATGTACATATTCACAAATCTTTGAAGAGGGCAGGGCAAACTGGTAAGGCTGTTAGGAAAGCGTATGGGATACTTGACTTTGTAAATGGGGCATTGACTACAAAAACAAGGCGGTTATGCTAAGCTTACAGATCACGTGTTAGGCCTCAGCTGGACTATTGCGTACAATTTTGTCACCACAATGTAGGAAAGATGTCAAGCCCTTGGGGAGCGTAGAGGGGAGACTTTTACCTGGATGATGCCAGGGATGGGGTCTTCAGTTATGTGGAGAGATTGGAGAAGCTAGAATATTCTCCTTAGAGCAGAGGTTAAGAGGAGACCTAAGAGAGATATTCAACATTATGTCAGGTTTTGAGATACTAAGTCGGGAGAAATTGTTCCGCTGGAAAGTAGGTGGGTAACCAAATGTCACAGGTTTAAAATAATTGTGAAAAGATCAGAAGGTGAAATTAAGGTGATTTTTTTCACACAGAGGGTTGGTAATTTCAGGAATGCACAAGGCAGTATCTCCAGTACGTCAGGAGGACTCATTTGCACGTTAAACTCTGGGGAGTTGGACTAAATTGGACAGCTCTTTCAGAGCCGGCACAGGCACGATGCCTTAATGGCCTCTTCCAATGCTGTGAGATGCTATCAGTCTACACGAGTCAGTGGGAATAGTTCTTCTAGATTTCATGGAAGGAAACACTTCATATTTTGGACACCTCTACCAGATCTATTTTTATTGTTCGTTATAATAAAAGAGGATATTTAAAATAAAGGGATCTTATAAATCTGACGCAAATTAGTCAATCACATGCTGTTAGAAAGGCTTAAATTCATTGCGAATGATGATTTATTGCAGGTTGTCTCTCTCTCTTTAAATGTTTCACAGAATTGCAGCTCAGTGACTGTGTGCCTTGTGTTGTGACCCAGGCCAATAGCTGCATCTCGTCACAGTTTGTCCCTGCCTTTAACCTTCTCAGGAAGAATTGGACAACATCATTTTTCTAAACATGAGGTCCCCATGACGATTATTTGAAGTGGGAGTCTCGATATTCTCTATTTTAATTGTGGAAATAACTTGTAACCTCCCATCAGATCAGAACAGGCGCTGCTTTCTGGAGCGTTATTCACTTCCTGAAACTGTTTGTTCTGAAAGTGAGCTGAGGATCAGGCCAATCATGTTCATTAGTAATCTGATGCTCAAAATGTTCAAACATTAATAACTCATTAAAAATTGGGCATTTTTTAAGAAAGAATATAAACATCAAAGAATGTGCGCTTTTTAATCTGGGCAATGGGACGAATTATTGTATATATCTGGCACGAGCAGTTTATCTGCTATCTGTTAGACGCAGATAACGGTGCCTAGAACACTGCCTGACCAAGCACTCTCAGATCAGATACAGCACGGATAAGAGAGCAAAGCTCCCGCTATGCTGCCGTGTGGGTCAGGACAGGTATAGCAAGTGTTGCACACAGAGTAATATATTATCTATACTATCCCGTCAAACATTCCCAGCTCAAGTACTGCAGAGATGTGCTACGAAATGTCTCCCCATAAAATGCGTTATCAAATTGACCGATTAATTAAGCACAATTATGACGAGTACAATGAAAAGCTTCCAATACACTGTCCCATTAAAGCGCACCACCCCTCCAAAGCTCTGATTAAATAGAAGATCATTCTATATTGAAGGACCCAATTAAATTCCACGTCCTTGTAAAGAAAAGGTTAAAGACTGATTAAAGCTATCTCTGCAATGTCCCATCAAGCATTGCCAGATAAGATAACGCACGGGTTAGTTACAGAGTAAAGCTGTCATATCAAACACTGTCAGGGCAGGTACAACCGGGTTAGAACCTGATTAAAGCTCCTTCGACTGTCTCCCCGTGGTGTTTCGGAACTGCTCCTTCTGACTGTCACAATCTGGATTACTGATCTCATCTCTACGGCGATTCCTCAACCTTAAAGTCAATCTTTCCCGTTTCTCACATATACCAGTTTCTTAAATAACTGAATTAAGTGACACTGCCCGCAATACAGGATCACAACGCAGAAGGTTTACAACCCGTCAGGAGGACTCCTGATTCTCACACAGTGAGCAGGCGCACAGAAACAGAACAGACACAAACGGTGCAACAAGGGTGCTCCAGGCAGAGAGAGACCAGTTCAATCTGTTAATTTCAATAAAGCTGTTTGATTTCTATTTTATTTCTTGTCAATTTCCAACCACCTCAACGCTGCAGATTCTTTAAAATTAATCTGATATTAATTTGAGAGACTCTTCAACATCCAGCCATTTCCCCATCTCTGTCAACTATCTTGTAAACCGTGTAAAGATTAACTTCCCTGAAAGCAAGTATCTGCAAATAATTCACATTCCACGGGAATTTGCTGCCCGTCACACGGGACTCGGTGACAGAGTAAGAATGTCACAATTCAGGAGACATATACAGCGATACCTAATCACCCACTGATTTTATATATTTTCATCAGTAAATATAACCTGTAAAATCATCGCGGAAAAACAGGAAATTAATTCACTAAAATCTGCAGCGACACCTTGTCGAACTCAGCACAGCCGAGTTATCAATGCATTGTTTTCTAAATTAATTTATGAATGAATTAAACATTATCTCCAACCCTTGAAATTTTGCAATAATTGTAATACTGACCAGTATGCAACACAATTGTAAGGGCTCGCTTATGTTTTAATGAATTAGCACTGATGTTACATTCTAATTTAATGTTCATGTTAGCTGAATATTGAAAATAATCTGAGTGCCAGTCTGGCCCTTCCTCCTCAGAAGCATACCTACCTGGAACTTTTGAAATTAAATTAACGTGCTTGAATTTCAGCCATACAAAGACAAGTAATTATTAATAATTCTAAAACCTTTTCTGCCTGATAACTTGTGATATATTATGGTTTACTTAACTTACCATAACAATTAATCAATATTAAAATATTAAGCAGCATATTAATACATAACTACTCAGAAATATACCTTATTTTTACTTAAATGGAATCAAATTTGAATAATTGACAATAATCAGGCAGTTCTACTAATGTCCCGCTCTCGACCGACACCTTTTTAAACTCTGCATGTTTCTAATGTAGCATAAACTGCGTCTATTCGCAGAGAACATTTCACATGATGGATTTGGGGGTGGACTAATTTAAATAGTTCTCTGTCCAGCCGGGGTCACAACTCCGATGGGCTGTAAACCGCTTGTTTACTAATGCTGGAATCTCGAGCTGAAATATTCTCCTCAATCTTAAACCCCAAAAATGGTTTTATTAATTAAAATCCATCCTTGCAGTTTGCAGTCAGTAGCAGAGCCTCCGCTACTTAATAACACAGACAATCTTTTAAAGTTCATAGAGACATAGAAAATAGCTGCAGGAGTAGGCCATTCGGCCCTTCGCGCCTGCACCGCCATTCAATGAGTTCATGGCTGAACACTCCAGTTATTCACAAAATGCCCGTAAGTTAATGATTAAATATATTCTGCTACTTCTTGAAAATAGTTTCCAGAATGGTCAGTGTAAAACTAGAGGATAACAATTCATTCAGACCATCTGGGGCACTGAAACTGAATGAGCAAATGGAGGAGAGACATTGTTCATCAAGTTAATATTAATAAGAATTAAACATAGCTCTCAGATATGATTTGTGCTTTGTCTACCGTTCTATTCCGCATACAGCAGCGTTTTGGGAGATAGGATTTTGTTTTATTTTCAAAATGAGATGAACCTTTTGTAAGTAAATTAATCTGCTTGAATTTCAATGGATTATTTGCTGTCTCCAGCCATACGCAGTCGGAACCTGCCTTGAATTTCAATATAATTACATGAACAATTCTTTGACTGCCAGCGACGCCTGTCTCTCAACTTTTGTTCTTGCAAAGTGTTCAAGATTAACTTAGTGATAATTCTATCAAACAACACACAATATTGATTCAATAACAAATTTCTGCTACACAGTGAGAATGTCATACCCCGGCAGATATATTACATTGACAAAATGGAATTTGCAACACGGCTTTAAGTTATAATTAATTGCACTCAGTCATTCATCTGTGTAAACAGGAGGTAGCAAGTAATTGAACTCCCGACTCAAACTGAACACAGCGGTGGAATCAGTATGTTGTTAATGAAATAATTGCAGGCATAATTAATAACTGTATCCAGCCTCTAAAAGTTTCTGCTTCCCTTAATGGTGCCCAGTGTAGAGCAGGATTTTTGAAGGCGAATAATATTAAGTAAATGAACATTGGACTTATAGCATATTTGAATAACATTCAGAGATATTATTGCATTATAATCGGTTGGTTAATAGTAATTTAATCCAACGACAACCTGAATAAGTTAATTATGTAGATGGCAACTAGTTACATTTCACATATTAATATACCAGCATCGTCAACATAGATTAATAGTTGAATATATAATTATCACTTCAATAATTGTGATGTTAAAATACCTTTCAATAATTTCTGATGTCTAAACCCGTCCTGTTCTTTGCCTACCGACTGTTTTCAAACAGTTTCAAAATACATATCGTGTTTGGATTCGATCAGAAACCTGCTGCTGTCACCGATATTAAACATTGTAGAAACGCCAAACAGCTTCACTAATTTTAGGTATTCTGAGTAACACAGGCACAAACTCTCCTCAGCAGATCAACACTAAATCACATCGCTGAGGGGCGGAATCCCTCGACAGAACCTTTCATGGAGCAGATCCGTAATTCTATAAACCCTTTCAGCAGAATCAAATGTATCATTGCAAAAAATCTCATTACACAATCACCAAACCCGCCTAACACTGAAATAACGAAAGATTGAATTCAACAGAAATATAAAATACTGACAGAGAATTGTGATTGGACGGATCATGTTAAATACATTAATTTTGATATTATAGCGTATTTCAATAATAATTGGTGATATTACTACGTTATAATAATGTTAATTTAAATGTGTTCCAGCTGGAAATATGTTAATTTGTTAGTTCTTAATTACAACTCACGTATTGAATCTGATCATTCGGGAACATTCGGTCAGTAGATGACAATGTAATTTTCATGAAAAAACTTAAAAGACCTTAAGGTTATTTACTGACCTCTAAGCTTTCTGTTTTGTGCCTACAATGTTCTTTTAAACACATTCAAACACAATGTTTGCATTCGATCAGAAAAACTCCAGCAATCAGAGGTCACCAAGATTAAACATTGCAGAAACGTCAAACAGTGTAATAATCATAAGGTATTTAAAGTAACCTCGACACACAGTCTCGTCAGCAAATAAATACCAAATCACATCAACAACATTTTCTGTGGAGAAACAGTTGAATTCTATAATCACTTTGCAGCAGAATCACATTGATAATTGCAAAAAAATCTCAAAACAAAATCCACCGGATCCAAGTTTCAGTGAACGAAATAATTATTAAAATAAACAGAAATATAAAATAAAGACACAAATACAAGTGTTACTGAATCAGTGAATGCTCCTTACCTGCAGTCACCGTCACCATGGTTCCTTGTCCCCAGTAGCCAATTGCGTAACAGAGTGAGACACGTTGTGTCAATTACTCCGGCGGACTGTTAACTGTAAAATACAGAGATTAAATTCCACCCAGCTCTAAAAACCCGATTCCGACTATCGTAAGAGTGAATCAGCGAGATATTTCATTTTGTACCGTTCATTATATTTACAAAAATGATTGGAATACTTCTGAAGCATCTGTGCATGTTCAACATGGCAATCAATAGTAATAAAGAAGAAAACTGTTATACATTTAAATATATATATATATATATATAACTTATTTCTAATTATTTTTATTTAAGCCTCAGTTCCTTCGACGCTCCTGGCGTGGTAATGGTCGCAGGTTTGAGCAAACTCCCTGTCTGGGGTTTTTGTATGGAGAGCTCGCTCTGTGTTGCACCGTGACCCACTCCCGTAGTCCTTCCTTGCACAGTAATAGATGGCGGTGTCTTCGCTCCTCATGTTCTTCATGTCCAACGTGAAGATGTTGTTTGAAGTGTCTTTGGATGCAGTAAATCGGCTCTCAATCCCTGGGACGTTATTGTTGCTCGCTGGAGTGTAGTAGTAAACCAGCCAATCCAGCCCCTGTCCGGGAACCTGGCGGACCCAGTTCATGCCATAGCCGCTAAGATCGAACCCGCTGGTTTACAGGTCAGTCTCAGGGAGCCTCAGGAAATCCTGGTCTTTGACTCGGGCTGAGTCAACACCACATCCGACTGGACACCTGTAAAAATAATCAAAATACCCCGAGGATCAATCCTCGAGAAATGATTCCTGACTCTGTAAAATTCCATAGAGAGACTATCACTGAGACAGTAACAATGAGAGAATTGGACAATAAAAACGACTCACGGGAAAGTAAAGCCAGCAACAAAACGAAAGCAATCGCCGACCTCATCCTCCTGGCAATGTGTGGTGACTGGTTCCGGCAAGAACTCACTGAGCAAACCCACTCCCAGACTGTTGTATTGCGCTCCCAGTGGCCGGCAGCTAAATACCCGGGAGATGGGGGCGAGGTTAAAGGCGCCACCCATTGATTCCTTGATAGAAGCGGTTTCTGTATCCACGTCACTCTTTACACATCACCAACAGAATGAACTCACATCTGGACTGTAAATTAAATCCCTTTATTCCTCACTCTTTCACAGGGGATGTAAATCTTTGAGATTGAATTACATTATCAGGATCTAAACACACGGCCAGTTTGTGCTTTTACATCTCCCGCTATCTATCCATGCAACTGTACCAGTAAAGTATCCCCTATAATCTGAATTGATATCACTCTATGTACCCGAGTGCGGTAGATGGGTAATGTGATTCTATTTACAGTGTACTTGGCTGAAGCTACACTTTTGTTCTGGAGATGAGATCATACTCCTCACATTATACAATTGTCTCTCACTGCATTTCACTAACTGCCGCTAAGTCTGTGACTCTAAGACAGCCGTTTAGCTGTAAAATTTAGCTGTAAAATAAGTCCGCTTGTCTGATGATTAAGGAGTGAGTTGACGAAGACACATAAGAAAGTGGGGCCCGCCCGCTTCAGACCAGCGTTTTATGAGAGAAGCTGGTGAATCAGAATCGATAATGTGATCAGCAAACCTCGACATCCAAATCCTTGCAGCTAACTTTAATAGCGACCGAATGTGTAACAGACACGGGTAACAGGAACACGGTCTATCAGGACATAGTGATATGTTACAGAATATCACAGGAATAAATGCTTCATCTCCAGCAGAAACAGATCACAATCTGGGCCTTTCACCACCCACTGGTAGCCGGGCTGTGAGAGGGCTTGTTCAGCGATCCAAATCAGTTCAAATTACACTGCACACTGCGCGGCTACTAATCACGAATAATGGAGACATTAGTTTAGACCAGGCGCAAAATTCTGTGAGAATATTAAAGAAGTGCAGCTGGCACTTCTCTGTGAGAATATTCAAGGCACTTCAACCTGTTTTAGTTACTTTGCGAATCCCACTCATCTCATTACAGTGTGGGGTGAGGACATTAAACCTCTCTCCAGCACTTCATGCTGTACTGAATAAATCGACTGAAAGATTTACCATGGTCTTTATTTGGAAATAGTTTTCATTAGGTACCGTGTGGATCAATTCATTATTTTCCGATCCTGCTTTGTAATATTGTGAGCATGCAATTTACGTAAAATCATTCTTGAGATGTTATACTATGTAAAATGTTTCTTATTTTAAAAGTTCGACTGAATAATGTAATATTTAAATAGTTAAATACCATCTTTCTCTCATTCTTGTTCACGCTAATCTGACCCGCACAATATTTGGCAGTAACCCTACCGACTGCCGTCAGCGAGCCTCGAACACCAGTGTCATTTTCAGGAAGCATCTGGGGTTCTGTGCACTCCATCAAAGGTCAGTTTTCTCTCTACTGACCGCATGACTGGAAGCCAACTTCAAAACATTTACGTTGTGAAAAGACCTATTTATATACACATCTACCCAATAACAGAACTGGTGTTAAGTAAAAATGTTTTCGTTGTGTAAATGTGTGTAACTATTCACATATTGCAGGAAAGGAAATATATCCAAAGTCTCAGACATCATGTCATTAGCAGCAGTCAGCTGGAGTATCAGTACTGCACATAACCCTGTAATAGATAGATAGATAGATAGATAGATAGATAGATAGATAGATAGATAGATAGATAGATAGATAGATAGATAGATAGATAGATAGATAGATAGATAGATAGATAGATAGATAGATAGATAGATAGATAGATAAACAGATAGATAGAAAGAGGGATCCCACAAAGGTCAGTGCTGGGTCCACTATTGTTCACAACTTATATTAACAATTTAGATTTTGGAGTCAAACACACAATATCTAAATTTTACCAATGCACTTGGGGCGGGCGGGTCGGCGTGTAAATACTGTGGAACACTGCAACTAATTAAAAGAATACACGAACTGACTAATTAATTTCAACACAGACAAGTATGAGTTATTACAGTTTGGTGAGAAAAATAAGGAGGTCACTTATCACGTTTAAAATAAGAATCTATGTGGGATGGAGGAACACAGGTCTCTGAGAATGCAAATACACACATCACTAAAGGTAGCGACGCAGGTTAATAATGCTATAAAAAGAACACCTACACTCGGGTTTATTTCTAGAGGGATAGAATTGAAACGTGCAATAGTTATGCTAAACATGGTTAGACCACACTTGACGTACTTTGTATAATTGACCAATCCCCCGCCATTTCCCTGAAGCCCTGCATATGTTTCCATTCAGATATGTGGATAGTGCAGGGAAGGGGAGTTGAGGTAGAAGAGCAGCCATGATCCCGTTGAATGACGGAACAGGCTCGCTGAATCATATGGCCTACTCCTGCTCCCAATTCTTATGTTCTTATGTTGTGACTTCCGAGGAAATATGGACATTAGATACTCAATCTCTCCTGGTAGAACAGCCTCACGCCCCCGCCGCCGTCCCAGGAATCAGATCAGTCTGATGAACCTGAGATGCACTCCCTCCAAGGCAAGTGCATCCTTCCTTAGATAAGGAGAACAAAACTGTACACGATACACCAGGTGTAGTCTCAGCAGAGCCCTATATAAGTGCATGAAGGCTTCTTTTTTCTAATACTCCAATCCCTTTGCAATAAAATGTTGCTTACCATTTGCTTTCCTAATTGCTCACTTTGGCTCCATGTTAGCTTTCTTTGATTCGTGTACAAGGCCATCCAGGTCTTTCTGAATAACAATATTACCCAGTTTCTCAGCATTCAAAAAATTTTCTGCGTCTCTATTTGTCCTACCAAAGTGCGTAACTTCACACTTCTCCACATTATACTCAATCTGCCATGTTCATGCCCACTCACTTAACCTCTCAATATCCCTTTGCAGCCTCCTTACTTCTTCCTCACTGTTTACTGTCCCATCTACCTTTGTATTGTAAAGTACGCTAATTTAAGTCATCTTTCTATACACGTGTAGAAGCTCTAACAATCTGTTTGTAGATTTTGATAGCTTATTTAATTTTATATTTTCTCCCATATTATCAGTTGCATGTGCATCTTTTGCAGAATTCCAAAATCTTCCCAATTTTTGGGCGTACTACTCTTTTTGTCAACATTCCATGGCTGTTAATTTAATCTAATACTATCTTTAACTTCCCTTGTTAGCCACGGTTGCACCATTTTTCCTGTGAGGTTTTTATTCATTATGGAAGTTTATCTAATCTGACGGCTCTGTATGATGAGCTGAAGGTGAATTTGCAATAATAATTTTGCTAATTCCGCCCTTGATACTTCCTGATCATCTGCACCTCTTGTGGTTTGTTCTAAAAAAAATCCTCTGGGTAAACGTTCAAGCAAGTTATTGTTGTGGGTGTTATGAATCATGTTTGAAGTAAGCTCTGGAGCTTGCAGTAGATGTCGTTTATCAGCAGGTGGCGACAATGATCATATTGATACATGAGTCATGTGGAGACGGATGTTGCTGAGCATTTCAGTCACCGTCCATTTTGTCAAAACAAGTAAAACAATATAATTAATGCTTCTCAGTCAGTCAAATTTGAAGGGAGCATGTATCCTTAGAAATAATCTGAAGGGCAAATAAAGATTGAATTTTTTTCAATCCAAATTTTAAGAAGATTGTCGGGCTCTTGTCGAGGATGCAGAGGAGATTGGTGCAAGGCATGAAGGAGTTCAGTTTTCTGGAGACGAGAGAGGATGGGTTTATTCTTATTATAGCAGGGAATGCTTAGGGGAGAATTAACAGATGTTTTCAAAATTGTGAAGGGGTTCCATTGAGTTGATAGTAAGGTGGGGATTCTATCGGCAGGTCTATCGGTAACCAGAACATAAAGATTAAGATGAATGAAAAAATAAATCCAGACGGGAGATAAGGAGATTTTTTATGCAGCGAGTTGTAATAACCTGGAATGTAGTGTCTGAAAGGGTGATGGCAGCAAATTTAATTATAACTTTCAAATAGGGAAATCAATATATATTTGAAAAGGAAAGATGATCTGGTGTAATAAAAAAAGAGACAGTGTCGAAGATAATATAAACAGTGACAATGCCTGGCGTATTATAAGAAGAGACAGGGTCTCGTGTGATATAAACTGAGACAGTGTCTATTGGAATATAAACAGAGACAGAATCTAGTGTAATACAAACAAAGATAGGGTCTAGTGTAATATAAACAAGGATAGTGTCAGAAAGAATATAAACAAAGATAGTGTCTGGTGTAATATAAACAGAGACATGGTCTAGTGTAATATAAACAGAGAGAGGGTCTAGTGTAATATAAACAGAGACAGATTCTAATGTAGTATAAACAGAGACAGTGTCTAGTATATTATAAACAGAGACAGGGTCTAGTGTAATATAAACAGGGATAGTGTCTGGAAGAATATAAACAGAGACAGGGTCTTGTGTGATATTAACAGAGACAGGGTCCAGTGTAATATAAATAGAGACAGGGTCTAGAGTAAAATAAACAGAGACAGGGTCTAGTGTAGTATAAACAGGGATAGTGTCAGAAAGAATATAAACAGAGGCAGTGTCTGGTGTAATATAAACAGAGACAGATTCTAATGTAGTATAAACAGAGACAGTGTCTAGTATATTATAAACAGAGACAGGGTCTAGTGTAATATAAACAGGGATAGTGTCTGGAAGAATATAAACAGAGACAGGGTCTTGTGTGATATTAACAGAGACAGGGTCCAGTGTAATATAAATAGAGACAGGGTCTAGTGTATTATAAACAGAGACAGGGTCTAGTGTAATATAAACAGGGATAGTGTCAGAAAGAATATAAACAGAGGCAGTGTCTGGTGTAATATAAACAGAGACAGGGTCTAATGTAGTATAGCAGAGACAGTGTCTAGTATATTATAAACAGAGACAGGGTCTAGTGTATTATAAACAGAGACAGCGTCTAGTGTAATATAAACAGGGATAGTGTCTGGAAGAATATAAACAGAGACAGGGTCTTGTGTGATATGAAAAGAGACCGGGTCCAGTGTAATATAAATAGAGACAGGGTCTGGAGTAAAATAAACAGAGACAGGGTCTAGTGTAGTATAAACAGAGACAGGGTCTAGTGTATTATAAACAGAGACAAGGTCAAGTGTAATATAAACAGGGATAGTGCCTGGAAGAATAAAAACAGAGACAGGGTCTAGTGTAATATAAACAGAGACAGGGTCTAGTGTAATACAAACAGAGACAGGGTCTAGTGTAATATAAACAGGGATAGTGTCAGAAAGAATATAACAGAGGCAGTGTCTGGTGTAATATAAACAGAGACATGGTCTAGTGTAATATAAACAGAGACAGGGTCTAGTGTAATACAAACAGAGACAGGGTCTAGTATAACATAAACAGGGATAGTGTCAGAAAGAATATAAACAGAGGCAGTGTCTGGTGTAATATAAACAGAGACATGGTCTAGTGTAATATAAACAGAGACAGGGTCTAGTTTAATATAAACAGAGACAGGGTTGAGTCCAATATAAACAGGGATAGTGTTAAGAAGAATATAGACAGAGACAGTGTCTAGTGTAATATAAACAGAGGCAGGGTCTAGTGTATTATAAAGAGAGACAGGGTCTAGTGTAATATAAACAGGGATAGTGTCTGGAAGAATATAAACAAAGACAGGGTCTAGTGTAATATAAACAGAGACAGAGTCTAGTGTAATACAAACAGAGACAGGGTCTAGTGTAATATAAACAGGGATAGTGTCAGAAAGAATATAAACAGTGGCAGTGTCTGGTGTAATATAAACAGAGACATGGTCTAGTGTAACAAAAACAGAGGCAGCGTCTAGTTTAATATAAACAGAGACAGGGTCGAGTCCAATATAAACAGGGATAGTGTTAAGACGAATAGAGACACAGACAGTGTCTAGTGTAATATAAACAGAGACAGGGTCTAGTTTAATATAAACGGAGACAGGGTCTAGTGTAATATGAAGAGAGATAGGGTCTAGTGTAAAATAAACAGAGACATGAGCTAGTTTAATATAAACAGAGACAGGGTCCAGTATAATATGAACTGGAAGAGGGTCTAGTGTAATGTAAACAGAGGCAGGGTCTAGTGTAATATAAACAGAGACAGTGTCTAGTACAATATAAACAGAGACAGGGTCTAGTGTAATATAAACAGAGACAGAGTCTAGTGTAATATAAACAGGGATAGTGTCTGGAACAATATAAACAGAGACAGGGTCTAGTGTAATATAAGCAGAGACAGGGTCTAGTTTAATATAAACAGAAACATGGTCCAGTGTAATATAAACAGAGACAGGGTCTAGTCGAATATAAACAGAGACAGGGTCTAGACTAATATAAACAGAGACAGTCTCTAGTGTAATATGAATTGGGAGTGGGTCTAATGTAATGTAAACAGAGGCAGGGTCTAGTGTAATATAAACAGAGACAGGGTCTAGTACAATATAAACAGAGACAGTGTCTAGTGTAATATAAACTGGGACAGGGTCCAGTATAATATAAACACCGACAGGGTCCATTATAATATAAACAGAGACAGGGTCGAGACTAATATAAACAGAGACAGTGTCTAGTGTAATATAAACTGGGACAGAGTCTAGTGCAATATAAACAGAGAAAGGGTCTAGTACAATATAAACAGAGACAGGGACACGGGTAATATAAACAGAGACAGGGTCTCGTGTAATATTAACAGGGACAGGGTCTTAAGAGAGCCAGGCTCTAGTGTAATATTAGACAGAAGTACAGATAGATGGATAGAAGTACGAATCGACGGACGGACGGACAGACGAATGGACCGACCGACCGAACGACAGACAGATAGACAGTCAGACAGACATGAAGATTCGCATGGCTGGAATGTTACCATCAAATTATTCCAGGCATTCTATATGTTTAAATTACTCTGGACCCTGTTTAATTATAACTACACTCGATCATCTCTCTTTTCGGATTGCACAAGGCCCTGTCTCAGTTATTACTGCACAAGTCTCGGGATCAATTTTATTACTGTGGATACTGTCTCAGTTACACTGCACTAGACCGTGTCTCTGTTTATATTATGCTAGGCTCTGTATCAGTTATCACAGTACTGGACCCTCCGTTATAATACTTTAGACCCATTCTCAGTTACTACTGAACTAGATGCTGTCTCTGTTTATATGACCGTACACCATGTTTCTGTCAATATTTCACTAGTTCATGTCTCTCTTTATATTACACTCGATATGTCTCAGTTTATATTGCACTAGAAAATGTCAATGTTTCTACTACAATAGCTCATGTATTAGTTAGTATTAGAGCACGTTATCCTTTGTTATATTATGTTGGACCCTGTCACTATTTATATTATACTATCCCCTGTCTCTTTATAATAGATTGGTCCTGTCTCTGGTTATATTACACTAGACCCTGTCTCTATTTATATTACACTCGACCCTGTCTCTATTTATATTACACTAGGCCCTGTCTCTGTTTATATTATACTAGACTCTGTATTTTTTACATTACACTAGACACTGTCTCTGTTTATATTACACTAGACACTGTCTCTGTTTATATTACACTAGACCCTGCACTTTTTATATTACACTAGATATCGTCTCTGTTTATATTACACTAGCCCCTTTATTTTCTATATTACACTAGACACTGTCTCTGTTTATATTACACTAGGCCCTGTCTCTGTTTATATTACACTAGACGCTGTGTGTTTATATTTTATACTGGTCCCTGTCATTGTAGATATTACACTATATCCTCTCTCTGTCTATGTTATACTTGGACGTGTCTCGGTTATTACTGCACTAGACTCTGGCGTATAGATGTGTCTATATAGGTCAAATCGAGCAATCCATTTGGCTGAGGGTCAGACGTCGCACCGATGAAGCTATGGCGACCAAATCACGTTCATGACGCTGCTTTGTTGTAAACAATGACGTCACCCATTGTTTACGTGTTGCTGACGTGATGATGTCAAAGAGGTAAACACGAAATGCAATATACAGGAAGTTGCACTGACAAAAACAATTTTCTGCGATAGTGATGTCACACTGTGCCATCAAACATTCCCAGGGCAGGGACAGCGCGGGTCTATGCAAAGAAAAGCTCCCTCGATGCTGTCCCATCAAACACTCCCAGCTCAGGTACAGCACGATTCGAAAAACTATAAAGCTCCCTCTATACCGTCACATCAAACGCTCCCAGGGCAGGTACAGCACGGGTAAGCTATAGAGTAAAGCCCCCTCTACACCGTCCCATCAAACTCTTCCAGAGCAGGTACATCACTGGTCTATGCAGAGAAAAGCTCCCTCGAAACCGTCCCATTAAACACTCGCAGGGCAGGTACAGCACGTAGTTAGATGCAGAGTAAAGTTCCCGCTACAGAGTCACATCAAACACCCAAGATCATTGAGTTCACATGATATATTTTATTATAAAGCTGCCTCTCCGCACACCCACCAATTTGGTTTGAGGCCTGGAAATAGACTTTAGAGAATATTTTTGTTTGACATTGACTTCTTATTGTGAAGTAAAAATAATGACGCATTCTTTAGAGGCAAGGCAAAAGGTGGGGATAGTAGAGAGAGGCAGAGAGGGAGGGGATACAGAGAATTGCCACGAATACATTTGAGCTGTGACTATGTACGGTGACTAGAATCTTTCCCTATTCTGGCCGCGGATAACATCGTTGATTTGTTCACCAATAACTGAAAATAAATATCCCAAACATCAATTGTTGCTGGAATCCGTTGAGACATTAGCGTTTCTTTCTCTGTTTATTTCTATTCTGTCGTTCACTATTCTAATCTGGGACTTCTATTTCTGCGTTTATTTACATAAACACCTCACAGGTTTCCATGAAGTGTTCATGGCAGCAAAAGCAGATCCACAAAGTCATTTACTGATTAGTTTTAACTCACAGCACGGGTTTATTTTATGAATATTGGTAGTTGGTACAAAGAAATGGAAATATCTCCAGCTGTGACATCGGTTTTTGGTTTGTTCAATTAGAAGAGATGTGATTTATATCAAAGGGAACATATTAAAATTAATAATTCAATTCTGAAAATTCTGCTACCAATGTCAATGGAATCTCGCTGAACAGATCAGTAATTCACTGGATGTCCATTTAGCGTAAGATTCCAGCCACTTAAAATAAACAAGTTAAAACAGCGAACAGAGGAGTCACCCATTGCAACGTGTATTTTAAATGTTGACGTTTAGAAATAACTTTCACGACTTTCACGTCCACAGAATGTCCAAAAGTGCTTTATAATGAAGTACGTTTGAAGTGTAGTCACTTTTGTAATGCAGGAAACGTGGAGTCAAATTGCACACAGAAAGCTCCCACAAACATAATGTGATAATAATACAGAATCTGTTCTTTAGCGATGCTGGTTAATGGATAAGTATGTGTAATGGACTTCGGGGTGAACTCCCCTGCTATTTAAAATTGTGCCATTCAATCTCTTACATCCAACTGTAAGCGAAGACTCAGCAGATGTAACGTCTCATCCGAAAGACTGCTCCACCGTCAATATAGCCCCCCCTCCCCTTCTCCTTCGGTACTGGTACCGGGAGTGCCAGCCGAGATTATGTGCTCAGTCTGTGGAGAGGGGTTGAGAACCCACAGCCTTCTCACTCAGAGGTGAGAGTGATCCCATTGTACCGGGGCTTTAGCACGTCACAGCTTAATTTTTTAGATGTTGTCATTTAGTTCAGAGTGTCCAAAGTTCAGTGCCTGAGACGAGTCTTACACAATCGGTTTAATTCCTGGGGATAATGCTCTTATCTTGCCTGGGATGATATTCTGGCACTGTTGTAAAATAGGATCAAATCTTAGCGAATCCTCATCTGGATGTTCATGAGGTGCATCAGTAGAACAGCTGGAAACTGGGACGGTGCTCCTTATATCCGAGAATGTTAAGGCAGATTTAATAGTGGCGATCAAAATTATGAGGAGTTTTAATCAAGTAAATAGTTAGAAAACTTTACCACTGGTAGGACGGACAGTAACCACAAGCCAGAGATTTAAAATGTATTACTGCACTAGACCCTGTCTCTGCTGAGATTACACTAGACCCTGTCCCTACTTACATTGCACTAGACCCTGTCTCTGTTTACATTACACGAGACCCTGTCTCTATTTATATTACAGTCGCTTAAACAAAGGGGACTACAGTGGGATGATGGCAGAGTTGTCTAAAGTAGACTGGAAACGCAGACTAAACGGTGGCACAATTGAGGAACAGTGGAGGACGTTTAAGGAGCTATTTCATAGTGCTCAACAAAAATATATTCCAGTGAAAAAGAAGGGCGGTTAGAGAAGGGATAACCAGCCGTGGATAACCAAGGAAATAAAGGAGAGTATCAAATTAAAAACCAATGCGTATAAGGTGGCCAATGTTAGTGGGAAACTAGAAGATTGGGAAAATTTTAATCGACAGCAAAGAATGATTAAGAGAACAATAAAGAATGGAAAGATAGATTACGAAAGTAAATTTGCGCAACACATAAAAACAGATAGTAAAAGCTTTTACCGATATATAAAACGGAAAAGAGTGACTAAAGTAAATGTTGGTCCCTCAGAAGATGAGAAGGGGGATTTAATACTGGGAAATGTGGAAATGGCTGAGACCCTAAACAATTATTTTGCTTCGGTCTTCACAATGGAAGACACAAAAACCATTGCAGAAATTGCTGGTCACGGGAATGTGAGAAGGGAGGACCTTGAGATAATCACTATCACAACGGTGGTAGTGCTGGATAGGCTAATGGGACTCAAGGTAGACAAGTCCCCTGGTCCTGATGAAATGCATCCCAGGGTATTAAAAGAGATGGCAGAAGTTATAGCAGATGCATTCGTTATAATCTACCAAAATTCTCTGGACTCTGGGGAGGTCCAGCGGATTGGAAAGCAGCTAATGTAACGCCTCTGTTTAACAAAGGGGGCAGACAAAAGGCAAGTAACTATAGGCCGGTTAGTTTAACATCTGTAGTGGGGAAAATGCTTGAAGCTCTCATGAAGGAAGAAATAGCGGGACATCTAGATAGGAATAGTGCAATAAAGCAGACGCAACATGGATTCATGAAGGGGAAATCAAGTTTAACTAATTTACTGGAATTCTTTGAGGATATAATGAGCATGATGAATACCGATGAATGTGGTGTATTTAGATTTCCAAAAGGCATTCGATAAGGTGCCACACAAAAGGTTACTGCAGAAGATAAAGGTACGCGGAGTCAGAGGAAATGTATTAGCATGGATTGAGAATTGGCTGGCTAACAGAAAGCAGAGAGTCGGGATAAATGGGTCCTTTTCGGGTTGGAAACCGGTGGTTAGTGGTGTGCCACAGGGATCGGTGCTGGGACCACAATTGTTTACAATATGCATAGATGACCTGGAAGAGGGGACAGATTCAATCAAGTTAGTCAGATATGACCTTCCCTGAACAAATCCGTGCGGACTGTTCCTGATTAATCAATGTGTTTCCAAATAAAGATTTATCCTGTCATTCAGGATTTTTCCAAAAAAAATTCCCACCACTGAGGTTAGGCTGACTGGCCTTTAATAAATCGATCTATCCTTGTCTCCCTTTTTAAACAAAGGTTAAACATCAGAGGTCCTTCAGTCCTCTGGCACCACACCTGTAGCCAGTGTGGATTGGAAAATGATGGTCAGAGCCTCTGCTATTTCCTCTTTTGCTTCGCTTAACAGCCTGAAATACATTTCATCTGGGCCTGGGGATTTATCCACTTTCAAAGCTGCTAAATCCCTTAATACTTCTTCTCCAACTATGTTTACCTCGTCCAATATTTCACACTCATCCCTCATTGCAAAATCTGCATCGCCCCTCTCTTTTGTGAAAACAAATGCAGGGTATTTATTAAGAATTATATTCACATCTTCTGCTTCCACACACAGATTTCCTTTATGGTCTTTAATAGGCCCCATTCTTTCTCTAGTTATCCTCTTAATGTATTTATAATGTCTACCTGTCCTGAAACCTTCATGGGTCTGTGGATATGCACTCCTAGGTCTCTTTATTCATCTACACTTCTCAGTATCCTACGATTCATTGTGTATTCCCTTGCCTTGTTAGCCCACCCAAATGCAAGACCTCACACTTCCGCGGATTGAAGTCCACTTGCTACTATTCTGCCCACCTGATCAGTCCATTGACATCTTCCTGCAGCCTATAACTTTCTTCTTCATTATCAAACACAAGGCCAATTTGTGTGTCATCTGCATACTTCCTAATCATACCCTATAGATTGAAGTCCAAATTATTGATAAAAAAGGGACCTAGTAGTGAGCCCTATGGATTCCCCACTGGAGACAGCCTTCCAGTCTCAAAAACACCCATCAACCATTAACCTTTGCTTCCTGACTCTGAGCCAATTTTGGATCCAACTTGCCACTTTGCTTTGTATCCCAATTGCTTATACTTTTGTGACCAGTCTGCCTTGTGGGACTTTATCAAAATCGCTGCTAGAATTCATATACACATATTCAAATGCACTGCCCTCATTAAATTTTTTGAGGGGCTATATAGGAGAGTCAATCGGTAGACAGACCTTTCTTTCCCTTAACAAATCCATGCTGACTGTCCTTGATTAATCCGTGTCTTCCCAAATGAAGATTTATCCTATCCCTCAGCATTTTATCCAAACATTTTCCCACCAACGAGCTGAGGCTCTCCCCAGCTTGTAGAGGATCTAGGTCCCAGCTTTGTTCAGGTGCATCCCGACTGGCTTGTCCAGGTCTCACCGCCCCCAGAAACAGTTGCAATACCACAGGAATTTAAAGTCTTCCCTCCTGCATCGTCTCAAGCCACATATTCACCTGCTCGATCCTCCTATTTCTGTACTCACTAGCACGTGGTACTGGGAGTAATCTGGAGATTACTACATTTGATATCCTGTTTTTTAGTCTCCTTTCCAGCTCCCTTAAAACTGCCTGAAGGACGTCATCCCTCTTTCGACCTTTGTCATTGCTGACAATTAGACCACGACGTCTGTAATGCACCCCCCTCCCCCCGTTCCCTCACAATGTCCTGCACCCTTTCAGTGACAAACCTTGACCCTGTAACCAGGGAGGCAATAACTATCCTGCAGTCACGTCTGCAGCCTCCAAACGTCCTTATTACTAGGGGGATCAAGGGGTATGGCGAGAAAGCAGGAATGGGGTACTGAAGTTGCATGTTCAGCCATGAACTCATTGAATGGCGGTGCAGGCTAGAAGGGCCAAATAGCCTAGTCCTGCACCTATTTTCTATGTTTCTATGTCTGTCTATTCCCCATGTATCAAATGACCTACCACTATTGCTCTTCCACTCTTCTTCCTTCCCTTCTGCACAGCTGAGCCACCCATGGTTCCATGGACTTGGCACTGGCTTCACTCCCCAGAGCAACCATCATGCTCCTCATTAACCAGAACTGAAAAGCGGTTAATGAGTCAGGCGATTCCTGTCCTACATGCCAGTTCCTCCTTGTCTGTCTGACGATCTTCCATTCCCTCTATGCCTGCACAATTTTAAGCTGCTGGGTGACTACCTCCTGAAATACGTTATTCTCGAAGCTCTCAGCCCCGCGGATAGACTGCATTGACGCTAGCAACTGCTCAAGCTCCGAAACCCGATGCTCAAAATGCACATAAGGAATCTATATGGGTAGAGCTGCAGAACACCAAAGGGCAATACACGTTAGTGGGAGTTGTGTACCGACATCCAGACAGTAGTAGTGATGTTGGGGAGGGCATCAAACAGGCAATTAGGGAGCTGGCGACACTTCCCGCAACGTGGTCATCCAGATGTTCCCACATGGCCCAGTATGTGTATTCCATGGGACTGTGCTGCCTGACCAGGATGTACATTCCATGGGACTGTGCTGCCTGCCCAGGATGTACATTCCATGGGACTGAGCTGCCTGCCCAGGATGTGCATTCCATGGGACTGAGCTGCCTGCCCAGGATGTGCATTCCGTGGGATTGAGCTTCCCTGCCCAGGATGTACATTCCTTGGGACTGAGCTGCCTGCCCAGGATGTGCATTCCATGGGACTGAGCTGCCTGCCCAGGATGTGCATTGCAACCGACTGTGCTGCCTGCCCAAGATATAAATTCTCTACAGACAGTTCTAGTTTCTCTGGAAGATTCTTTACTCTCTTGCTTATCCTAAGCTGTATAATTAGACCACTCCACTGCTCTGCCTCATAACCCTGCAAATCTTTGCAACTCAAATATTTATCTCTTTTGCACGTAAAGAGTGAATCTGCCTCCACCACCCTTACAGGCAGTGCGTTCCAGGCCATAACATTTCGCTACTGAATGTTTTTCGCTCTTGTGGCATCTGGTTCATTTGCCAATCATGTTAAATCGGTGTCCTCTGGCTACCGAGCCGTCTGACACTGAAAATGTTTTCCTTCATTAAGAGGGTTGGTGGCTGGAGGAGGTTACAGAGATAGGGAGTGGCGAGGTGTTGGCGGGATTTGAACAAGAGGAGGAGAATTTTAAAGGCTGAAGCTACCCGCCGTCTCCCCCAGTGCAGAATGTGGTTCTCTATTAACAGGAAGGATTTTTGTTTCACAACTAAAGATGCATAATGAGGGGAAATCAATCTGTGTTCCTTTAACTAACAGCGATATGGAAAGAGAGAAATGAATGGCCTTTAAACACCTGGTTATCGACCCCCGAAACTGTTAATTATTTCTCATTATATAACCATAGAAATTTACAGCACGGAAGGAGGCCATTTAGGCCCATCGTGTTTGCGCAGACTGATAGAGAGCTATCCAGCCTAATCCCACTCTCCAGCTCTGAGTCCGGAGCCTTGTAGCTTACAGAGGCGTGAGTTCGGTGCCATTGGGCAGCGCGGGCCAGACCACACAGTGATATGTGTGCACACTAGGTCCGTGCAACAGAGCACATCTAGGATAACCCTTGCCACTGGAATAAGACCTAGCTCTGTCAAGCCCGTGTGGCGACTGGTGTGTAACGGCCACCACACGTTAAAAAAATCCATGCACAAGCATCTTCCACCCGTCAGGATGTAGTTTGGAACCTGGAATATTAGGTTCTTCATTGAAACATCTGTGAACTCATCCTTCTTTTTGGCGTGGAAGCAAGTCATCCTCGTTTCGACGCACTGCCAATGATGATACTTTGTATCGGGTGAGTATGCAATGTGTTGTGTGAGTACAGATTAACATTTGTCCGTATATGTTGTTTTGTGTGGGTACACTTTATATTGTGTGAAGTCACGATATATTGTGTGAGCAGAACTTGTGTTGCATGAGTACAGCTTTTATTGTGTGAGCACACCTTGTATTGTGTGCGTACTGACTTTGTTGTATGAATACAGCTTATATAGTGTGAGTATTGATATTATGGTGTGAGTTTACATTTTATATCGTGTGAGTATAACTTTTATGGTATGAGCACACGTTTTATCGTGTAAGTACATCTTGTATTGTGAAAGTAAAGCTTTTGTTGTATGTGTACTCCTTGTATTGTATGAGCACCCCTTTTACTGTATGTGTACACCTTTTATTATGTGAGTACACCTTGGGATTGTGTGCATAAACCTTGTAATGTGTATGTACACCTTGTATTGTGTGAGAATAGATTGTATTGCGTAATTTCAGCTTGTATTGTATAAGTACAACATGTATTATGTGAGTAAACCTTGCTCTCTGATCGGGAGGAGCATCAGTTGGAGGAGCTAGAGGGAGTGGGAGGATCGAGGCGGATAAAAGTTCTGCGGCAGATCGTCAGGAAGAGCAGTCGCAGGAACAGCTGGTGTAGCGTCAAAAATCAAAAAGCAAAATAGAAGTAAAAAGAAATCGAAGGGTAATGTCACAGCCAAGCGGGTAAGTTTTTGGCTGGTTGATTGGTAAGCATTTTTTCTTTATCTTTTTCTTTTCTTATCAGTAGGAAACCTTTGGCATTGTTGCCAAATTATGTTAATCTAAAGGTTAAGTCATGGCAGGAGAGCCCAGAGCCGTGTCCTGCTCCTCCAATGGTATGTGGGAAGTCAGGGACACTGGCTACTATGTGTGCGTGAAGTGTGTCGAGCTACAGCTCCTGTCAGGTCACATTGAGGCACTGGAGCTGTGCATGGATTCACTCTGGAGCATCCGCGATGCTGAGGATGTCTTGGATAGCATGTTTAGTGAGTTGGTCACACAGCAGGTAAAGATGACACAGACAGATAGGGAATGGGTGACCATCAGGAAGAGCAGGGGAAGGAAGGTAGGGCAGATATACAGTTTTGGATACTGTTGAGGATGGTGGCTCATCAGGGAAAAGGAGCAACAGCCAAGTTCATGGCAGCAGGGGTAACTGTGCTGCGCAGGTGAACTGGAAAAAGAGTGGAAGGTATATAGTGAGAGGAGATTCTATTATAAGTGGAAGAGATAGGCATTTCTGCGGCCGCAAACGAGACTCCAGAGTGGTATGTTGCCTCCCTGGTGCAAGGGTCAAGGGTGTCTTGGAGCTGGTGCAGGGCATTGTGGAGGGGGAGGATGAACAGCCAACTATCGTGGTGCATATAGGTACCAACAATACAGGTAAAAAACTGGATGACATTCCACAAGCTGAATTTAGGGAGCTAGGAGTTAAATTTAAAAGTCGGGCCTCAAAGGTAGAATCTCAGGATTGCAATCAGTGCCACGTGCTATTCAGAGTTGGAACAGCAGGATAGTTCAAATGAATACGTGGCTTGAGGACTGGGGCAAGGGGGAGGTATTCAAATTCCTGGGACATTGGAACTGGTTCTGTGGGAGATGGGACCAGTACAAACCGGATGCTCTGCACCTCGCCAGGACCGCGACCTAGGTCCTCGGTGGTGTGTTTGCTAGTGCTGTTGGCGAGTGTTTAACCGAATATGGCAGGGGGATGGGGATCTATGTAGGGAGGCAGAGGGAAGTAAAAAGGCGGCAGAAGCAAAAGATAGGAAGGAGAAAACTAAGAGTGGAGGGCAGAAAAATCAAAAAGCGACATATTAAAATATAATTCTAAAAGGACAAAGAGTTTTAAAAAAACAAGCCTGAAGGCTTTGAGTCTCAATGCGAGGAGCATTCATAATAAGGTGGATGAATTAACAGCGCAGATAGCTTTTAACGGATATAATGTAATTGGGAATTTCGGAGACATGGCTCCAGGGTAACCAGGGCTGGGAACACAACATCCATTGTTATTCAATATTCAGGAAGGATAGACAGAAGGGAAAAGCAGGTGGGGTAGCGTTACTGATTAAAGAGGAGATTAACACAATAGTAAGGCAGGACATTACCTTGACTGATGTGGAATCTATATGGATAGAGCTGCGAAACACCAAAGGTCAGAAAATGTTTTCGGGAATTATGTACAGACCACCAAACAGTAGTAGTGAGCGTGAGGATGGCAAGAAACAGGAAATTAGGGATGCGTGCAATACAGGTACAGCAGTTATCATTGATGAATTAAATCTACATATGGACTGGGTAACCAAACTGGTAGCAGTACTGTGGAGGAGGATTTCCTGGAGTGTATTTGGGATGGTTTTCTATACCAATATGTCGATGAATCAACTAAAGAGCAGTTCATCTTAGACTGGGTCTTGTGTAATGAGGAAGGATTAATTAGCAATCTTGTCATGCGAGGGGAAGAGTGACCTTAATATGGTATAATTCTTCATTAAGAAGGATAATGTCACAGTTAATCCAGAGTCTAGGGTCCTGAACTTAAAGAAAGGTAAGTTCGATGGTATGAGACATGAATTGGCTAGGATAGAGTGGCGAATGATACTTAAAGGGTTGATGGTAGATAGGCAATGGCAGACATTTAAAGATCACATGGATGAACTACAACAATTGTACATCCCTGTCTGGCATTAAAATAAAACGGGGATGGAGGCTCAGCCGTGGTTAACACGGGGAATTGTGGATATTGTTAAATCCAAGGAAGAGGCACATAAATTGGCCAGAAAAAGTAGCACCCCTGAGGACTGGAAGAACTTTAGAATTCAGTAGAGAAAGACAAAGGGTTTAATTTTGAGGGGTAGTGGGATAACGCAAGTTTCAGTGCTGGGACCCCAACTATTTACAATATATATTAATGATTTAGACGAAGGAATTGAAGGTAATATCTCCAACTTTGCAGATAACACTAAGCTGGGTGGCAGTGTGAGCTGTGAGGAGGATACTAAGAGGCTGCAGGTTGAATTCGCCGGATAAGTGAGTGGAAAAATGCATGGCAGATTGAGTAAAATATGGAGAAGTGTGAGCTTATCCACTTTGGTGGCAAACATAGGAAGGCAAATTATTATCTGAATCGTGAAATATTAGTAAAAGGGGAGGTGCAACGAAACCTGGGCATCATGGTACATCAGTCATTAAAATAGGCAGGCATGTACAGCAGACAGTAAAGAAAACAAATGGCATGTTGGCCTTCATATCATGAGGATTTGAGTATGGGAGCAGGATGGTCTTCCTGCAGTTGTACAGGGCCTTGGTGAGACCACACCCTGAGTATTGTGTGCAGTTTTATCTCCTAATCTGAGGAAGGACTTTCTTGCTTTTGAGGGTGTGAAGCGAAGGTTAACCGGACTGATTCCCGGGATGGCAGGACTGACATATGAAGAAAGGTTGGATCAATTGGCTTATATTCACTGGAATTTAGGAGAATGAGAGGGAATGTCATCGAAGTATATAAAATTCTGACGAGATTGGTCAAGTCGGATGCACGAACTTTGTTCCCGATGTTGGGGAAGTCCAGAACCAGGTGTCACAGTCTAATGAAAAGGGGTAAGCCATATAGGACCGTGATGAGGAGAAGCTTTTTCACCCAGAATATCGTGAACCTATGGAATTATCTACCACAGAAAGCTTTTGAGACCAGTTCGTTGGATATATTTAAAAGGGAGTTAGATTTGGCCATTACGGCTAAAGGGATCAGGGGGTATGGAGAGAAGGAGTAATGGGGTACTGAAATTGCATTATCAGCCCTGATCATATTGAATGGTGGTGCAGTCTCGAAGTTCCGAATGGGCTGCTCCTGCACCTATTTTCTCTGGTTTCTATGTTTCTACACATTGTATTGTGTGTGCACACCTTGTATTTTGCGAGGACAATCAGAGTTGCATGAGTACATCTTGTATTGTGCACGTACACGTTGTACTGTGTGAGTAAACCTTGTATTTCGTGAGTACATTTTGTATTTTGTGAGCACTTTGCACTTTGTGAGTACACCTCGCATTTTGTGCGTATGCCTTGTATCATGTGAGTAAACCTTGTATCGTGTGAATACATCTTGTATTGTGTGATTACACCTTGTATTGTGTGATTACACCTTGTATTGTGAATACACCTTGAATTGTGTGATTACATCTTGTATTGTGAATAGACCTTGTATTGTGTGATTACACCTTGTATTGTGTGATTACAACTTGGAATGTGATTACCCTTGTATTGTTAGTGTACAGCTTGTATTGTGTGATTACACTTTGCATTATGTGAATACACCTTGTATTGTGTGAGTACATCCCGTAATCTGCCAGTTCACGTTTTATTGTGTGAGAATAAATTGGAATATATGAGTACACATTGTATTGTGCGAGTACAAATTTTATTGAACGAGTACATCTTGTATTGTGAGAGTACATCTTGTATTGTGTGAGTACACCTTGTATTGTGTGAGTACATCTTGTATTGTGTGAATATATATTGTATTGTGGCAGTACACTTTAAAGCAGGTGAGTACACATTGTATTGTATAAGTAGACATTGTATTGTGTTAGCACATCTTCTATTGTGCGAGTACATCTTGTATTGTGTGAATATATTATCTATTGTGTGAGTACAGCTTCTATGGTGTGAGTACATCATGTATTGTGTGAGAATCCATTGTAATGTGTGACTGCAACTTGCATTGTCAGTTTATGCATCTTGTGTTGTGTCAGTACACCATGTATTTTGTGAGGATACATTGTATTGTGTGATTTCACCTTGTATTGTGTGAGTAGTGCTTATATTGTGTGAGTACACCTTGTATTGTCTACCGACACATTATTTTGTATTAGTACACCTTGTATTGTGTGACTTCAATAGAAATACAAATTGGGATGCTGGAGTTTTGCCAGCGCTCAGAGGGCGGGATCGGTGGAGAGTCAGCTATCAAAATAAAAACATTGACAGTGGGTTGGGACCGAGCACCATGCTACTTTCCCAGATGTCCGGTCTGTAAACTCTCAGCAGACCCGCCACGCTGCAGCAGGCGAGGCAATTTAGGTCATTGTGACCTTGTTAAGAGTTTATTAAAAATAATGTTGAGCTGAACTTCCCATTTTGCCAGGTTTTCAATGAGATTCACACGGCTCGGGAAGCAGGACATCGGGCGATCTGTTACCATGAATTCATTTCTTTACCTATTAGCTACAAATATGTTGTAATACTCCCATCTCACAGCTGTTTGTATTTCAAGATTAAAACGTCTTGCTTACTGGGTTTGGGAGGCACATTGAACTTTGTGGACTTTGCACGTCCAAGGAACAATCTCTCATTGGAAGTTTCACTTTCGGAACAATCTCTCACCATTGATAGATCACTTCTGTCCTCTCAAGGTCACTTGCCATCTATTACATTAGCCTTTGGCAATTTAAGCTTTCTCACCTTGCTCCTCTGAATCCCATCACGATTAGCGCCAGCACCATAATCACAATTAACACTAGCAGCACCAACAACAACATCCTTCTCCGCAATCAACTGATGCTGCACAGGAGAGAGGGCATCAGAACTCGGCCATATTGCTGACCAGGACGGGAGGGATGGCCTGACCATGATTTACTTCAGCAGACGCTGTACAGCCTGCCTGTCACATAATGCGCCATTTTGACACCACTCCAAAAGAACATCATACAGCGTCGTTACAGTGCCCAAGCCACAGCTTTCACACTCGTTGCCATTGCCATTGCGGGGGGTATCGTTATGTTTCAACATTCACACAGCTCATAGCATCACATCTGAAGGTGCGCAAGAACACAAAGTGATGAAATTAAAGGTGTCAATGTTTGACAGCACATTAACAGAAACCTTGTATGATCATTGGCTAAACTACACATGCCTACCCTTGTGTGTTGTTAGTTGGTATAATTGCAACAGGATGAGGGTGAGTATGGGGCGTGGCTAGCGAGATGGAGAAGTTATAATGTAGATAGAGAGGGATAGGTGGATGTGCAAGGAAAGTTGATGTGCGTAAGAATGTGCAGGAAGTGATGGGGCTGTGGTGAGTGGCACAGCAGGATAAGGATGAGAATGGCTTTGCAATAAAGGGTGTGATCCACTTAGATCATGGAAAGATTTGCACCACTGCAGTCTGGTCCTGCTGACGATATCACTGCCTTTGATTCCACTACAATGTGCAACCGTGCTGATTTGGTTTCCTGGGGAGGTCGCCCCTGCCCATAGTAAGTAACGAAAACGTCTCTCTGTGCTGCATAGGAGAGCCTGGGTGAAGCCGTGCATCTTTCTGCAGTGCGTGTCACTGTTTGTAGCAATTCAATGCTGTGGAACACTCAGAGCACAACTATTAAATTCAATTTCGAAAAGGACCCTTTCAGGAAACCGTCTGATGACGCGTCTCCAAATGACGTCATCAGGCCCCCTTCCTTCAAACCGCCCGAGCAATGCTCTGGGCGGGCTTAACAAGCTTAATCAATGGATAATCTTATCTACATAACTGGCTGGAGCCAGCAGCGAGATCGGAACCTGCACGGAGCCACTGAGGTAGGCGAAAATGCGGCCATAAAACGAGCTGCAGGTTCATTATCAGCCGCTTTACACTACCTCTTGAAGTGAAGATGTGCCTGCTTGAAATGATTATGGGTGAAATTGGTCTTTCATGGTAGAGGTAATCAGTAAACAGTTTTACAATTATCCCGGTTATCTGCCCATTGACATCGAAGGAGAAGAAATTACGATTGAGCATATAACAGGTGGCCTATTCGCTACAGCCCGTCACTAATTTCACCCCAGTGTTCCTTCTGATTTTTATATTCCCGTGTTGCTAAGGACGGAGGCAATTTACAATATCCAGGTGTATATATCGCCCGGTATACGCAGTGCCTGACATTCAGTGTCTAACACCTGAGATTAATTCTTCGGCCCTGACTTTCAATATTGAGGTAGGATTGCAATTTGCAGCTATTACCTAAAACTGGCATCGCTGATCACTTGTCCTTATGGAAGCTGGTCGATTTTCATTTCCAGCTCCAACACCAAACTGCTCAGTTGGGATCGACCTTTTGTGTTCCACGTTCTACATATCTCAATCAATGCAAGCAGTCTGTTTCTCGCTTTCTTGTCCTATCTTTTCATAATTTGAAACATTTCTATCACATCATCCCATAATTAGGGTTCTAATCAATAAAAAAACAATTTTGGAAGATTTATTGATATTTGTATACCATCATGCCAATCAGCATCGCGTGATTTTCTCTCTCTATTGCCTCACTATCCTTCCTATACTGCAATACTTTATACCGTATTCTTAACTAAATCTCGTTAACCATGCTTTCCGTATACTAACTCCAACCATCCGTTTCATCCATCATGCCCTGTGCTTGCTGACCTACACGAGTTCCTGGTCGAACAACGCTTTGATTTGAACGTTCTCACCGTTGGCCAAATCCTTCCATTGCACCACACCTCCAGACTTTGTAACCTCCTTCAGCCCTACCATCTTTGATCATGAATGCATTCCTTCAATTATGGCCTATCCCCCATCCCCAATGTTCTTCATTCCACCATTGGTGGCCATGCCTTCAGCTCCCTAGTCGTTAAGCTTTGGAATTCTCTCTCGAACCGTGCTATCTCTCGCTCGTCATGAAAGACGCTCCTTAAACCTGTCTCTCTGATCAAGCATTTGCTTATCGTTCCGTATATTTGGCTCAGTATGATACTCCTGTGAAGCGTCTTGGGACGCTTTACTACGTTAAATTCGCAATATAAATGCAATTTCTTGTATTATATAGTTTCATTATTATCTCTTGGCTTTTATTTTCTATTCCACTAGAGATAAAATCTAGGGGTTTATCCCCATTTAATTAGTTGCTTCTATTATTGGGGATTGCAATCTTCAATATTTTCGTTGTCGTACAGTGTGCATGAAAAGACAACATTGAAAAGTTGCACATGAGTAACAGATGGGTCCCCGGTTGTAAGGAACATTCGACATGTAAGGGTTGATGTGTAGGTCATTGGTGAGGAATTTATCATTTCTGGTGAAGGGCTTGTAACCGAAGCCAGATTCTTTCTGTGTTCTTTATAGATGCTGATTGAGTTGTTGTGCATTTCCATCTCAGTGGTTTATTTTCAGAGCTGCAACATTTGCAGTTTCATTTCAGAGGGTTTTGGTTCATTTTTGTTACCCACTTTTTATTGTTATTTCTCATAATGCGCTAATGTTGGCCTTTAAATCGGATCTTTCGGCGGCTTCTAGTGGGTTTCCTAGCAGAAATGATTGCGTTGCTGATAATGAAAGACTGAATATAAACTGAATACAGACAACATTTTGTAAACCAATGTAGATATCAGACGAGAACGATCACATGTATCGGATAGAATTTTTAAAAAGTGAGGCTATTAAATCAATTATTCAATCAATGATTACATTTATCGAATAAGTTAACTTAAGCGATTATGTTTAATTTATACAATAATTATTAATCGAGAGAGTCAGTATCACTATCAAATAAGGTGAATAGTTTATTTACTGGATAGAACGTTGTTCAGGTATGGCTGCTTAGTGTTAATGGGTAATTTCGCGATGCTCGATTCTGAGACACTCCTGATGGCCAGAAGTGGATGAGCAAGGAAGATGGCATGGAAGACATGCTGCTTGCGCGTTCAGCATAAAACCGGGCTAGATAACCGAGGAGTGATGGGTTTGACAGGAAAATCGTTAAGGCTGAGTAGACAGAATTAGAATTTAACATGGATCATAGGACCAGTGTTTAAGACATAATGAACGTTGAGGGAGTCGGAGGGGTCGACATTCATCGGGGAAGCTGGAACAGGTCTTGAAACGGTCATTAGGGTGAGAGTTGGGCACAGGGCCTAGTCGTAGGCCAGTAGAACAAAACAAGTTTTGGCTAAGATTTATTTAAAAAATGTACATTAGTAGCCACGCGTAATTAAATAAACTATAAATAAGTTTGATGTTTTTGTCTTGTAAATATTATATTTAGTTGCAAAGAGAAGCTATAATATTTTAGTGATAGATGAACATTTGATATAAAACAATAATCTGCATGAAATTTCCATTTAAATATGTTCGCATCTAATTGAGTGTGACACAAAACTCTGAGAAAAAATTGAGATAGAAAGAGTGATGAACAGGAAATTCACGTGGCATGTAGCGTCCGGATATTGGGAGATCTCAACCCAGGAGCAGCATCGGGACACCCGTTTGGTGACCCGAATTGCCGGCCTGGCGTAAATGAGGCCGTTGCTTCAAAATCACAGGGACAGCACTGATCTTCGACTTCAACTCGACCTTCCCGTACTATCACCATATCCCTTGATACCTCCAATATGCAAAAATCTATCGATTGCAATCTTGAATAATAATATGCTAAACATATTTTTGCTTGCTCTTGGTGACTAAAGGAAAGTGACTTTCCATTTTTACATGTTGGCAAATGTTTGTGCGAATTTATTTCATTACATTAATAGAAACTGCTAACTATTTACTTACACAATTCCGGCATAAAGGGCGTTATAGCGCTTTAGTTTGATGTTACACAGCTGCTCACTTTACACTATAAAAAATCGCCAAATCTTCAACCAACTATTTTCCTCAAATTCAGTAACGGTTTCTATTTAACTAGGAATAATAATACTGAATCAGTATTGTAGGACTGGGGTGAATTCCTACTTTTGCTGCCAGGCAAAAAATGTGTCGCAGGCAATCCGAGCCCTTTTTGCACACCAATCTATTTTCATCGACTTTGCCCATTATAATGATCGCTGTTTGTGTTAAACATTGAAGTAAATCGAAATGAAACGCAGCCGATGCTACACTCTTGATAAAGTATAAGGATCCATCATCTCTTGAACAGAGCATTCGCGCACACATTCCCCCTCCCATTTCTCTATCTGCATATATATATCGAAAATCTATAACCACACATATTCTCGAACTTTTTTACTTTATTAATATTGACAGAACATGCAAGTATGTCATACTTCTACACTTACTAGTAGGATACCCACCGGTTTATAAGAACTATGGATCAACCCAGGATAATTCTCAGCACGGAGTGCAAAAGGATAACTGATGGGGCCAAATTGCCCATTTTTAGAGGCCCGTTAGTGCCTCCAGGGGTGCCAACGGGGCAAAAGACAATTTTCGCAAGGGGTGGGGGACACTCCTGGCTCTTGGTAAATGCACGGGAATTTGGAGAACGCTTCCCGCAAGGCTGGCGCGCGCTGCAGCCAGAAGTTAAAGGTAATGTCGCCAGAGCCCGGCGACATCATCTTCCTCGTTTTGACAACTCTCGGGTTAGCACTACATGTCCCCCTCTGGCATGGTCAAAGGGTACTGCACAAAATAAAGTTCACTTGGTTGTGACATTTAAGAGGATTGGCTAACCAGCAGAGAACAGAGTGTCGGGATGAATGGTTCATTCTTTGGTTGGCAACCAGTAACTAGTGGGGTGCCGCAGGGATCAGGCTGGGACCCCAACTATTTACAATCTATATTAATGACTTGGAAGAAAGGACTGAGTGTTACGTAGCCACGTTTGCTGACGATAAAAAGATGAGAGGAAAACAAATGTGTGAGTGGGATACAAAAAATCTGCAAAAGAACATTGAAATGCTAAGTGAGTGGGCAAAAATTTTGGCAGATGGAGTAAAATGTTCGAAAGTGTGAGACAGTTTGGCATAAAAAAATCAAAGAGCAAGTCATTATTTGAATGGCAAAAGATTGCAAAGTGCCGCAGTACAGCGGGACCTGGGCGTAATTGAACATGAAATACAAAAGGATAGTACGCAGGTACAGCAAGTGATCAGTAAGGCCAATGGTATCTTGGGCTTTATTGCAAAGGGGATGGAGTATAAAGACAGGGAAGGCTTGCTACAGCTATAAAAAGTTTTGGTGAGGCCTCCCCTGGAACAATGTGTGCAGATTTGGTTTCCATATATAAGCAAGGGTATCATTGCTTTGCAGGCAGTTCAGAGAAGTTTCACTAGGTTGCTTCCGAGAATTCTGCAGTTGATTTATGTGGAAAGGCTGAGAAGGTTGGCCCTATATTCTATGGAGTTCAAAAGAAGGAGAGGTGATCTTATCGAAACGTATAAGATTATGATCGTGTTTGACAAAATGCATGGAGAGAGACTGTTTCCACTGATGGGGGAGACTAGAACTAGGGGGTATGATCTTAGAATAAGGGGCCGCCCATTTAAAACAAAGATGAGGAGGAATTTATTCTCTCAGAGGGTTGTAAATCTATGGACTTCGCTGCCTCAGGGAGCTGTGGAAGCTGGGATACTGAATAATTTTAAGTCAGAAATAGACAGTTTCTTAAACGATAAGGGGATAAGGGGTTATGGGGAGCGGGTGGGGATGTGGAGTTGAGTACATCATCAGATGAGCCATGAACTTATTGAATGACAATGCAGGCTCGAGGGGCCGTATAACCTACTTCTGTTCCTATTTTTTATGTTCTTATGTTCTTATGGTCCGAGCCACAATCGTGGAGCCCGTTATTCTCTTTTGGATGCCAGGCTGCAGGACCGGTACCACGCAGTCCTGGTGGTTTAGTGGAGACCACCAGAGGCTTGCAAAGTGCACAGAGGCCCTCCCCTTTAGGCGAAGGGTAGGGGCATTAAACCGCATCAGCGTTATGTTGAGCATCTGTGTAGCACTGCACTACTCACCCTGTTAGCGCAGCTGGTACCGCCACTAAAGTAAGTGGAACGCGCGAGTTTGCACTCCACTTCATTTGAGCGGCAATAAGCCAAATTCTGCAACCGGGGCGGGACTTCCACACTGGGCGCAGGATGTCCCAACCCCAGCTGGTTACCACCCCAATCAGGGTGCAGGGCAATTTCGCTCCGTGAGCTTTCGCCGATTTATATACCTAGATGTGAGATCAGTCGCTCTGAACCTATCAATTCTGAGATTATTCTCATGTCGTGTTTCTGTTGTCATGTGCCACATCACCTGGAAATGGAAATGTGGCACCATAGACACTCCAGTCTCGCTGTGGTTATAGTTGTGTGTATGTAGAATATATAGAGTTTGTTTGGTTATAAAGATCAGAAGTCAACAGAATCGAGAACAGTTTGGAGGCGTGTTAGCTCCAAACAAGCGAGAAATCTTACACATACCCTTTGATGCTCCTTAAATTGCATTAACATGAATCCTCCTGCTTACTGAGTATTCTCTTGTAGTATCCCAATGGTCTCATCTAAACCGTGGTCGGCTCTATCAAATAATACATTCTCATAATACCAACTTATTAATACTGACGATTGTATTTTAAGTTACTTTCCTGTTACATTATACTGTATCCTACAGTTGACAACTAATTATCGGGAAAAATGTCGAGATACAGGTGACACTGGAAACGCACTAATAATTTTTGGGGTATCTTTTGTAAACGGTGTTCTGCTGTGGTTGGATGAAGTCTCAAAATGTCACAGAATAACTGTCACACTTATGTGTTTGCTGAGACTTTGACTGGTAGCTTCCCAATGTTAACTTTCTTCTTAGTCTCAGTTAATTTAGTGGCAATTGTGATCCTGTCCCAAGGAAGGTGCGGTCTCTCCAGATGTACCACTCGGTACCTTGTGTCCATGGCGGTGACGGATCTTCTGGTCATTATCACAGCTGTGATATTCAATCGGATTTGTGGCATTTATTTTCCAGGAATTTTTTTGTCCCTGACCCCGGCGTGTACTCTTAGTCCTGTGGTAATTTATGCAGCCACGGAGAGTTCGGTCTGGTTAACGGTCGCTTTCACCTTTGATCGATTTGTAGCCATTTGTTGCCAGAAGCTGAAAACAAATTATTGCGCCGAGAAAACAGCGGCTGTGGTTATAGGAACGGTCTGTTTACTGAGCTGTTTAAAAAGCGTTCCTTGGTACTTTATATACGAACCGCTCTATATAATCAACAAGGTCCCGTAGTTTTGAAATATTAAATCAAGCTTCTACACTTCACTCGTGTGGATAGCGTATGATTGGTTTGCTCGTCTTTTCAACACAGGCCTCCCATTCTTCCTGATCTTGCTGCTGAATGCTCTGACCGTCAGACACATTGTAGCAGCCAACAGAGCCCGCAGGAGGCTCCGGACCCACATCAATGGAAAGAACGAGAGTGACCCAGAGATGGAAAGCCGGAGAAAGTCCATCATTTTACTCTTCACCGTCTCGGGCAGTTTAATCCTGTTATGGATGACGTATGTTGTAGATTTCTTGTATGTGAAAATTACAAACGGATCTTATTTCGCAGGTTCCAATTTCAATGAACCCAATTTCATTCGCCAGGTAGGTAGAAACATGCTCCAGCTCCTAAGTTGCTGCACCAACACGTGTATTTATACAGTGACACAGAAAAAATTTAGGGAGAAGTTAAAGCATGCGGCAAAATATTTTTGCAATCGAATTGTAAATTTAGTAAACTAGAAAAGCTTTAAGAGTCGGCTTCAATTACTACTCGGATTATATCTTGGTGTCTTTCTTTTCTTCGGCCTGACATTCTTCATGACATTGGTCTTTGTCGGCCTTGTAAAATGTGCAGCCGATTCGCTATTGCCAGCTTTGCACTACCGCTCCCTTCCAGACTGTCCCCTTCGTCCGTGACTATTTTCCCCTTAAGAACATAAGAAGGTAAGAAATATGTGCAGGTGTAGGTCATGTGGCCCTTCCAGCCTCATTTGCTGGTCAATAAGGTCATGGCTGAACTTGTACATCATCTCCACTTCCCATTCCCATATTCGTTTTGAGCCCAAAAATCTATTGACCTCTGTCTCGAATATACAACGACTGAGACTCCGCAGCCCCCGGGAAGATAAAAATTGCAAATATTCACCATCCTCTGAGTAAGTAATCCCTCCTCATCTCAGTCCTAAATGGCCGACCCGTTATGCTGCGTCTATCACCCCTAGTCCTAGAATTTCCAGCGAGGGTAATCATCCTCTTATCATCGACGCTGCCAAGCCCTGTTAAAATTGTCCCCGTTTCAATGGGATCACCTAATTCCTCTAAACTCCAGAGAATATAGGCCTACTCTACTCAAGCTTTAATCTCTCGGTCTGACACGAGGCCACTTCCTTCTCCATTTTAACCCTGTGGAAATCAAAGGATAATGCAAAATGATCTGGCAAATCGGCAGGTCAGTAAAGTTCACAAAGGAACACGAACAAATGTGTAATAAATTCCTTTGTGTATTTTCTTAACATGGACTTTAAACCTATTAAAGTGTGCGCTCCTGGGCAAAAAATACCAACGTTAAGTTCTCAAGAAGAAACTTCATCATTGGAAGGTCTGCCCTCCTATTACTGTTCCAAATTGGCACAATGTTTTCCTGACGCTGCACATTAGGTTTTGATACAGTCACAGCCACGGTCTCGACCATGTGGTACATCGAAATGTCTGTCAGCAAACACAGTCGCAACTGCAATCTTTACATTCCCCAGGGCCTGATGGACTGCATCCCAGAGTACTTAAGGAGGTGGCCTTGGAAATAGTGGATGCGTTGACAATCATTTACCAACATTCCATTTACTCTGGATCAGTTCTATTGGAGTGGAGGGTAGCCAATGTAACCCCACTTTTTAAAAAAGGAGGGAGAGAGAAAACAGGGAATTATAGACCGGTCAGCCTGATATCGGAAGTGGGTAAAATGATGGAATCAATTATTAAGGATATCATAGCAGTGCATTTGGAAAGAGGTGACATGATCGGTCCAAGTCAGCATGGATTTGTGAAAGGGAAATCATGCTTGACAAATCTTCTGAAATTTTTTGAGGATATTTCCAGTAGAGTGGATAAGGGAAAACCAGTTGATGTGGTATATTTGGACTTTCAGAAGGCTTTCGACAAGGTCCCACACAAGAGATTGATGTGCAAAGTTAGAGCACATGGGATTGGGGGTAATGTACTGACATGGATTGAGAACTGGTTGTCAGACAGGAAGCAAAGAGTAGGAGTAAATGGGTACTTTTCAGAATGGCAGGCAGTGACTAGTGGGGTACCGCAAGGTTCTGTGCTGGGGCCCCAGCTGTTTACACTGTACATTAATGATTTAGATGAGGGGATTAAATGTAGTATCTCCAAATTTGCGGATAACACTAAGTTGGGTGGCAGTGTGAGCTGCGAGGAGGATGCTGTGAGGCTGCAGAGCGACTTGGATAGGTTAGGTGAGTGGGCAAATGCATGGCAGATGAAGTATAATGTGGATAAATGTGAGGTTATCCACTTTGGTGGTAAAAACAGAGAGACAGACTATTATCTGAATGGTGACAGATTAGGAAAAGGGGAGGTGCAAAGAGACCTGGGTGTCATTGTACATCAGTCATTGAAGGTTGGCATGCAGGTGCAGCAGGCGGTTAAGAAAGCAAATGGCATGTTGGCCTTCATAGCAAGGGGATTTGATTACAGGGGCAGGGAGGTGTTGCTACAGTTGTACAGGGCATTGGTGAGGCCACACCTGAAGTATTGTGTACAGTTTTGGTCTCCTAACCTGAGGAAGGACATTCTTGCTATTGAGGGAGTGCAGCGAAGGTTCACCAGACTGATTCCCGGGATGGCGGGACTGTCCTATCAAGAAAGACTGGATCAACTGGGCTTGTATTCACTGGAGTTCAGAAGAATGAGAGGGGACCTCATAGAAACATTTAAAATTCTGACGGGGTTAGACAGGTTAGATGCAGGAAGAATGTTCCCAATGTTGGGGAAGTCCAGAACCAAAGGTCACAGTCTAAGGATAAGGGGTAAGCCATTTAGGACCGAGATGCGGAGGAACTTCTTCACCCAGAGAGTGGTGAACCTGTGGAATTCTCTACCACAGAAAGTTGTTGAGGCCAATTCACTAAATATATTCAAAAAGGAGTAAGATGAGGTCATTACTACTAGGGGGATCAAGGGGTATGGCGAGAAAGCAGGAATGGGGTCCTGAAGTTGAATGTTCAGCCATGAACTCATTGAATGGCGGTGCAGGTTGGAGGGCCGAATGGCCTACTCCTGCACCTATTTTCTATGTTTCTATGTATCTATGTTTAACAATGGCCTAGAAATCCCAGTCGAGGTCTTCCCGAAGGCGATCGACTAAAAAATGTTAAAAGTTGCACAAATACCTGCAATTGCTGCGACTACCATCAATTCAGGCCTAAGGCCTCCACGCTGTGCAGCAGAGGCGAGCACGTCTCAACGTCCATAAGCTTGAGCTGGAATCACATGGCCCTGGGCAGCCAATCAAGGTACAATATTTTCTCATTTAAAATAACGGGAACTCCATAAGTTGGATTTCCGGTTATTTTGATTGAGAAACACACCCGCCAAACATCAAAACAAAAAGAAAAAAAAGAAAAAATACACCACATATTTTATATTTATTTAAATTAAAGCTATTTTTGTCCAATAAAAAAATCTTTCCAATTTTAAAAAAAGTTTTTTTTATTTCCAGTTTAAAATAAACTTACCTCAGTGGGCAGGGCTTTTAACAAAAAATGTATTTTAAATGTTATTTTTCTATGAGTTTCATGATTTAAAACTCTTATGCCTATAAAAGAAGGCTTTGCGCCTGCTTTTATTAGCTTCAAGTTTTCAGGACATTTGCAATCTTGCCGATGCGAATGTGCTGGCTGCTGAGATGTGGAGGATCTGTCAAGTTGGAGCTTGACAGATGGGAAAAGACGACTTTCAACCATGCACATTGTGCACAGAGCAAGTGAACAGTAATAAATGACGCTGTCAGACACCTGGCAATATTGAATGTTTAAAGGAACCGTTCCTATGGCATTGTCTAATGTAACTACAGCAGACACTTCCCAAAGGCAGTTACATTATTTCTAGATCGAGCTTTGCAGTATTTATTGCGGATTTGCCTCTGGCTGCTGAATGCATGAGAAAAAATGAAGGGTGAGGAGGTGATGTCGGATAATTACACTTCAAAGTGAAACTTTGCCCGTCACCCAAGGTGTTACTCGGTGGGTCCTGAAACAAGAACACTATTTCCTCACTGGACTTGATAAGGAGCATTAGCAAGTAAAAGGCATCATGTTATCAGAATAAACAACACTCAAGCAATGGAGGCTGGACCCACACGTGCAATTTCATAAATGCCTTTAACACATACACACAGCTCAATGCATTGCGCAAAGCCCACCCTCAGTGTAAACAGGAGAGCAACTGGAAACAAATACCTGAATGGCACCACGGGAACAGATCTCTGCAAACCATAAGTGGAAAACAAAGCTTCTAGCACATACTGACAGGTGCTGATGGGTTTTATAACATTGTCAACCTTTCATTGTCCATTCAAAAAAACAGGACGAATCAGCGTCAGAAGACAGGATTGAAATCATGATACTGAGTTTGGAGTGAAGATCTTTATCAAGAAGCACAATCATGAATCTCTCTCTCTCTCTCTCTCTCTCTCTCTGTCTCTCTTTACATTGCTCTCTGTCTCTCATTATCTCTGTATCAGTCTCTCTATCTATGTATCTCTCTCGCTCTCTCTTTCTTTATCTCTTTTTCTCGCTCCCTGTACCGCTTGCTCAATCGCTGTATCTCTCAACCTCTTTGTATCATTGTCTCTGTTGGTGTAGAAGGAAAACGTCTCTTACTCAAGGTGGACTCCCTGATGTAAGGAATCGACACCCACCCGCCCGTATAGCGACCACAGAATCACTCAGACGAAACTTCGTTTCAACTGGTTTGTATTCAAGCATGCAGGGGAAGTTTTCATGGATGGACCTTCCCAGAACAGAGGTTTTGCAAATACAATTCTACAATTTTAGAGGTGTGCGCCCCTCTTAAAAAAACATCGATTGGCATACTGCTATCAACGAACTTACATTGATGTGTCGACCCTTGTCAGACTGGCTCTGAGTAGTGCTTCCCCACCTCTCCATCTTGCATCACATGTCACCCTTCTGGAATGTGTTATTCTGTGGTGTCAAATTTGCCTCAATTCCTCGTGAAGTGTGAATTGAAATTGCTTCCCAGGATTTGCTATCTTGTTCCCAAATACATACTTTCTTATCCTGTTCCCAAGAGAATTCTAGTGAAAATGTTCGAGTTCCCTTAAGAATCTCATGAGATTGAGATGCTGTCCAATCTTGTTTCAAACTGTTAATTCTCCACTGACTTTGATGGATGTGTTATTCTGTACTGAATGTATGTTTCCCTCAGTCTTTATTAAGGTTAACACAACGAATGGTTCATCACGCTTTACTGTGAAGCACAATTTGCTGTTTCCGCGACTGAAAACCCATAAAAAGCGAGAGTATAAGCGTGCTGTACATACATAAGTGAGTTTTTCATACAACCGGTCAATTTAATATATATTATAATCCCTACCGTAAGACAGAGGAACTCCTGATTCCTCAGAACCTCCTAATACTGATAAGGCCTACAATCTAGACCATGTGTTAGATCAATTCACTACCTTCAGTAGCCACTTTAGTGACCATCTGTCCGTCTGTCCACTCCCACTTTAGTGATGGTATTTTATCCCCTTACAGTCTCTCTTTATCTCTCTCGATTTCTTTACCTCTGTATAATTTGTATCTATCTATATATATATATATGTCTATACATATCTGTATCTCTGACAGTCTGACTTTCTCTCTAACTCTCCCTTTAACTCTCGCTCTCCCTTTCTCTTTCTCTCTGTTTCTCTGAATCACTCTGTATCTCTTTATCCCTGTGTCTGTCTTATGCTATATCTATCCCCGTTTCGCTCTCTCTCTCTCTCTCTCTCTCTCTCTCTCTCTTTCTCTCTCTCTCTCTAAATCTATACCTGTATCTCTCTATCTATATACCTCTTTGTATCTCTGTCTCTCTCCATAGCGGTCTCTCTATCTCTCTATCTCGCTCAGTATCTCATAAGCCCTGCTTTACCCTGTGCCTGATTTTCTCAATATCTCTCTATCAGTTTAACCCCTGTTTTCTCCCTATTTCTGAATTTTCAGTGTCTATCTATCTGATCACGCCCTGTTTTTTTCACTCCTGACTTTCTCACTGTCTCTCTGTCTCTCTGTCTGATTACCCCTTGTCTCATTCGCTCTCTCTGACTGTCTCAGTGTCTGTCGATCTGATTACCTCCTGTTTCACTCCCTCTGTCTGATTATCTCAGTGTCTCTCTATCTGCTTACCCCACGTTGCTCTCTTTCTGACTGTCCCAGTATTTATTTATCTGATTAACCCCTCTCTCTTTCCCCGTCTATGTGTTTCAATGTCTATCCATCTGTTTACCCCATGCTTCTCTCTCTCTCTCACTCACTCTCTCTCTCTCTCTCTGTCTCTCTCTCTCTCTCTCTCTCTCTCTCTCTCTCTCTCTCTCTCTCTCTCTCTCTCTCTCTCTCTCTCTCTCTCTCTCTGTCTCTCTCTGTCTGTCTGTCTCAATGTCTGATTAACATCTGTGATCTCTCTGTTTCAGACTACATCAGTGTATATCGATCAGATTACCCGTATTTCTCTCTCACTGTCTGTTGCCTCATTGTCTTCCTATCTGACGAATTCCTGTTATCTCTCTGTCTGACAGCCTCTGTCTCTCTTTCTGTCTGATTACCCCCTATTTCTCTCCTGTCTGTCTGTCAAAATGTATCTCTATCTGAATAATACCTGCTTCTCCCTCTCTGTCTGACTGTCTCACTGTCTCTATCTGATTACCCCTGTTTCTCTATCTTCCTGACTGTATCGAAATTTCTTTTTCTGATTACCCCTGTTCTATCTATCTCTCTGCCTGATTGTCTCAATGTATCTCTATTCGATTAACATCTGCTTCTGTCTCATAGTATCTGATTGTCTGAGTCTCACTCTATCTAATTTACCCCTGTTTCTCTCTCTATAATTCGGTCTCAGTATCTCTCTATATGATTAACGTTGTTTGTCTTTCGGTCTTTCTGTCTCAGAGTCTCCATATCTGATCAGTGCCTGATTTTATCTCCCTGACTGCCGTTTCATTCCATCTGATTAATCTGTTTTTCTCTTTGTGTCTGACACTATCAGTGTCCCTATCTAAATACTCCATCCTTCTCTCTCTGTGTGTCTGTTACCTCAGTACCTCACTTTCTCATTATCCCCTGTTTCTCTCTCTGTCTGTCTGTCAAAATATCTTTCTATCTGAATATTACCTGCTTCTCCCTCTCTGTCTGACTGTCTCACTGCCTCTATCTGATTACCTCCTGTTTCTCTATCCTCCTGACTGTAGCGAAATGTATTTGTCTGATTTCCCCTGTTCTCCCTCTCTCTGTCTGATTATCTCAATATCTCTATTCGATTAACCCCTGGTTCTGTCTCGTAGTATCTGATTCTCTCAGTGTCACTATCTAATTTACCGCTGTTCGTCTGTCTACCTGTCTGTCTCAGTATATCTATGTATGATTAACACTGTTTGTCTTCCGGTCTTTTTGTCTCAGAGTCTCACAATCTGATCACTCCCTGATTTTATCTTTGTCTGTCGCAGTTTCACTCCATTTGATTCATCTGTTTTTCTCTTTGTGTCTGACAGTCTCAGCGTCTCTTTCTGAATACTCCCTCCTTCTCTCTCTGTGTGTCTGTTACCACAGTACCTATCTTTCTGATTGACCATTTTTCTCTCTCTGTCAAAATATCTCTCTATCTGAATATTACCTGCTTCTCCCTCTCGGCCTGACTCACTGTCTCACTATCTGATTAACCCCTGTTTCTCTCTCTCTGTGTCTGACTGTCTCGGTGTTTCTCTATTCAATTAACGCCTCCTTCTGTCATTAATGTCATACGAGAAGAGACAAGATCAACTGGGCCTTTATTCACTGGACTTTAGGAGGATGGGAGGGGATCTCATAGAAACGTATACGATTTTGACGGGACTGTACAGCTAAGATGCAGGAAGAATGTTCCCAATGTTGGGGAAGACCAGAACCAGGGGACGTAGCCTTAGGATAACGGGTAAGCCATTTAGGAGAAACTTCTTCACTCAGAGAGTTATTAAACGATGGAATTCCCTGCCGCAGAGAGTTGTTGATGCCAGTTCATTGGATATATTCAACAGGGAGTTCGATATGGCCCTTCCGGCTAAGGGGATCAAGGGGTATGGATAGAAAGCAGGAAAAGGGTACTGAGGGAATGATCAGTCATAATCGTATTGAATGGCGGTGCAGGCTCGAAGGGCCGAATGGCCTAATCTTGCAACTATTTTCTATATTTCTATGATTGGCTGTAAACCTATGTAATTTACTGCTGTGTCTCTCTGTGTCTGTCTGTCTCAGTATTTCTCTATTTGATTATCACTGTTTATCATTCGGTCTCACAGTGTCAGAGTCTCTCTAACTGATTACTCCGTGCTTCACGCTGTTTGACTGTCTCAGTTACAATCCATCTGATTAACCCGTTTTTCTCTCTCTGTCTGTATCTCAGAGTCTCTTTCTATGTCTGCCATTCCCAGTGTATATCTATCAGATTATCCCTTGCTTCTCTCTCTCTCGCTCTCTCTCAACCTCTCTCTCTTTCTCTCTCTCTCTCTCTATTTCTCTCTCTCTATCTCTCTCTCTCTATCTCTCTCACTCTATCTCTCTCTCTCTATTTCTCTGTCTTTCTCTCTCTCTCTCTATTTCTCTCTCTCTATTTCTCTCTCGTTCTCTCTCTCTCTCTCTCTCTCTCTTTCTGTATGTCTCAATGTCTCTCTAGCTGAATACATCCTGCGTCTCTCTCGCTCTCTGTCCGACTGTGTCTCAGTGAGATTCTATATGATTGCCCCTTGTTTCTATCTCTGTATGACTGTCGCAGCATATCTCTATCTCATTACTCCCTGCTTCTCACTCTCTGTCTGGCTATTTCAGTGTCTCTCTATCTGATTAATATTTGCGACTGGCTCTCTGAATCTAACTGCCTCAGCGTGTCTCTATCTGATTACTCCTCTCTCTCTCTATCTCTGTCACATTGTCACATTGTTGCCCTCTCTGATTAGTCCCTGTTCTCTGTGTGTCTGACTATGTCAATGTCTCTCGCTCTATGATTACACCCTGTTACTGTCTGTGCCTGAATGTTTCAGTTTCTCTCTGTATGATCACCCACTGTTTCAGTCTCACTGTCACATTACCTCAATGTCTTACTATCTGACTACGCCTGATCTTCTCCCTGTCTGACTGTCTCCGTGTCTCTCTATCTGATCACTCCTGTTTTTCTCCCTGTCTGACTCTCAGTGTCTCTCTATCTAAATACCTATCGTTTTCCCTCTAATTCTGAATGTCGCAGTGTTTCTCTATCTGATTTCCCATTGCTTCTCTCTCTCTCCGTATGCCTCCTCTAATTCGTTAGGTAGTATCAAATTACAAATGTCAGTATCCAAGTACTCAATAATGTGCTCCTGAGTCTGCTTTGTAGCTCCACTGTGGCCTGATGGGGTTGCATTAATATTTCTCCTATATTGATGGAGGCTGCATCTATCATGACCAGTTCTGAGGCAGTTAAATGGTCCCGCAATCTTTGTGATGAAGTTCAGATTCTACAGGATGTACTGTGGGGTTTACTATGAGGAATACATTTCAGTTCTACCAGGCATTTGGCCATCGGTCGTTAAGGCTGAGGGGAGATCGTTGACGGCTTTGGTAGTGCCCCAAAATGGCCTTCTACATTTAAGACAGGTTGGTAGCAGATTGTTCAATTCTGCCTGGATCAGCATATTTTTGTATCAGCATGTATTTTGTGGAGAATAATTATTTGCGACGTGTGTGTGGTAGTGCAATGTTTGTAAGCACGGGGAGCCAAGGTGTTGATGTCGATAAAAGCGTACCGGTGATTATTCTCATAGTAGAATTCAGCTGGACATCAACGGATTTAACAACCGAAATTGATATCCAAGCCGGAAAGCGGAACTCCACTGCAGAGTAAACCAGTGCGAGTGCTATAGTACGGGGGGAGGGGGAGGACTTGAGGGTCTGATCCTCATGTGGTTCCGGCGAGTTTCTCGATCATGTTCATTCTACTCTTCAGTTTCTTGCCAAGGCACTGGAGATGTTGTCTATATGACAGTGTGTGATCCAGCGTGAATCCTAAATAGGAGGGTTTTTTTTTGGCATCGTTTACCGCTATTCCACATCAGGAGCCTTTCAAAGCTTGGTATGCTTGATGGGTGTGAAGGTGGATTGCCGAGGTGACAATCTTTTCCGGGTTTGGCCGGAGATGCCATCAGCAGAAGTAGGTTTCCATCGTCTTGTAGGAGTTAGTTTTTCAATGTCCTGTATCTGCTCTTCTGGGTGCCAGGGTAAACAGGGGAGCTTCGGATTCGAAGCACGGAGTTACACAAGAACATAAGAAATAGCAACAGGAGGAGGCCACCTGGCCCCACAAGCCTACTCCACAATATATAAGATCATGGTTGATTTGATCATGGACTCAGCTCCCTGCCTGCTCCCCCTGACCCTTTTATTTCCTTATCGATCAAAAATCTGTCAAATTCTGTGTTAAATGTGTTCATCATCATCATCATCATCATCATCATCATAGGCAGTCCCTTGGAATCGAGAAAGACTTGCTTCCACTCCGGAAGTGAGTTCTTTGGTGGCTGAACAGTCCATACGAGAGCCTGTGTAGCTGTCCAGTCCGCTAGCTTTTAGTGATTGCTGTACTCGGACAACTAAATTTTTAGGGCTCAAAATATTCTTTGTTCCTGGGAGGTGAATGACTACAGCGAGGTTTTACTAGCCAATCCCCAGGCGCCTTGAGTGTATTAGCAGAGAAGCAGGTTAAGTGAGGAACAGATTCCCTACAATGAAAGATATTATTCAACCAATTGTGGTTTTTAACAACCATCCGTCAGCTTTCATCCTACTTTCCTTTTGGCAACTCACATATTTTCAGCTGTATTTTACATCAGTTTCACGGCTTGGGGAGCTTCGAACTTACGAACTGCGAGTTACTGGTCTAGTACTCTTACTGCTGGGCTGGTTGTTCCACTGTAAGATTGATATCTGTAGAGCAAGATGGCCCATTATAGAAATCATATTAAAGTTGGAAGCTTTAACTACTGATATGGACAAAGACGAACCTAGCAATTGTAACTGCATTTATGATTGGAGACTTGAGATTTCGATTGAAGCTAATAAGTTTAAGCGATCTAATCGAGTTTTTGTTGTAAAGTAGCTTTACTGGAGAGAAGATGAAAAGACTGATTCCTCTGCTTGTGGGAATCGGTAAAGAAAGGTCATAAAATTCAACATATTAACAAGAGAGTGACAGAAGCTCGGAAAAATATTTGCATGGACGCGAGCGTGGGAGTTGTTGGAGCATGGGACATTTTGCCACAAATAGTGTTTGAGGCAGAGAACATTACGCCTTAAAAAAGTTGCAGCGGTATTTTCGTTATGTTACTCCATTTGTAATCCAGAGTCCTGGGCGAAGCAGGTTATTGCACGAATTAAAATGGTACCTGCGTAGTTTGGGAATTTAAATTCCGATTTTTAAAAAATAAATGAGAGGCTGGTATCAGAAAAGTGACCATAAAGTGATCGGCTTTGGCAAAAACCCCAACGGGTACACTAATGTCCCGTCAGGGAAAGAAATCAGCCGTCCTTACCCCAAAAGTGACTCCAGTCCCATACTCAACGTGATTTAGCTCTTTGAAATGGCCCTGCATGCCCCCCAGTTGTATCAAACGCTTGAAAGGAGCAGAACTGCAGTGGTTCGAAAAGCAGATGGCTCACCAGCAATTTCTCAAGGGGAAACCAAGGGATGGGCAATAAATGCTGACATGCCAGTGAAATCCATATCCCTATAATTAATAACGAAAGGAAAGGTTTAAGATGCAGTTGCATTAATTTCAGACTGTTGAAACCGACAACCCTCCACGACCTGTCTGCTCCTTCAATTCTGGCCACTTGTGCAATCCCAATTTAATCGCTCCAAAATTAGCCGCCGTGTCTTCACCTGCCTCGGCCCTAAACTCTGGAATTCCACCCCTAAATATCTGCCCTAATATCTCCGTATGTAGCTAGGTGGCAAATGTTATAAGAACACAAGAAATAGAAGCAGGATTAGGCCACCTGGCTCCTTGAGCCTGTTGCGTCATTCAACAAGATCATGGCTGATCGGATCATGGACTCAGCTCCACTTCCCTGCGCTCTCCCCATGACCATTTGTTCCCTTATCGCTCAAAAATCTGTCTATGTTACCTCTTTAACAGGGTCAATTTGTAAAGCGAGAGCAGTGAAGGAAACAATTAATGTTGTTCTGGCAGCTGTGCGGGAGCTTCCCATTAACGGAGCTGTTTGCTGACCATTACCACTAAACATAGCCGATAAAAGGGGGATGTAGACGGGAAGCGAGCCATGAAGGATTTGAACACAATGATGTGGTAAATTAAAAGAACTCCTTTAACCTCAATAAAATGGAGAGTCACTGGCAGGTTTGAGCAGTATGCGATGGCGCGAACACCAAGAGGTAAATCATAATACAAAAGCAAAATACTGCGGATGATAGAATCTGACATAAAAAATCAAATGCTGGAAATCTCAGAGGGCCAGGCAGCATCTGTGGAGAGAGAAACAGAGTTGACCTTTCAGGTAGATGAACCTTCATCAGAACTGGCGATTGTTCCGAATGAAAAGATTCTTATGGAGCACTGAAAGGGGGAGGGGAAGAAAGAATAAAAGAGAAACTAGGTAAATCATATTGCGTCTGAAGAATTTTCAGCATCAGTCCTAAGCTGACCTTTCATAGTTTGAACTTGCGTCCTCAGGTTCTACTTCCGCGGTTTCATTTAAAGTAATAATCAGAGTTAACTTTTTTATGCACTTCGCGATCTTGATAACCTGTTGGAGTAATTGCAGTCTGGAACTCGGGTGATGATTGGAACAGCGCTAGTGTCCAATTATTTCATCATTCAGCTGCGAAACTAATCATTACAACGCCGTTACTGAGCAGTGAAACACGTTGCAGACGCCGCAGCATGCATTAACACTTTTGTCTGCATCTGATGATAATTTCAAAGAAAGGAGGAAGGGATCATTGGGTGAAGAGATAGAGAGAGAGAGAGACAGAGAGAGAGAGAGAGAGAGAGAGAGTGAGAGAGACTGTGTATTTAGATATCTGCCGGTCTATCTAGTTAGTTATCTACCCAGCTATATATTATCGAGCGTTTTCGTTTTATTGTTTGATTTCTATTGTAACATCCCAATGCCGGGTCTCAGAGCTGATTCAGTGAGAGGTAATTAAATTCCATTGCTTGTTTTGTACGGACTGACTGCGCCCGTGTAGCAGTGTGGGGGTCAGCGCAGAGTGATGCACGGCAGATTCAGAGACAAGAGCCCCGGATATATTAAAGGAACTGTTTACTAGTCTTGATCCAAAGCAGCAGAAAATCATCCTGGGAAATCAGGAGACCGCTTGCCGTACATGTTCAGTAAATATCTCGGATCTTCCCCGGGATATTGGAAATACCAGAAGAGAATTGGGGCAGTGTACGTTGCTGAGTAATTACCGTTCAGTTTTAAGGTCTGACCCTCCTGAATCATTACTTCAGACGGATGCTGGGACACTGAATCTTCGCCACTCCTTCCTGGAACAAAATACAGAATGTGTTAAAAGTCTGATAGTAAATATAACCCATGGAACACAAACTGACCCTTTAAACATAGACTCACCGGGCAGCATGGCAATTATTATCAGTAGTGAACATGGGGAACACATGGTGTCTAGTTTAGATTTCGATGTACAATAATTGAATGTTTTAAATATGTTGCCGTTTTTGGTCTGATAATAAAGAGCAAACCCAAATCAGCGGCAGTCATCATTTATTTCAAAACTGAGGTGCGTTTCTCAGGGCTTGGATTGGATGATCTCTCAAATCCAACGCCAGCTGTGGACGAATCACTGTCAGTTGAGGACCAATTACTGATGGCTCCCTCCAAACTCTTTCCTTCCCAGTCAGTGCCTGTGTGTCTTTCTATCTGTCTCACACTCCTGCACCGTGTCTCTGTCAATCGGACTGCGTTTCTGGCTTTGTATACCTTTCGGTCGACCTCAATGTCTCTATCAATAGATATATAGATCTCGCCATAATTAAGGTGAAAAAGTAAATAATTCCAAATTAATTTCAAGCCCTAGTATTAATGAATATCGTCCAATTCATCAGCATCATTAATAGTTACAGTCTTAAAGCCACTTGGACACGATAATAGTAAAACCTGGATACGATACCAGTAAAGAGCTGATTTCAATCAGTCACTACTTGTGGTATTAGCATCCCAGAAGCTCTGAATTTTCCCGACCCCGAGGCCGACTTAGCGATTAGATCACTTTTGAAAGACTCAAATGTCAGATCTGCATCACCCAGGACTTTTACTTTCACAGATTGAGCCTGTTAGAAATCAGAGAGATCTGCAGGGTTGTGTATTACTGGAGTGGAAATGTCTGAATTTGATGGTACAATAAAATGCTAGAGATATTTCACGTTTCCCAACACTGACAGCAATGACTTTAACTGAAGAATACCTCTCGGATCAGGTTGTACTTTCACATTTATTTCCTCAACAAACTCTGTAGGATTCAATCGCTGGCATTTTTCCAGAGCCCACATTTGCTGACCTGTGACCTGTTTATGCATGAGGCCCGAGGGATTCTTATTCACTGTGGGTCATCGCACATAGTAATACACGGCACTGTTTCTGATCTTAATGCCTTTCATGGATAAGTGAAAAGTTCTTTGTGTTCGGTTGAGATTCCTGCTGAAGTGTTCAAATGCCTTAACTATCGGCTCCTATCAGATACTGGGGGGCTTGGTGGGGATACTGCAGAGCGGCAGTTGGTGAGAGGGGAGCGACCGATCAAAAGCCCAGCGGGAGATCGAGAGCCAGCGGCAGTTGCTGAGAGGGGAGCGACCTATCAAAAGCCCAGCGGGAGAGCGAGAGCCAACAGCAGTTGCTGAGAGGGGAGCGACCTATAAAAGGCCCAGCGGGAGATCGAGAGGCAGCGGCAGTTGCTGAGAGGGGAGCGACCAATAAAAGGCCCAGCGGGAGAGCGAGAGCCAGCGGCAGTTGGTGAGAGGGGAGCGACCTATAAAAGGCCCAGCGGGAGATCGAGAGCCAGCGGCAGTTGGTGAGAGGGGAGCGACCTATAAAAGGCCCAGCGGGAGATCGAGAGCCAGCGTACCGCTGCAGTACAGCGGGAGAGAAAGCAAAATAGAAGTAGAAAGGAATCAAAAAGTGAAGTCACAGCCAATGGGGTAAGTGATTGGCTAGTGATTGGTGAGTAAATTTTCTTTTCTTTTTTATATCAGTAAGTGAACTTTAGCATTGTTATTACCAATTTAAGGGTATCTAAGGTTAAGACATGGGAGGAGAGCTCGGTCACGTGATATGCTCCTCCTGTACCATGTGGGAACTCGGGGACACTTCCGGTGTCTCTGGGCGCTACGTGTGTGGGAAGTGTATCCGCCTCGAGCTCTTGACGATCCGCGTTGTGTAATTGGAGCTGAGGGTGGATTCACTCTGGAGCATCCACGATGCTGAGAATGACGTGAGTATCACGTGTAGTGAGTTGGTCTTACCGCAGGAGAAGTGTCCACAGCCAGATAGGGAATGGAAGACCAGCAGGAAGAGCAGTGCAAGAAAGATAGTGCAGGGGTCCCCTGTGGTCATCCCCCTGCAAAACAGATACACTGCTTTGAGTACTGTTCGGGGGGATGACTCACCAGGGAAGGGCAGCAGCAGTCAAGTTCATGACACCGTAGCTGGCTCTGCTGCACAGGAAGGCAGGAAAATGATTGGGAGCGCGATAGTGATAGGGGATTCGATGGTGAGGGGAATAGATAGGCGTTTCTGCGGCCGCAACCGAGACTCCAGGATGGTATGTTGCCTCCCTGGTGCAAGGGTCAAGGATGTCTCGGAGCGGGTGCAGGACATTCTGAAGTGGGAGGGAGAACAGCCAGTTGTCGCTGTGCACATTGGTACCAACGACATAGGTAAAAAAAAGGGATGAGGTCCTACGAAAAGATTTTAAGGAGCTAGGAGCTAAATTAAAAAGTAGGACCTCAAAAGTAGTAATCTCGGGATTTCTACCAGTGCCACGTGCTAGTCAGAGTAGGAATCGCAGGATAGAGCAGATGAATACATGGCTTGAGCAGTGGTGCAGCAGGGATGGATTCAAATTCCTGGGGCATTGGAACCGGTTCTGGGGGAGGTGGGACCAGTACAAACCGGACGGTCTGCATCTGGGCAGGACCGGAACCAATGTCCAAGGGGGAGTGTTTGCTAGTGCTGTTGGGGAGGAGTTAAACTAATATTGCAGGGGGATGGGAACCTATGCAGGGACACGGAGGGAGACAAAAATGAGGCAAAAGCAAAAGACAGAAAAGAGATGAGGAAAAGTGGAGGGCAGAGAAACCCAAGGCAAAGAACAAAAAGGGCAACTTTACAGCAAAATTCTAAAAGGACAAAGGGTGTTAAAAAAGCAAGCCTGAAGGCTTTGTGTCTTAATGCAAGGAGTATCCGCAATAAGCTGGATGAATTAACTGTGCAAATAGATGTTAACAAATATGATGTGATTGGGATTATGGAGACGTGGCTCCAGGATGATCAGGGCTGGGAACTCAACATCCAGGGGTATTCAACATTCAGGAAGGAAAGAATAAAAGGAAAAGGAGGTGGGGTAGCATTGCTGTTTAAAGAGGAGATTAATGCAATAGTTAGGAAAGACATTAGCTTAGATGATGTGGAATCTATATGGGTAGAGCTGCAGAACACTAAAGGGCAATAAAGGTTAGTGGGAGTTGTGTACAGACATCCAAACAGTAGTAGTGATGTTGGGGAGGGCATCAAACAGGAAATTACGAGTGCATGCTATGAAGGTGCTGCAGTTATAATGGGTGACTTTAATATGCACATAGATTGGGCTAACCAAACTGGAAGCAATACGGTGGAGGAGGATTTCCTGGAGTGCATAAGGGATGGTTTTCTAGACCAATATGTCGAGGAACCAACTAGCGGGGAGGCCATCTTAGACTGGGTGTTGTGTAATGAGAGAGGATTAATTAGCAATCTCATTGTGCGAGGCCCCTTGGGGAAGAGTGACCATAACATGGTGGAATTCTGCATTAGGATGGAGAATGAAACAGTTAATTCAGAGACCATGGTCCAGAACGTAAAGAAGGGTAACTTTGAAGGTATGAGGCGTGCATTGGGTAAGATAGATTGGCTAATGATACTTCAGGGGTTGACTGTGGATGTGCAATGGCAGACATTTAGAGACCGCATGGATGAATTACAACAATTGTACATTCCTGTCTGGCGTAAAAATGAAAAAGGGAAGGTGGCTCAACCGTGGCTATCTAGGGAAATCAGGGATAGTATTAAAGCCAAAGAAATGGCATACAAATTGGCCAGAAATAGCAGCGAACCTGGGGACTGGGATAAATTTAGACGTCAGCAGAGGAGGACAAAGGGTTTGATTAGGGCAGGGAAAATGGAGTACGAGAAGAAGCTTGCAGGGAACATTAAGGCGGATTGCAAAAGTTTATATAGGTATGTAAAGAGAAAAAGTTTAGTAAAGACAAACGTAGGTCCCCTGCAGTCAGAATCAGGGGAAGTCATAACGGGGAACAAAGAAATGGCAGACCAATTGAACAAGTACTTTGATTCAGTATTCACAAAGGAGGACACAAACAACCTTCCGGATATAAAAGGGGTCAGAGAGTCTAGTAAGGAGGAGGAACTGAGGGAAATCTTTATTAGTCGGGAAATTGTGTTGGGGAAATTGATGGGATTGAAGGCCAATAAAGCCCCAGGGCCTGATGGACTGCATCCCAGAGTACTTAAGGAGGTGGCCTTGGAAATAGCGGATGCATTGACAGTCATTTTCCAACATTCCATTGAATCTGGATCAGTTCCTATCGAGTGGAGGGTAGCCAATGTAACCCCACTTTTTATAAAAGGAGGGAGAGAGAAAGCAGGGAATTATAGACCGGTCAGCCTGACCTCAGTAGTGGGTAAAATGATGGAATCAATTATTAAGGATGTCATAGCAGCGCATTTGGAAAATGGTGACATGATAGGTCCAAGTCAGCATGGATTTGACAAAGAGAGATCATGCTTGACAAATCTTCTGGAATTTTTTGAGGATGTTTCCAGTAAAGTGGACAAAGGAGTACCAGTTGATGTGGTATATTTGGACTTTCAGAAGGCTTTCGACAAGGTCCCACACAGGAGCTTAATGTGCAAATTAAAGCACATGGGATTGGGGGTTGTGTGCTGACGTGGATTGAGAACTGGTTGTCAGACAGGAAGCAAAGAGTAGGAGTAAATGGGTACTTTTCGGAATGGCAGGCAGTGACTGGTGGGGTACCGCAGGGTTCTATGCTGGGGCCCCAGCTGTTTACATTGTACATTAATGATTTAGACGAGGGGATTAAATGTAGTATCTCCAAATTTGCGGATGACACTAAATTGGGTGGCAGTGTGAGCTGCGAGGAGGATGCTATTAGGCTGCAGAGTGACTTGGATAGGTTAGGTGAGTGCGCAAATGCGTGGCAGATGAAGTATAATGTGGATAAATGCGAGGTTATCTACTTTGGTGGTAAAAACAGAGAGACAGACTATTATCTGAATGGTGACAGATTAAGAAAAGGGAAGGTGCAACGAGACCTGGATGTCATTGAACATCAGTCATTGAAGGTTGGCATGCAGGTACAGCAGGCGGTTAAGAAAGCAAATGGCATGTTGGCCTTCATAGCGAGGGGATTTGAGTACAGTGGTAGGGAGGTGTTGCTACAGTTTACAGGGCCTTGGTGAGGCCACACCTGGAGTATTGTGTACAGTTTTGGTCTCCTAACTTGAGGAAGGACATTCTTGCTATTGAGGGAGTGCAGCGAAGACTCACCAGACTGATTCCCGGGAAGGTGAGACTGACCTATCAAGAAAGACTGGATCAACTGGGCTTGTATTCACTGGAGTTCAGAAGAGTGAGAGGGGACCTCATAGAAACGTTTAAAATTCTGACGGGTTTGGATAGGTTGGATGCAGGAAGAATGTTCCCAATGTTTGGGAATTCCAGAACCAGGGGTCACAGTCTAAGGATAAGGGGTAAGCCATTTAGGACCGAGATGAGGAGAAACTTCTTCACCCAGAGTGTGGTGAACCTGTGGAATTCTCTACAATAGAAAGTAGTTGAGGCCTATTCGCTAAATATATTCAAAAGGGAGTTAGATGAAGTCCTTACTACTCGGGGGATCAAGGAGTATGGCGTGAAAGCAGGAAGGGGGTACTGAAGTTTCATGTTCAGCCATGAACCCATTGAATGGCGGTGCAGGCTAGAAGTGCTGAATGGCCTGCTCCTGCACCTATTATTTATGTTTCTATGTTTCTATACCAGAACAGGCCATAGCTTGTAGCCAATACAGAGTAACTGCAATTTATTGCTGAATCTGCACCCAACTCTGACCCGACTCTTTGGGACACAGAGTCTCCGCTAGTCATCCCTGAAAATAAGCAGCAGACACACAGCAGGTTAGACAGAGAAACAGATAGAGAAGAAGCACCCGTAGATGGAAACGAGAAGTTGTATGAGAATTGGAGAATCTTATAGAATGGTTCAAAATATCACAAACTCTGTTCAGGACAATAATCAGAGACAGGAAGAGTTTCACTTCAATTGTTCCAGTCTAAACTCCAGGAAAAAGAGACTGTCATCACTGCCTTTACCAGGCCTGAAGTGGAAAACTCAAATAGGACGGGGATCTTATCAGCTTGGCTGGGATTTCTTCTTCCCGCCCATTTTTACCTCTCTAAACAGCCACCACTGTACATAGAGATCATGATGTTTGTAAAGTGATCAGAGAGCTCACTCCTGCCGATCATACAACTATGGCATAGTGCATTGGCAACACGGACAAATAGACATACATATACACATACACACATGCACAGACAGCCGTACTCACACACACACATAGACATCCATACACATATAGACATGCACTCAGCCACACATACACAGACACACACACACACACACACGCACACACACACACACACGCACATACACACACACAGACACATTAATGTGCATATGCGCAGAAGGGCGACGTAGTACAAATAGTTAGTCTGTTCATGGGCGCCCTTAAACTGCTTGCATGCCCTGTTTTATTGGAGAGATTGCTGCTGCAGATCCCTGTTTAGCATTGTTTGGATCAGCAGGGCAGTGGGGCATGGTACTCTATTTCTGTTCCGACAGAGGGTTTCCAGGACCGCATAGCTTCAGACTCAGGGAATGTAATGTGGAACCATCTCGCACTGCTCCTCATCATTATGTAAAATCCCTGTATAAAAAAGGAGTCAGCCAAAAAGCAGAAAACAATAGACCAATTAGCCTAACATCTGTGGTTGGGAAAATGTTGGAGTCCATTATGAAAGAAGCAGTAACAGGACATTTGGAAAAGCAAAATTCGGTCAAGCAGAGTCACCATGGATTTATGAAGCAAAATCATTTTTGACAAATTTGCTGGAATTCTTTGAGGATCTAACGAACAGGGTGGATAAATGGGGAACAGAAGATGTGATGTATTTGGATTTCTGGAAGCCATTTGACATAAAAGATTACAGAACAAGATAATAGTTCAAGGGGTTGGGGTAATATATTAGCATGGATAGAGGATTGGCTTACTAACAGAAAACAGAGAGTCGGGAAAAATTGTTCATTCTCTGGTTGGCAACCAGTGCGGCGCCGCATGCATCAGTGCTGGGACCTCAGATATGTACAATCTATATTAACAACTAGGAGGAAGGGGCTGAGAGTAAAGTATTCAATTTTGCTGATGATAAATAGATGAGAGGAAAAGCAATGTGTGAGGAGGGCACAAAAAACTGCGAAAGGACATAGACAGGCTAAGTGAATGGGTAAGAATTTGGCAGATGGAGTATAATGCTGGGAAGTGGGAGGTCAAGCGCTTTTGCAGAACAAATCAACGAGCAAGTTCTTATGTAAATGGGGAAAGATTGCAAAGTGCCACAGTTCAGCGGGAAGAGAAGGTGCTGGTGCATGAAAAACAAAACGATCGTATGCAGGTACACCAAGTGATCAGGAGGGCCCATGGAATCTTGGCCTTTATTGCAAAGGGGATGGAGTATAAAAGCCGGGATGTCTTGCTACAGCTGTACAGAATATTGGTGAGGCCACATATTGTGTGCAGTTTTGGTTTCCATATTTACGAAAAGATATACTTGCTTATAGGCAGTTCAGAGAAGCTTCACTAAGTTGATTCCGGGGATGAGTGGGTGACTTCTGAGGAAACGTTGAGTAGATTGGGCCTCTACTCATTGGAATGCAGAAGTATGAGCGGTGATCTTATCGAAACGTATAAGAGTATGAGAGGGCTTGGCAACGTGGATGCAGAGAAGATGTTTCCACTGATGGGGTGGAGTAGAACTAGAGGGCATGATCTTAGAATAAGGGGCCGCGCATTTAAAACAGAGATGAGGAGTCATTTCTTCTCTCAGAGTGTTGAAAATCTGTGAAATTCGCTGCCGCAGGGAACTGTGGATGCTGGGACATAAAATAAATTTAAGACATAAATAGTTACTTAAATGATAAAGGGGATGATGGGTTATGGGGAGCAGGCAGGGAAGTGGAGTTGAGTTCATGATCAGATCAGCATTGATCTATTGCATGGCGGAGCAGGCTCGAGGGAGTGCATGGCCTAATCCTGTACCCATTTCTTATGTTCTTATGTTCTTATTATATCACTTCTTAATAAGTATTTATTTCTCAGTGAAAATCCATTCTCCCCTTCACTGCTGTAACCCAGATGTTATTATTGGTTAAATGTGTAATGGTGGCGATGATGGTTATTTTGTTTGAGATGATGGTGACGATGAATATGATGACTATTACTATTATTTAATGTTACCATGGAGACACCACGGCACAGTGGAACAGGCAGTTCCTGAAATGATGGTTGAAGAGGAAAGTATTAACACAAACGCCTGCCACTTGAAAATAATTCCTTCGTGATTTATCTCTGTGCAGCGAGAGTAAAACGGCGGATTAATATTAGTTTGTGATTTCAACTCGTAGTTATAATAAAATTAACTTCAGAAATCATGTCTGTGGTGCCACAATTCACCCTTTGTCTTTCGATGCTACTTCCGTGCCTGTATGTACCTTCTCTTCCCCTGTCTCCACTCTTTATCCATAATGCTACGAACTTCCTTCTCTCTGTCTTTAGTAAAACCTTTGCTGCTGCTCGGCATATTATTTCAGGACTGCTCTAACCCAGCTTCCCATAAGGAGGAACTGCATCAGGTCAGTGAATATCCCACACTTTCCCCCGAGATCTGAACAATTCACTGAATATCTGTAGATGGTGTCAGGTCACAATATACATATTGTGGATCAGATCCCGGGCATTGTGTTAAATTCTGCTTTATTCCAAAAGTTGTGCAAATTGTGGAATGAATTGAAGATTAATGTGTGAAATCCGCAAATGGGTTGGGTCGGTACATCGGGCACAATCATCAAAAAAAGACATCAGTCTTATCGAACGATGGCTTTGGTTAGTAAACTGTGGACAGAACACGTGACTAGAAGAGTGTGGCGAATCGAAAACACAACATTAAAATGTGAATCAATGACACACACTGAGATCTGATTTCTGATGCCATTAATTATACCAATGGTAGAGATCGATATTAACGGGGCGAACAATAAATCGAATCCGCCTGTACTTTATTTGATTTCTGCGCCATATCCATTTCTAATATGAGTGAAAGTTGTAAGGACATTTTTTCCGGCCATGCTGATGTTGATCTTTTATTAAAAAGAACCCGGCCTACACCTCGCCTTAGGGGTCTGAACCCGCCCTACACCTCATACTGGTGCTCTGCACCAGCTCCACACCTCACCCTTAGGGCACTGAAATCGCCCTACATCTCACCCTGGGGGTCTAAACACGCCATACATCTCACCCTGGGGCTATTGGTTCACGTTACACCTACCCTAGCGCTCTGAACACGCCCAACACCTCAGTCTGGTGGTTTGATGCCGTCCAACACCTCACTTCGGGGGCCGTGAATCTGCCCTGCACCACACCCTGGCGATTTATAGCCGCCCAACATTCATCCTCTGCGTTTGAACCCAGCCTCCAATCACCCTGCCCTTTTGTACAATTTCCCCGCATTCTGCTCCCGTGAACATTAAATAGACGAACGGGAAATTGCTAAAAAGCGCCCCTCCCCCTATAAAACAAAGCCATCAACAATCCTGCAAATTTCAGTCACAATAACCAGGTAAAGGTTTCATTCCCAGCACTGGTGTTTAAAACCAAACCATTCCCGTATAAGTACACTGAGTGTAGCCCAGCTCGGAGTGTTGCCGTACACTTGCTGCCAGCTCACCACCTACGGTTTCACAGCACAACCGAGAGCATCCTGAGACACGACACACGAATATTGAGAGTGGGTATTAGAATGGGTGTCTTTAAATATACAAACCCCTTTTACAAAGCAGCAGCGACAATGCGATGACTCAGCAGCGGGGTTGCGTGGAACATTTCTGAAAGTTAATTGTGGACAAAACCTATTTAATCTTTTCTATCATTTCTAATATGGGTTGAAACTGAATTGTAATCACAGCCAGGTCTGACCTTTTCCTGTTTGAACAAGTTGCCCAGATCTGAGTAAAGGAGACTCTGTCACTCACCAGCTGTCCTCAGGAGTTAAGGCACAGGGTGAAATGGTGACTTTAAGCTATATTATGAAACTGCATGGAGCTTGTATTATTTATTCTGCTACTGGTAACACCCAGACACACAGCCCACGTTTACACTGAGGCAATATTCGAACGGTGGTGAGAATAATGCAGATTTTGCACAAACCCGTTTCTCTGCAGAGCTCCAGACCACGAATAAATTCATCAGCTTAAACATCTCCGGGCTGCACCCTACTGACGCTGGCGTGTATTACAGCGCCATGAGACATGCAGAGATGGAAAGCAACATCACCAGCGTACAAAAACTGCCATTGGCCAGTTCGGCGGAGCTCCTGCCTGTTGGAATCGCGGGCAGATGCAGCCACAGTGTGCAGCGCGCTGTCAGGCGCTCAGACACACAGAGAATATACCAAATTAACCTCGGATCCAATTGTCAGCCAAATGATTCCAGGAGCGGCCGAGAAAACAAGTTGCATTATTCAATCGGTCCGAAAATCGACCTGTGAATCGACCACCATCGAATGAACTGACTTCTAAACTGTCCTTTCTGCTTCTGATCAGCTGTTTTCCCTTGACTTGATGGATGGATGTTCAGATCAGCTCCAGGAGCTCCAAGGTCAGCTTGTCGCTTAGTTAATAGGAAAGGTTCTAGTTCCTATATTCTGCCTCTGTGGGTGATTTCATCCCGTGTATTCCTTTAAAGCTGGATATTTATCGTGTTGTTCTGCTCGTGGAAGGCTCCGGCCCATTACTTTCTTTAAATTTCACCTAAAGACAGCTGTAACTTTCCAAACTTGAAAACAGTGGTCTTGCAATCACTCAACCGAATGAGGGAGGACATGAAAGAGAAAATAGTTGTATGTTTCTGGGACTCTGGGGAAAATAAAGATTTTTGTACAATTTGCTCTTCTTACTTTCCGGTCTCTGACTCAATAATATAACTTCCATGCTTTGATTAACCTGAAATACATCTGGCCAAGTGCTATTAGCTCATACGGAGAGCTCTGATTGCCTTATGGGGGCTTGAATAAATTGGCATTCACTGGTTCCTTTAGCTCACATCCTTTCAATGATTTAAGGAGTCGTGAATAACAGAGCTTTCACAATGCAAAGCGGCCAAAAAAGGCTCAATGTGGTCCCCGGGCCGCGGTGCTCTATGGGAGGACTGTTCGCACATGTGCTACTCGCCAAACGACAAAGCATCTGGGTAGTGTGAAGGGCATTGTGGCTCAAACCTGTCAAACACTTTAATCGTGGCTGCCTGTATCTTTATTTCTGTCGCCTATTTGCTAGTTTTTATTGAAAAAGTAAAATTGTTTCCTTTGTGGGAATTTAAGTCATGTTTTATTTAAATGGTTGTAAAGAAACATTAGTTCATGGAATGAGACGTCACAGAAACATGGCTACGTCATACTAACACGGCCGACAGCACATCAAACATATATGGCCAACTGTTTGTCAGAAACAAATGGTGGAATGTCCGTCAAACAGATGCATTTGAAAAGTAGGCGGTGTCTCAGTGCTTATTGCAGCACGTTTCATCCGGGCGTAAGAGCGGCTCACATGCCCAGCCGCCCACAGGAAACTCAGATGCAGCTCTTCCTGCTACTCCAGCTTTAAAGGTGGTTGGGGATTTTTGCAGCTGCAATTCCCTTGCTCATTACCAGCTTCTTCAACAGTAACTGCATATCTTGCCAAGAAAACCTCCCCAGAATGTATAATCATAACTATGTTCCTTCCACATTTCATTTCTCCTGATCTCTTGGCTATTGTATGGTTTGCTCTGTTAGTTAGTCAATCTTCAATCAATGGTAATATATTACACAACCAGGTGAGCTTTTGACTTGTGCAGTAACCACTTATGTGGTACATTATCGAATGCCTTCTGGAAATCCAAATACAACACATCTAATGATTACCCTTTATCCACCCTGCTCGTTACCCACTCCAGCAAATTTTTCAAACGTGATTTCCCCTTCATAAAACAATGCAGACTCTTCTTGATTGGATCTGCTTTCCAAATGTCCCGCTACTGCTTCCTTAATAATGGACTCCAGCATTTTCACAATGACAGATATTTGGCTAACTGGTCTAGTTTCCTGATTTGTAGCTGCCTGATTTTTGAAATAGTCGCATTACATTTGTGGTTTTCCAATCTGATGGGACCACCCCAGAATCCAGGGAATTTTGGTAGATTACAACAAATGCATCTACTATCTCTGCAGCCACTTCTCTAAAGATCCTAAGATATAATGCATCAGGTCCAGGAGACTTGTCCAACTTTAGACCCATTATTTTACCTAATACTACTTCATTAATGATAGTGATTGGATTAAGTTCCTCGCTACCTATAGCCCCTTGATTATCCACTATTGGGATGTTTTTGGTGTTTTCTACCGTGAATACCGGTACAAAATATTTGTTCAACGTCTCTGCCATTTCCCTGCGCTCCATTATTAATTCCCCTTCAAAGAGAATCTATTCTCCTGTTCCTATTCCCAAGCCAAGATAATCTAAACCATCCGCAACAGCACGAGCAACCCCTCTCAACCCCCGCAACCCCACCCGACCAACCCGCGTGGATATTGGTCCGGCTCTGTTGAGGTGAAACCCGTTCTGGCTTGTACAGGTCACACCTCCACCAGAAGCGGTTCCAATGCTTCAGGATTCGAAAGTCCTCCCTCTTGTACTATTCAATCAGTCACACATCTACCTGCTCTATTCTCCTATTTCCGTACTCACTAGCTCTTGCCAACTGGATTAATCTGGAGATTACTAGTTTTGAGGTCTTGCTTTTTAATCTGTCTCCTAGCTCCCTAAATTCTGCCTGCAGAACCTCATCCCTCTTACTACCCATGACGTTTGTCCCGATACGGATCAGGACCTCTGGCTGTTCATCCTCCTCCACCCAGAAAGCCCTGCAACCGTTCGGTGACATCCTTGACCCTAGCACCAGTGAGGCAACATATCATCCTGGAGTCACAGCTGCGGCCGCAGAACCGACTGTCTGCTTCCCTGACTATTGAAGCCCCAACCACTACAGCTCTTCCATTCTTCTTCCTCTCCCCTTGCTCTTTAATAGAACCTGACATTTACTGTGACAGACCATAATGTTAGAGGGACTGCGTTGTCGCTGTGCTGTCAATTGCACTCTGGGACTTGACTTACAAAGGCAGAGATAAAGGTGTCTTTATTCTGATGGGACACTGGGTGGCACAGTGGCTCCTTAACCGAAGGGACTTGGATTGAAACAAAACCAAAACAGGATCTGTAAAAAATATCAGTCAGGGAAATAAAACAAAGTGTAATGGGATATGCAACGGTGCGGATGAGCCTCCTAGAAAGGAATTCAACAACATTTCCAACTTAGTCCAATCGCCATTCCAGATTTATTAACAATTTCGCAAAGAACAATTTGTAGAGAAGTTTTTCAAAAATGTAGCACAAAGTGAATATAACAGCACATTGAGACCACAACACCGGTGGTCTGAGCTGGCCGGCTATCTGTACAAATGTAACAGGCATCTGGGAGAGAAAATAAGGGATCAACATAAAAGGAAGGGAATAATTGAGAATTAGGAACTAGAAAAGTGACTTATTTCCCCAAGAAATATTCAAACAACGGTGAAACTCTGAGATATATTTACATTATGGCCACGATTATCTCACACATTTCAAACAGAAAGATGGAAATCCCGGTTATGATATTCTCAGCTACAGATTCGGAACTATTAATTGAAGCATTTTACTCTGAGAATGACGATGGACATATTTATTTTCAGGACACAGAGTTGTTAATAAACAGAGAGGAAAATCCACGGCATCCGAAATTCAACCGTTCAGTTGACCTGTAAAAGAGGTATTAAAGAGTGAAGTGAAGATCTAGTGGTATGGGGCATTTATCGCAAGGTTTTTATCAATGAAACATCCAGAGATTTGTCAAACCGCTTCAAACAGATCGATGTGAATTGATTGAATCTTCTCGCTTTCATCAGAGTGACGGCAGCGCTGTAGGAAATTCTCAGGAAGAACAGGATGATGAATTAGGAAGCGGTTGTCCAGATGTTGTCGCACTCATCCTCATAGTCTTCACTCGAGATGTGGTCTGAGGAATCTACGGGGATGAAGAGATAGAAATATATCGAGATCGCTTATGAAACCAAGATATCATGTGATCATATATTCTCTTTTCTTTTCCATGAATTATTATTTTGTTCTCTAATTTAATTGTCAATATATACCTTGTGTTATGTTAATCACTCTCGGCCATCTATCTCTGTTCCTACCTCCACAGTCATTCTTCCTTTGTGATCCTCATATAGTCCTTGTTGGAAAATATGAATGTTGCCTTCAATTGATCTTGCATCAATTTTCTACATTCTACCATTCGGGAATAGTATAATGTAAGATCGAGGGAGGTTTACTGATTGATATCGATAATTTAACGATAGGTTTAGATTGCTACTTATTTGGAGACTGTCAAGGAGACAAGGTAAGTGATCAGTTGTGAGTTATAATATTGTTTATTTACTTGTTATGGCTGTGTTCTGAACATAATTAACTTGTATCAGTTTCCAACAAGAACATGGATTCAGTGTAGGAATTGAGAAAGTGAGAATTATGTTTTCAGGAATTTTTTATTCAGTGCAATCGTTCCATGCTGTGCCTATATAAAAAGTGCATTGAATTCCACATATGTTTATATCCTGATGTGTTTTGTGCGCTTTACTGTTTGCATATGTGTGGATCATGATCTCTTGTTTTCGTTTTCCCTGTGTTTGTGTTTTAATGTTTATGTTAATATGTAACTGTGTGTGTTATATATAATTGTGCGAGTGTTTATGTAAGTGTGTGTATGTTTATATGTAAGTCTTTGTGTGTTTTTGTATATGTGTATTTACATATATAAGTGTGCGTGTTATGTGTAGCAATGTGCATGTACCTTATGTGTATATGTAAGCGTTTTTGTATGTTGAGGTCTATGTTTGTGTTTTTATGTGTAACTGTGTGAGTTTGAGTGTAACTGCGTGTGTATCTGTGTGTGTGATTTGTGTATGTGTGTTTGTGTTGATATGTGTGGTTATGCGTGTGTAAATCTGTGTGTTAATGCGTGTGTTTGTGTACTTTGTGTAAGACTGTGTATGTTTACTCAAAGTTTCAGAGAGTACCAGTAACCGAGTGTGACAATAACAGTGTGCATTATATTCTGGATACCTATATTATTCTGTGTTAGTATGAAGATTGTTTGTTTATTTGTAAGTCTGAGTGTGTTTGTATGGAAGTGTGCACTTACACAAAACCACGCAAATTTACACACAACAACGAACACACGTTCACATAAAGACACACACGCACGTTTACAGGCATTCTCGCCAGCTCTATGTAAAAGTGTTTCCGTGTGAGACGCAATGCGATGTCAGTTGATGGATTTCAACAATTCAACGATGGGCCTCGGACCTATCTTGGAGATAACCATGAAAAACCTGCAGAGGATTGAATAACTAGTTTACATTTTGACTATTAAAATTCAATCAGTTAGTTTACGAATAACTGATATAGATTTAGCCAAATACTAGTTAAAGCTAAAATGTTGAACAAAATTTATTATACAATATGATGCATATTCGGCAAGTTTAACGTTTTCTGACAGCGAGTTGAAATCTATCATTTTACTGGTTGCTACTGAGTTCACAGAATAGAGATCGGTTGACTTCCCCTCTCTGCGGTAGGGACGGGGGGCGGATGGTGGGCGTGTGAGGTACTTTAGGTTAACAATTGTCCTTTCCCATCTCTCTGGTGGTTGAGTTTGAGGTACATTGGGTTAACAATTGTCCTTTCCCCTCCCTCTGGTGGTTGAGTGTGAGGTACATTGGATTAACACTTGTCGTTTCCCCTCTCTCTGGTGGTTGAGTGTGAGGTACATTGGGTTAACGATTGTCCTTCCCCTATCTCTGGTGGTTGAGTGTGAGGTACAGGGTGTTAACCATTATCCTTTCCCCTCTCTCTGCTGGCGAGTTGAAGGGACAGTGGGTTAACCATTCCCTGTCCTCTCTTTCTGGTGTGATAATGGGAGGTGCAGTTCATGTACGTGTCTGGCCCTCTTTTCAGTTTCCAGAAGATGCGAAGCTTCAAAATAAAACTGGCCTCAATTCTGAAGGGATGGACAACATGAGAAACAGGGACGCCAATATCTAAATGGCTGCATTTGTTTGTCGGAAATGGGAACGTTAAAGATTCCTCCAGTGGGAGGAAATTTGCTGAAGTTACATTGAGGAAACCTGTCACGAAAGAGCTTCACCCTGTCTCCAACCAGTGGTTTATCTGAGCTGGGAACTTTGGCTGTACAAGCCTTGGACCCGACTCCTGTAAATAGCCTGCTTCAGTTTAGCAGCCTCCCGCATTCGGAAAAATGGGTAGAAAAACAATATTAATTGAGTGGCTATGTATTTAACTCGCAATTGGAAGAAAAGGCCTTTACAGTATTTTATTTAAGAATTTAAATGCAATCGAGAAATTCTCATTGACAAGAATTCACCGTATCTACCAGCTTTAATGAAATGTTCACAAAAGTCAGTTTACCACTGGACTTATTAACGGTTTTGTTGTTGATCTTGAAGGGGATCGCTTCATGTCTCATCACACAGGAGTAAGAGGCGCCGCTGGCCCACTCCTCGGCTGCAATGGATAGCAGGCTGTAGATGAAGAAGGAGCTGCTGCCGTTCTCCGCCATCACCTCGGTGTTCTTGTAGTTGCCGGAATCTATCGGCTTGTCATTGATGGTCCATTTGACGAAGATCTCTTGGGGGGATAAACCTTTCATTAAGCAGTTGAAGGTAAAGAAAGTTTGAACGGAGACTTCTTCTGCCGAGGGCAGGAGGACAGACACGGCCGGTTCCCGCGGATCTTTAGCTGCAGAACAATTATTTAAAAGTCAATAAACTGGATAATTCCAGAGACAAAGGAACCGGTGGTTAGATGTGAGAGAAATGTGCTTTGCGCTGATTTTTAAAGGATTCCCTTTTTCCCCTCTGTGGCCTGTCTGGCTTTGCAGCACGGAGCAGAGGGGGATGCAATCCTTCTCTCTGGGTCCTTTAGGAGTCGGACTGGAAAATAACATAGCATTTTCTTCCCAACTGGTCATTATCGTTGTTTATGCTCCAAACGAGCCTCGTCCAGCTAATTTTATCCAACACAAATAAAATATATTTCCCTTTTTCCCTCATGGACTTATCCAGATTCCACTTAAGTGCATAATTTCGGGTCCAGTCGGATTATTTAGTGGAATTACCATTTCAATTATCAGAGCAATCCATTAACACACTTAATAGAGCCAATTAGCACATGCACGGAAATAGTCAGAGCGTCTCACTTGTTGCTACAATTTCTCCGCTCATCCTTTTCCTTGTGGATGGAATCTCTTATAGTCGCTATAATAATGGTGCCTCATCACGGAGCAGAACTCAACACCGCTTAGCCAGGTTTGTTTCGAGATGTTTATGTTGCTGATCACACTGTTGGGAGCTTCGCCAACTTCGACGGCAATCTTTGATTTCCAAGTTTCCTTTTCTCGAGTCCTGGATACTTTGATTCCATAAGGACCATTAGACACGACACAGGATAATGTCTCAAGTAAGACCTGTTCTACTGACGGTTGCAGAAGAGTGATTTCTGCATTGGATATATTCTGTGAAGCAGAAATATAAATCAAGCCAAGCTTCATCTTCACAATCAGGGTAACAGCATGCAGCCTTCATTCCCCCAAGAAGAATAAATCACCTTTGAGATATCAAGCACTCGCTGTCGCTTAAACAAATCGTTATTGGAAGGACAACAGATTGGCAACGTGCCCGGGAGAATCTTTCAAATTTTCTGTGTGTTTACATCCAGAGCCACCTGTAATGTGCTGTGAAGAAAATACCCGGCGTAAAACATTAAATACATTCATGCACAATAGTGTTACGAACTGAATAGCGCTCCTCCCGAAAACCCTTGTTCCATTACGCCCGACTAAAGATCCTTGTGCCCAAACGTTATCACCGTTCTAAAAATGACTCTGCCCCAGGTTCAAGAGCTCAACACGAAACGTACACTGGCTCAAAACGAATAACAAATCCAACTCAGGATTTTAGAATCGAAACGAAATACAGTTAATATCCTGGTGTCTTGTGATTTTTGGGGCGATGAAAATGTACAAGCAGCACTTGCAGCCCCCATCCAAGGAGAAAGGTCGGGAGAATGGCATTCCAAGGGGTCTTTTGTGTTTGGGAATCATTTGTAATGTTGGTGTGAAGTAGTTTTTTCATTTCTATCATTAGTGAGCCTTTATCATGCCTTGTTAAAGAGTGTCAGAAGGAAATATGAATTTCAGTCCATCAAGCCTGTTCCTCCATTCAATTAGTTCTTGGATGACCTGCATGTTGTGTATCTGTATAGCATGCATTCCCATGTTCCGACACCTCGCAGCGCATCCCCTGAAGTCCCAAGGGATCCCAGCATCCCTTGAGAGCACTGTATATAAGCCGGCCTTTAAGGCCTGTTAATCATTCTGGAGTGTCTTAATAAAGACTGAGGTCACTGTTAATTTAACCTCCCTGTGTGCAGTCTCATCTGTGTTTGGAACACAATAACTGGCGACGAGTATACGAATCCAACGCAAAGATGCACCAAACTGTGGGCATCCTGGAGAATTTCTCGGATGGTGAGGACTGGGAAGTGGATGTCGCACGGCTAGACCAGTACTTTGTAGCCAACGAGCTGGATGGAGAAGGAAGCACTGGAAAAAGGAGAGCGGTGCTCCTCATGGTGTGCGGGGCACCGACCTACAGCCTCATGAAGTTTCTTCTGGCTCTGGTGAAACCCACAGATATGTCATATGAGGAGCACTGTACACTGGTTTGGGAGCATCTTAACCTGAGGGAGAGCGTGTTGATGGCGAGCTATCGGTTCTGCATGTGCCAGCGATCTGAAGGTCAGGAATTGGCGAGCTGCGTGGCTGAGCTAAGGTAACTTGCAGGACAATGTAAGTTTAATGGCTACCTGGAGCAAATGCTCAGATTTTTTGCACTGGGTATTGGACACGAGACCATCCTATGAAAATTTTGACTGTAGAGACACCTACCCTCATTAAGGCCACTGCGATAGCACAGGCGTTTATGTCCACCAGTGAAAACAGCAAACAAATCTCTCAGTACACAAGTGCTAGCAATGTTCATAAATTAACTGGAACTGTGTTTTCGAGCAGAAATGTACAGGGCAGAACGCACGAGTCTGCAACTGCCAGAAGGCCTCAGGTGACCCAGATGACTCAGAGCCCGCAACAAAGGATGACTGCAAGGCAATTCCACCTTGACGGCTTTGTGGAGGCTTCCATTCAGCCTATTTATGCCGCTTCAAAGGGTATGGTTGCAAGAGCTGTGGAACAATGGAGCTCCTCCAACGAGCTTGCAGATGAGCTGCAAGCTCGGCAAAACGTGCTAATCACCTCGTGGCAGAGGAAGATCGGTCCATGATGGATCAAAGCTATTTCGAGCCACAGAGAGAGGAGGCAGATGCTGAAATACACTGGGTTCACACATTTTTGATGAAATGTCCACCTATGATGCTAAATATAAAATAGAATTGCTTACCCGTAGCCATTGAACTGGACACTGGCGCTAGCCAATCTACCATGAGTAAAAAGATGTTTCTGAGACTGTGGTGCAACAAGGCACTCAGACCATCCCTGAGCCCCATCCACACGAAACAGATAACTTGCACCAAATAGCTTATCACTGTCATGGGCAGCGCCATGGTCAACGTCACCTACGAGGGCACGGTGCATGAACTGCCACTCTGGTTGTCCCGGGGGATGACCCCACACTGCTTGGAAGGAGCTGACTGGGCAAAATCCGTCGGAACTGGGATGACTTCCGAGCGCTATCACAGGTTCTTCAAAAATGTCCTTCCTTTTTGAGCCAGGCATTGGAAACATTTCCGGGCGAAGGTGCCACTTGGTCCCAGAGGCACGACCCTTTCACCACAAGGCGCGAGCGGTACTGCACATGATGAGGGACAGAATGGAAATCGAGCTGGACAGGCTGCAACGCGAGGGCATCATCTCCCCAGTAGAATTCAGCGAGTGGGCCAGCCCGATTGTTCCAGTACTCAAAAGTGATGGCACGGTCTGGATTTGTGGCGATTATAAAGTAACTATTAATCGTTTCTCTCTACAGGACAAATACCCACTACCTAAGGCAGATGACGTATTTGTGACGCTGGCAGGAGGCAAGATGTTGGCCAAGCTCGACCTGACTTCGGCCTACATGACGCAAGAGCTGGAGGAGTCTTCGAATGGCCTCACCTGCATCAACACGCAAAAGGATTGTTCATCTACTACAGATACCCATTTGGAACTCGGTCGGCTGCAGCGATCTTCCAGAGAAACACGGAGAGCCTACTCAAGTCAGTACCACGCACGGTGGTTTTTCATGACGACATATTGGTCACAGGTCGGGACACCATCGAGCACCTACAAAACTTGGAGGAGGTCCTTCAGCTTCGGTCGTACCTGGGACTCCTTAACTATTTTGATTACTTCCTGCCGGGGTTAAGCATCCTCTTAGAGCCCCTACATGTGTTATTGACTAAAGGTGAGAACTGGTTATGGGGAAAAAAACAAGTATTGCTTTTGAGAAAGCCAGAAATATTTTATGCTCCATTAAGCTGCTTGTATTGCATAACCCATGTAAAAGACTTGTGCTAGCATGTGATGCGTCGTCGTACAGAGTCGAGTGTGTATTACAACAAGCTAACAATGTGGAGAAGTTGCAACATTTCGCCTATGCCTCCAGGAGCTTGTCTAAGGCCGAGAGGGCCTACAGAATGATTGATAAAAACGCATTAACGTGTGTGTTCGGGGTATATAAAATGCGTCAGTACCTGTTTGGCCTCATATTTGAGCTAGAAACCGATCACAAGCCCCTCATATCCCTGTTCACTGAAAACAAGGGGATAAATACTAATGTCTCATCCCGCATACAAAGGTGGGCACTCGCACTATCAGCGTATAACTATACCATCCGCCACAGGCCAGGCACCGATAACTGTGCAGTTGTTCTCAGTTGGCTACCATTGCCCACCATGGGGGTGTAAATGGCGCAGCCTGCAAACTTATTGACGGTGGCGCAGCCCGCAGACTTGTTGATGGGCATGGAAGCGTTTGAAAATGATAAATCACCGATCACGGACCACCAGATTCGGACTTGGATCAGCCAAGAACCCCTTTTGTCACGAGTAAAAAACTGTGTACTGCATGCGAGCTGGGCAGGAAACCCGTTGAAATGCAAAAGCTAATCAAGCCGTTCCAGCGGTGAAAGGACAAGCTGTCCATTCAGGCAGACTGCCTGTTGTGCAGTAACCACCTAGTGCTACCCAAAACGGGCAGGGAGACGTTCATCTCGGATCTCCAAAGCACACCACCGGGTAAAGTAATGATGAAAGCGATAGCCAGATCCCACGTGTGGTGGCCCGGTATCGACTCTGACTTGAAGTCTTGTGTATGCCAATGCAGCATGCGTGCTCAGTTGAGCAACACGCCCAGAGAGGCACCACTAAATTTGTAGTCCTGGCCCTCCAGACCATGATCGAGGATCCATGTCGACTATGCGGGCCCGTTTCTCGGTATAATGTTCCTGGTGGTGGTGGATGATTTTTCAAAATGGATTGAATGTGAAATAATGTCGGGAAGCACCGCCACCGCCATCATTGAAAGCCTGAGGGCCATGTTTGCCGCCCACGGCCAGCCTTACATACTGGTCAGTGACAACGGGCCATGTTTCACCAGTGCCGAATTTAAAGAATTCATGACCCGCAATGGGATCAAACATTTCACCTCCGCCCCGTTTGAACCATCCTCCAATGAGCAGGCAGAGCGGGCAGTACAAACAATCAAACAGAGCCTCAAACAAGTCACAGAAGGCTTACTCGAAACCCGCCTGTCCCGAGTGCTGCTCAGCTACTGCACGTGACCCCACTCACTCACAAGGGTTCCCCCGGCTGAGCTATTCATGAAAAGGACACTTAAAACCAGACTCTCACTGGTTCTCCACAACCTGCATGACCAGGTAGAGAGCAGGCGGCAGCAACAAAATGTAAACGATGGTCGCGCCACTGTGTCAGGGGAAATTGATCTGAATGACCCTGTGTATGTGCTAAACTATGGACATGGTCCGAAGTGGATCGCGGGCAGGGTGATAGCTAAAGAAGGGAGTAGGATGTTTGTACTCAAACTAGCCAATGGACAAATTTGCAGAAGCACTTGGACCACACGAGGCTGTGGTTCATAGACTGCCCTGAACAACCCACAACAGACACCACCTTTTTCGAGCGCATAACACACACCAAAAGGATCAACAACACCACGCCGGACCAGGAAATCGAACCCATCACGCCCAACAGCCCAGCAAGGCCAGGCTCACCCAGCAGCTCTGCAGGGCCAACAACACACCAGCCCAGCGAGGGTGCAGCCAACACACCAGAACCGACATTTGTATCAAGGCCGTCCACCAGGGAAAGAAAGGCTCCCGACCGCCTCACCTTGTAAATAGTTTTCACTTTGACTTTGAGGGGGAGTGATGATGTGCATCTGTAAAGCATGCACTCCCATGTTCCGCCACCAGGGAGCGCATCCCCAGAAGACCCAAGGGATCCCAGCATCCCTTGAGAGCACTGTATATAAGCTGGCCCCGAAGGTCTGTTACTCACTCTGGATTGTCTTAATAAAGACTGAGGTCACTGTTACTTTAACCTTCCTCTGAAGTCTCATCTGTGTTAGGAACACAATACTATACCTCAATATCATCTATCCGCCTCATTTGTGTAACCCCTTGCCTAACAAAGATGTATCAATCTCAGTTTTGACATTTTCAATTGATCCTCCGCCTCAACAGCTGTTGGGGGAGAGATTTCCAGATTACTATTATCATTTGTGTGAAAGAATCCTTCCTGACCTCACTCCTCAATGGGCTCGCTCGAATTTTGAGTTTCTGCCCCTTGTTCTCAATCCCGCACCAAGGAAATATTTTCTCTCTACCCTAACAATTCCGTTTATCAAGTTAAACAACTTATATCACCTCTTTACCTTCAAAATGCAAAGTAATACAAGCCTATTCTGTGCTACCTGTCCGCATTTTAGCCCCGGTATGATTCGGGTGAATTTGCATTGCACCCGTTCTAAAGCCGGTATATCCATCCTGCAGCGCGGTGCACGGAACTGAACACAATGTTCTAAATAGGGCAGGCGCCCTTTTTAGCAGTGGGTCCTGAGACAGTTACCAGCAAAGGGTTCCAACACCGCCTGTCGCTCCATCTCAGTATAAACCTGAGACCAAGGGCAGCAGACATATTATGTGAAATTAGAGCAGAGGGAAAGCAAGAGCAAAATACTGCAGATGCTGCAATCTGAAAAAAAAACAGAAAATACTGGAAATCTCAGCGGGTCAGGCAGCATCTGTGGAGAGACAAAATAGTTAACGTTTCAGGTCGATGACCCTTCGCCAGGGCGAACATGTTGCGAGGTTATTAAATCCTGAACCATGAGGAATCCCGAATCAGAAGATTGTGGGTTCAAGTCGCACTCCACATTCTTGAACAAAAAATGTAAGCTGCTACTCCCAGTGCAATACTGAGGGAGCGCTGCATTGTGGGAGTACCATATTTCGGATGAGATAGGAAACCAAGGCCCCATCTGCCCTTTGAAGTGGATGGAAAATATCCCTTGGGTTTATTTCGAAGATGAGCAGGGCATTTCTCCCAGTTGTCCTGGACAATACTTACGACTCAACAAACAGCACTAAACAAAAGGATTATCTGGTCATTATCACATTGCTGTTCGTGGGACCTTACTGTCTGAACATTGGCCGACGCGATTTCTACAGTAAAACAGTGACCACAATTCAAGAAGAACTTCCTTGGTGGTGAAGCACTTTAGGACAACTGGAGTTCGGCCATGGCATTTCTTTCTTTTATATTATAATGGAAGAAACCATAAACAGCACGATTGTATATTAGAAATAGAGCTTTCTCAGCATAAACCTCAGACTAAGGACACCTCACTCACTATCCGACATCACCGCTCAGGGAAACCTTTGACGAGGTTATGGAATCCTGAACCATGAGGGAACTTAACTTAGGACGTACAACGAAAGGAAGTCCAATCTGTATGTTTGGCAATGAAAAAAGTTCTGTGCTCTTTACTAATTCGAATAAAAGCTCTGATTGACATCCGCGCTCATAATCATTTGGGACTCCGCGGGCTGGTGTCCATTATCGTGAGATCTGGCGAAGTTTTGGCTTTGTGTGAACACTTGATGAGAGACCTGGCAGGTAGAGACAAGGGGCAATGTCAGCCGACTGGTCACCGAGAAGTTTCAGTTCACTTCACAGATGGGAGAGGTGACGAAGCCCTAATGCATGAGTGCTCAGCCAATTCAAGGTCTCACTCTTTGGACGGAATTCGAGGATTGAACACACAGCTGATGCATATTTGATGCTGGTGATTTCTTCACGGACGTCAGGATGAGGATAACGGTTGAATGATGTACCACACGATGTGCAAGAAATTTATTTTATTGATATGATTTATTGCAATCCAAACAATTAAGAATTGTGAAGAGTTTTTTTCATAGAAACAGGCCATTCAGTCCAATAGGCTGATTTTTATGTTACACATGAGTCTCCTCTCTCCCTACTTCATCACCACCTATCATCACCTTCGATCCCTTTATCCGTCGTGTACTTATCTGCATTCCCCTGAAATGCATCTATGATATTTGCCTCAATTACTACTACCTATGGTAGCGAGATCCACAATCTACCCACTCTCTGGGTAAAGAAGACCCTCCTGAATTACCTATTGAATATCTTATATTTATGGGCCCTAGTATCAGGCTCCTACTCAAGCAGAAATATCTTCGACCCGACTAACCTTTCAAACCCCTTCATAATTTCAAAAAACTTTATTCGGTCACCCCTCAGCCTTCCCTTTTCTTGAAAAAAAAGATCCCCAGCCGGTTTAATTTATTCTTGGCAGTTAAAATCGTTCAGTTCTGGTATTCTCCTTGGAAATCTTTATTTGCACTTCTCCAGTGCTTCTGTATCATTCTTCTCATATGGAAGCCAGAACTATGCTCAGTAAATTAAGTGTGATTATGTAGGTCAGAACTGAACACAGCGTCCTAAGTGTGATATCGAGACCACACTTGTACACCTTTGAAGAATAGTTCCATTCAGCCCATAAGCATGAACCCGCTTCTCGCTTTAATTTTCTGCTCCACTCCCACACTGACGTCTCCATCCTCAGTCTCTTACACGGTTCCAACGAATCTCAATGCAAGCACGAGGAATAGCACCTTATCTTCGATTTTATAGCATTACTTGCTCAATATCGAATTCAATAGAATTTCAGACCAGAACTTCCCCCTCTATGTTTTTCTGCCAAATGGCAGCAGTTGATGGTTCTGCCGTTCCCATTTATACTTCATGCGGACCAAACATTTGTTTCTTAACTTGTCCCATACCATCTCCTTTTGCCTAGCACCATCATCGCTTTTGTCTATATATCACTCTTGCCTTCCATTCTATCACAGAGCTTATCATTTGTTCTTTACTCCACACCACCTAACCCTGACTTGAAACTTGCTTAATAATATGTAACATATCCAACTGTTTCCACTTTTGATGAAGGGTCTTCGACCTGAAATCTTAAACCTACTTATCTCTCCACAGACACAGTCAGACCTGCTGATTATGTCCAGCATGTTCAGTAGACAGATAGATAGACAGATAGATAGATATGTGCATAGATGGACAGATCGATGGATAGATAAATAGGTAGATTGATAGATTGATAGATAGATAGATGCTAGATAGATAGATAGATAGATAGATAGATAGATAGATAGATAGATAGATAGATAGATAGATAGATAGATAGATAGATAGATAGATAGATAGATAGATAGATAATTAGATAGATAGATAGATAGATAGATAGATAGAAGATGGATGGATGGATGGAAAGATATGTCGATATATGTACAAGCATATAGAGAGAGTTGTTGATATAAATTAACATAGATAGAGCAATATGTAGATTATTGGGCAGACTGATAGATAGAAAGGTATTGATGCAATAAACAATTTGGTTGATTGACAAAATTCCTTTTGAATGCCAAGGAGTAGATCAAGGATGTGAACAGAAGGATAGCGAATTATTTTGAATAAAAGCTCATCTCAGTTTTCCGTTCGGATTAAGAATGTGGAAAATGCTTAGTGCCATCATCAGGGTATAGAAATCATATTGTGTGCTGAAACATGATCTACTGCACAATGGCAGTGAGAACTAGTCATACACAAATATTGTGGGAGGAAGTCAGGAGATATAAATCTCAGTATGTACTGACACAAGATTTACTGCACGGTGGTTATGGGAGCAGGCATGTACAAATGTAGTGTGAGGAAGTCACAGATGAAAATATCAGTATCGACTGACACCAGATCGAATATGAACACTGTCACTCTGTAATAACATAGCTCAGGAACATTGGCCGACCCAGTCCACCAATATGGGAGGACAGCTGTATCCCGTCTATCTGTGTCTGAATTTGAATCCAGATCCAAATAAAGGTACTGAACTACTGACACGTCCTGTCCACCATTAGAAATAGCAGTCCTTCAACCCCTGGCAGCGTTTACATTTCACCTCAAGTTCTGGGGTTGAGTAAAACATTCATCTCACCAATGCTTGTATACTATTGAGATTCACATCAGAAATCGGATCCAATTCGGGTGGGTGGAGGAAAATGGACAGCTAGATTGATAGTTAAACATACTCTCTGCATCTACCTTGTCGAACACCCTCAGTAACTTATATGTTTCAATGTGATCACTTCTCATTCTTCTAATCCCCAATGTGTATAGATCAAACCTGATCAACCTATTTTCATCAGTCCCCCCTTTTATCACAGGATTCAAAGTGGTGAAACTTTTCTGAACTGCCTCCAAAACCAGGATATCCATCCTTAAATAAGGAGACCAAAACTGTATGCAGTAATGTTGGTGTGGTCAAACCAATAACCTCTACAGTGTAGCAGGATTTCCCTGTGTTTAACTTCCATCCTCTTTGCAATAAAGACCAACATTCAATTTGCCTTCCTGATTACTTGCTGTACATAAATACTAACTTTTGTATTTCATGCTCAAGACGTCAGGCCCCTCTGTCCTACTGCATTTTGTAATCCATCTCCATTAAAATATTACATTGCTTTTTTATTGTTCGTGCCAAAGTGGATAAGCTCACACTTTCGCAATTTATACACCATCTGCCAAATGTTTTCCCACTCACTTAGCCTGTCTATATCCCTTTGCAGATTATTTGTGTCCTCCTCACAACATGCTTTCCCACGCATTTTTGTGTCATCAGCAAAGTTGGCTAAATTATATTCGGTCCCTTCAACCAACTCATTAATATAGATTGTAAATAGTTGAGGCCATAGCACCGATAACTGTGGCATCCCAATAGTAACCGTTTGCTCACCGTAAAATGACCCGTTTATTCCAACACTTTCTTTTCTTTAGTTAGCCAAATCTCTATCTATGCCATTATATTACCACCGACCCCCTGAGCTTGTATCCTTTGCAGTAACCTTTTATGTGGCAACTTATCGAATGCCTTCTGGACATCCAAATACAGCACATACACTCGTACCCCCTTATCACCCTGATAATTACATCCTCAAAGAACTCAAGAAAATTTGCCAAACATGATTTTCTTTTCAAAAAAGCATGCTGACTCCGCTTGAATGTGTCATGCGTTTCCAAATGTAATGCTTCTTATACCTTACTAAAGGAACCTGTGCACAATTTCCTGCTTTCTGTCGTCTTACTTTTTTAAATATGACCGTTATATTTGCGATTTTCCAACCTGTTGGGATCTCTCCAAAATCCAGGGAATTTTGGTAAATTGCAACCAATCCATTCAATATCTCTGCAGCCACTTCTTTTAAGACCCGAGGAAGCAGACCATCAATTCCAGGCGCCTTATCCAACTTTAGTCCTATTATTTTACCCAATAATCTTTCTTTAGTGAAACTGATTGTTTGAAGTTTCCTCCTCCCTATAGATACTTTATTGTCCTACCTGGGCAGGACCGGAACCAATGCCCGAGTGGGAGTGTTTGCTAGTGCTGTTGGGGAGGAGTTAAACTAATATGGCAGGGGGATGGGAACCAATGCAGGGAGACAGAGGGAAACAAAAAGGAGACAAAAGCAAAAGACAGAAAGGAGATGAGGAAAAGTGGAGGGCAGAGAAACCCAAGGCAAAGAACAAAAAGGGCCACTGTACAGCAAAATTCTAAAAGGACAAAGGATGTTAAAAAAACAAGCCTGAAGGCTTTGTGTCTTAATGCAAGGAGTATCCGTAATAAGTTGGATGAATTAACTGTGCAAATAGTTCTTAACAAATATGATGTGATTTGGATTACAGAGTCGTGGCTCCAGGATGATCAGAGCTGGGAACTCAACATCCAGGGGTATTCAACTTTCAGGAAGGATAGAATAAAAGGAAATGGAGGTGGGGTAGCATTGCTGGTAAAAGAGGAGATTAATGCAATAGTTAGGAAGGACATTAGCTTGGATGATGTGGAATCTATATGGGTAGAGCTGCAGAACACCAAAGGGCAAAAAACGTTCGTCGGAGTTGTGTACAGACCTCACAACAGTAGTAGTGATGTCGGGGAGGGCATCAAACAGGAAATTAGCGGTGCAAGCAATAAAGGTGCAGCAGTTATAATGGGTGACTTTAATATGCACATAGATTGGGCGAACCAAACTTGAAGCAATACGGTGAAGGAGGATTTCCAGGGGTGCATAAGGGATTGTTTTCGAGACCAATATGTCGAGGAACCAACTAGGGGGGAGTCCATCTTAGACTGGGTGTTGTGTAATGAGAGAGGATTAATTAGCAATCTCGTTTTGCGAGACCCCTTGGGGAAGAGTGACCATAATATGGTGGAATTCTGCATTAGGATGCAGAATGAAACAGTTAATTCAGAGACCATGGTCCAGAACTTAAAGAAGGCTAACTTTGAAGATATGAGGCGTGAATTGGCAAAGATAGATTGGCGAATGAGACTTAAGGGGTTGACTGTGGATGGGCAATGGCAGACATTTAGAGACCGCATGGATGAACTACAACAATTGTACATTGCTGTCTGGCGTAAAAATGAAAAAGGGACGGTGGCTCAACCGTGGCTATCAAGGGAAATCAGGGATAGTATTAAAGCCAGGGAAGTGGCATACAAATTGGCCAGAAATAGCAGCGAACCCGGGGACTGGGAGAAATTTAGAACTTAGCAGAGGAGGACAAAGGGTTTGATGAGGGCAAGGATAATGGATTACGAGAAGAAGCTTGCAGAGAACATTAAGATGGATTGCAAACGTTTCTATAGATATGTAAGGGAAAAAGGTTAGTAAAGACAAAGGTGGGTCCCCTGCAGTCAGAATCAGGGGAATCATAACGGGGAACAAAGAAATGGCGGACCAGTTGAACAAGTACTTTGGTTCGGTATTCACTAAGGAGGACACAAACAACCTTCCGGATATAAAAGGGTTCAGAGGGTCTAGTAAGGAGGAGGAACTGAGTTAATTCTTATTAGTCGGGAAATTGTGTTGGGGAAATTGATGGAATTGAAGGCCGATAAATCACCAGGGCCTGATGCACTGCATCCCAGCGTACTTAAGGAGGTTGCCTTGGAAATAGCGGATGCATTGACCGTCGTTTTCCAACATTCCATTGACTCAGGATCAGTTCCTATCGAGTGGAGAGCAGCCAATGTAATCCCACTTTTTAAAAAAGCAGGGAGAGAGACAACAGGGAATTATAGACCGGTCAGCCTGACACCGGTAGTGGGTAAAATGATGGAATCAATTATTAAGGATGTCATAGCAGTGCATTTGGAAAGATGTGACATGATAGGTCCAAGTCACCATGGATTTGTGAAAGGGAAATCATGCTTGTCAAATCTTCTGGAATTTTTTTAGGATGTTTCCAGTAGAGTGGACAAGGGAGAACCAGTTGATGTGGTATATTTGGACTTTCAGAAGGCTTTCGACAAGGTCCCACACAAGAGGTTAATGTGCAAAGTTAAAGCACATGGGATTGGGGGTAGTGCGCTGACATGGATTGACAACTGGTTGTGAGACAGGAGGCAAAGTGTAGGAGTAAATGGGTACTTTTCAGAATGGCAGGCATTGACTAGTGGGGTACCGCAATGTTCTGTGCTGGGGCCCCAGCTGTTTACATTGTACCTTAATGATTTAGACGATGGGATTAAATGTAGTATCTCCAAATTTACGGATGACACTAAGTTGGGTGGCAGTGTGAGCTGCGAGGAGGATGCCAGGAGGCTGCAGAGCGACTTTGATAGGTTATGTGAGTGGGCAAATGCATGCAGATGAGGTATAATGTGGATAAATGTGAGGTTATCCACTTTGGTGGTAAAAACAGAGAGACAGACTATTATCTGAATGGTGACAGATTAGGAAAATGGGAGGTGCAACGAGACCTGGGTGTCATGGTACATCAGTCATTGAAGGTTGCCATGCAGGTACAGCAGGCGGTTAAGAAAGCAAAAGGCATGTTGGTCTTCATAGCGAGCGGATTTGAGTACAGGGGCAGGGAGGTGTTGCTACAATTGTACAGGGCCTTGGTGAGGCCACACCTGGAGTATTGTGTACAGTTTTGATCTCCTAACCTGAGGAAGGACATTCTTGCTATTGAGGGAGTGCGGCGATTCCCGGGATGGCGGGACTGACCTATCAAGAAAGACTGGATCAACTGGGCTTGTATTCACTGGAGTTCAGAAAAATGAGAGGGGACCTCATAGAAACGTTTAAAATTTTGATGGGTTTAGAAAGGTTAGATCCACGGAGAATGTTCCCAATGTTGGGAAGTCCAGAACCAGGGGACACAGTCTGAGGATAAGGAGTAAGCAATTTAGGACCGAAATGAGGAGAAACTTCCTCACCCAGTGAGTGGTGAACCTGTGGAATTCTCTACCACAGAAAGTTGTTGAGGCCAATTCACTAAATATATTAAAAAAGGAGTTTGATGAAGTCCTTACTACTAGGGGGATCAAGGGGTATGGCGAGAAGGCAGGAATGGAGTACTGAAGTTGCATGTTCAGTCATGAACTCATTGAATGGCGGTGCAGGCTAGAAGGGCCGAATGGCCTACTCCTGCACCTAGTTTCTATGTTTCTATATTGGGATGTTTTTAGTATCGTGTACCGTGAAGACCGATAACAAATATTCGTTCATATATAGATAGAGAGATAGATAGATGGATAGGTAGATATGTACATATAAAGGTAGATAGATGGATAGATGGAGAAAAAGAGCGAGGGATTGTGTGTGAGAGATAGAGAGAGCGAGAGAGAGATAGATAGATAGATAGATAGATAGATAGATAGATAGATAGATAGATAGATAGATAGATAGATAGATAGATAGATAGATAGATAGATAGATACATGTTAGGATAGTTAGATATATAGATAGATAGATAGATAGATAGATAGAGAGAGAGAGAGAGAGAGAGAGAGAGAGAGAGAGAGAGAGAGAGAGAGAGAGAGAGAGAGAGAGAGAGAGAGAGAGAGAAAGAGATAGAGATAGAAAGATAGATAGATAGATGGAAAGATATATCGATATATGTACAACATTATAGAGAGGGTTGTTGATATAAATTAGGACAGAGAGTGCAATATGTAGATTATTGGACAGACTGATAGATCGAAAGGTATTGATGCAATAAATAATTTGGTAGATTGACAAATGTCATGTTGAATCCCAAGGAGTAGAATAAGAATGTGAACAGATGAATTGTGAATTATTTTGAATAAAACCCTATCTCTGTTTGAAGTTCTGATTAAGAATGTGTAAAATGCTTAGTTTCATCATCAGGGTATGGAAATCTTATTGTGTGCTGACACCTGATCTACTGCACAATGTCAATGAGATCTAATCATACACTAATACTGTGGGAGGAAGTCAGGAGATATAAATCTCAGTATGTACTGACACATGATTTACTGCACTGTGGTTATGGGGATTCGTCATGTACAAATGTAGTGTGAGGAAGTCACAGATGAAAATATCTGTGTCAACTGACACTGGATCTAATATGAACACGTGTTTATCTGTAATAACAAAGTCCAGGAACATTGCCCTAACCAGTCCCCCAATAGAGGGAGGACAACTATATCCCGTCTATCTGTGTATGAATTTGATCCCGTCTCCAAACGGAAGTCACTGAGCTACTGACACATCCTATCCACCAATAGATAGAGCAGACCTTCATCCCCTTGTCCGCGTTTGCATTTCACCTCAAGTTCCAGGGGTGAATCAAACACTCATCCCACCAATGCTTGTATACTATTGAGGTTCACATCAGAATTCGCATCCAATTGGGGTGGCAGAGGAAAACGGAGAGGTAGATAGATAGTTAAGCATGCTATCTGCATCTAACTTGTCGAACACCCTCAGCAACTTATATGTTTCAACGTGTTCACATCTCATTCTTCTAATCCTCAATGTGTATAGATCCAACCTGCTCCACCTTTTTTCATAAGTCACCACATTTATCTCAGGATTCAAACTAGTGAATCTTTTCTGAACTCCATCCAATGCCAGTATATCCCTCGTTAAATAAGGAGACCAAAACTGTACGAAGTGTTGTTGGTGTGGTCACACCAATATCCTGTACAGTTGTAGCAGGACTTTCCTACGTTTATATTCCATCCCCATTGCAATAAAGGCCAACATTCAATTTGCCTTCCTGATTACTTGCCTTACATTCATACTAACGTTTGTGTTTCATGCTCAAGACTTCAGGTCCCGCTGTACTGCGGCATTTTGTAATCCATCTCTATTAAAATATTAATTTTTTTGTTGTTGTTCCTGCCACACTTTGCCATATAATGCCCCATCTGCCCAATATTTTCCCACTCACTTAGACTGTCTATATCCCTTTGCAGATTCTCTGTGTCCTCCTCACCACATGCTTTCCCACCCACCTTTGCTTAATCAACAAACTTGGCCACATTACACTCCATTCATTCATTCATGTCATTATTATAGATTGCAAATAGTTGAGGCCATAGCACCGATCACTGTGGCACCCCATTAGTTACCGTTGCCCACCGTAAAATGAACTGTTTATCCCGACTCTCTGTTTTCTGTTAGTTAGCCAATCCTCTATCCATGCAAATATAGTACCACCGACCCCCTGAGCTTGTCTCCTGTGCAGTAACCTTTTATGTGGCAACTGATCGAATGCCTTCTGGAAAATCCAAATACAGCACAGCCACTCGTCTCCCCTGATAGTTACATCCTCAAAGAACTCAAGTATATTTGCCAAACATGATTTACTTCTCAAAAAAATCATGCTGACTCTGCTTGAATGAATTACGCTTTTCCAAATGCAATGCTCCTACTTCCTTACTAAAGGACTGTGGCATTTTCCCAACGATAGATGTTAGGCTAACTAGTGTCTAATTTCCTGCTTTCTGTCATCTTACTTTTTGAAAATAGGACCGTTATATTTGCGATTTTTCTATCCGTTGGGATCTCTCCAGAATCCAGGAAATTTTGGTAAATTGCAAACAATGCATCCAATATCTCTGCAGCCACTTCTTTTAAGACCTGAGGATGCGGATCATGAGTTCCAGGCGACTTGTCCAACTTTAGTTCCATTATTTTACCCAATACTTTTTCTTTCGTGAAAGTGATTGTTTTACGTTTCCTCCTCCCTATAGTCACTTTATTGTCTATTATTGGGATGTGTTTAGTGTCTTGTACCGTGAAGATCGAAACCAAATGTTTGTTCACAGAGGGATAGAGAAATAGGTCCCTCTGTACTGCTGAATTTTGTAGTCCTTCTCTATTAAAATATTAAATTGCTTTTTTATGGTTCATGCCAAAGTGGACAACCTCACTTTTTCCCACATTATGCACCATCTGCAAAATCTTTTCCCACTCACTTAGCCTGTCTATATCCCGTTTTATATTCGTTGTGTCCTCCTCACAACATGCTTTCCCGCCCATGTTTGTATAAACAGCAAACGTGGCGACATTACACATGGTTCCTTCATCCAAATCGTTAATCTTCATTGTAAATAGTTGAGGCCATAGCACTGATCACTGTAGCATCCCATGAATTACGGTTTTCCCAAAGTAAAATGACCCGTTTATCCCGACTCTCTATTTTCTGTTAGTTAGCCAATCCTCTGTCCATGCCAATATATTATCACCGACCCCCTGAGCTTGTATCGTGTGCAGTAACCTTTATGTGGCACCTGATCGAATGCCTTCTGGAGATCAAAATACACAACATCCACTCATTCCCTCTTATCCACCGTGATAGTTACATTCTAAAATAATTCCAGAATATTTGTCAAACATGATTTACTTTAAAAAAAATCATGCTGACTCTGCTTGAATGTATTATGCTTTTGCAAATGCAATGCTATTACTTCCTTACGAAAGGATTCGAGCATTTTCCCCACGACAAATGCTAGGCTAACCAGTGTATAATGTCCTTTTTTCTGTCGTCTTCATTTTTTAAATAGCACCATTATATTTGCGATTTTCCAATCCATTGCGATATCTCCAGAATCCAGGGAATTCTGGTAGAATGCAAACAATGCATCCAATATCTCTGCAGCCACTTCTTTTAAGACCCGAGGATGCGGACCATCAGTTCCAGGCGACTTGTGAAAATTTAGTCCCATTATGCTAACCAATACTTTTTCTTAAGTGAAATGTTTTATGTTTCCTCCTCCCCATTTCCACTTTGTTGTCTATTATTGGGATGTTTTTAGTGTCGTGAACCGTGAAGGCCGAGACAAAATATTTGTTCATAGATAGATAGATAGATAGATAAATAGACAGATAGATCGATAGATAGATCGATAGATAGATAGGTAGATAGATAGATAGATAGATAGATAGATAGATAGATAGATAGATAGATAGATAGATAAATAGATAGATAGATAGATAGATAGATAAATAGATAGATATATTGATTGACAAATAGATAGATAGATAGATAGATAGATAGATAGATAGATATATAGATAGATAGATAGATAGATAGATAGATAGATAGATAGATAGATAGATAGATAGATAGATAGATAGATAGATAGATAGATAGATAGATAGATAGATAGATAGATAGATAGATAGATCGACCGACATATATACAAACATATAGAGAGAGTTGTTGATATAAGTTAAGAAATTAAGACAAATAGAGCTCTATGTAGATTATAGGGCAGACTGATAGATAGAAAGATATTGATGCATTGAACAATTTGGTTGATTGCTAAAAGTTCAATCTGAAAGATTAGAACAAGAATGTGAATGGACGGATATCTGAATTATTTTGAATAAAACCCTTTCTCTTTTTGTAGTTCGGATTAAGAATGTAGAAAATGCTGAGCTTTATCATCAGGGTATGGAAATCTTATTGTGTACTGACAGCTGATCTACTGCACCGTGGCAGTGGGGACCAGTCATATACAAATGTAGTGAGAGGAAGTCACTGCTGAAAATCTCTGTGTTGACTGACACCGGATCTAATTTGAATATTTGTCGCACTGTAATAACATAGCTCAGGACCATTGGCCTACCCAGTTCCCCAATAGGTGGGGGTCAACTGTACCCCGTCTATCTCTATCGAATTTTACCCCAGAAATCACATCCAATTGGGGTGGCGGGAGGAAATGGGAGATAGAAACATAGAAACACAGAAAATAGGTGCAGAAGTAAGCCATTCGGCCCTTACATCCTGCACCACAATTCAATAAAATCATGGATAATCATTCACATCAGAACCCGTTTCCTGCTTTCTCTTCATACCTCTTGATCCCTTTAGCCACAAGGGCTATATCTAACTCTCTCTTGAATATATCCAATGAACTGGCATTAATAACTCTCTGTGGTAGGGATCTATCTATCGATCTATCTCCCAATCTATCTGTCTGTCTAACTGTCTGTCTATCTGTCTATCTATCTGTCTGTATGTCTATCTATCTATCTATCGATCTATCGATCTGTCTATCTATCTATCTATCTATCTATCTATCTATCTATCTATCTATCTATCTATCTATCTATCTATCTATCTATCTATCTATCTATCGATCGATCTATCGATCTGTCTATCTATCTATCTCTCGATCATGCTTTTCTCTCACCATCTCCCATTGCAAATTGCTACATCAACATTTTTCATTCAATTGTGCATTATTAAATGTAGTTGTAATTGCTGAGACTCACTACGAGGCCACTTCGTTTCTACTGTCTCGATCCCAAATGTGTTGCCATTTTAAGTATATGAAAACAAATTGCATGCATCAATTTGACCTGGGCAACGCCACGAGCAATCTGCTGCTGAATATCGGAAGTCACGAGCGAACCTCGGACTACTGGACCTCATTGCTGGTGACGTACTGTAACGTTTCCGGCGACTCCAAGCCAGCAGTGGTGCTTCACATGCAGTTTGCATACGGTAGATCTAGTTATGGGACCAAATAATTCACTGATGGAAGACGATAAAATTTAAGACATGCTGTGTGTAGACAGGGCGGGGAGGCAATAGGAAGGCATTAGTCTTTCGGGATGGTATATGGTTAGAATTGATGTGGGGACTTGATTTTACCGAGTCTCCACCCATGTTCCTCAATTGGAAAATAGCGACTGCATGGAGCAGGTCCATGTGCTTTTTCCCTTCCTTCATGATGGATCAGTGGGAATTGTTTGGCGTTGATAGAAGGCTACGTGAAGAGAGCCAGGAGAGAGCATGGCAGTGGCATTAGTTTGGGATTCATATACGACAATAGGGAGAGAGTGGCACACTGAGGTTAGTTTCGGATGGATAAAGGCTATGGTGCTTGGGTGGGCAGTGTGATTTTTGTGGCATTGATAAAGGGCTATGTTGCGTGGGTGTGGCAGTGTGATTAGTGTGGGAATGATATAGGGCTATGGGGAGAGAGCGGGGCCATGCGATTAGTTTGGGATTGATACAGGGTTATGGGGAGACAGTGGGGCAGCAGGAGCAGTTTGGGTGAGATTGAGGGCTGTGGGGAGAGAGAGGGCTGTCGGATTAGTATGGGATTTGTACAGGGCAATGAGGAGTGAGCTGGACAGTGGGATTCGTTTTGAATTGATGCAGAAATATGGGGAAAGAGGGGAAAGAGCAATTTGTTTTTCAGTAATACAGAGCTTTGTGGAGAGTATGCAGTGGAATAGTTCGACGAATATAGGGAAATAGAAGAAAGCATACTTAGTTTGGGATTGTAACTGGGGTATAGGCAATGAGCGAGGCTGTGGGATTAGATTAGAATTCCTACATGAATCTGGGGAAAGAGGCGCATTGGTGTTAGTTAGCAATTGGTACCGGGCTTCCGAGAGAGAGTGGCTGTATGATTAGTTTCGGTTTATACAGCACTATGAGGAATGAGCGCGGCTGTGGGATTAGATTGATATTTATATACGGCTCTGGAGAGAGAGGGGACAGGATCACACAAGGGGCAAAATTGCAATCAGTAATTCCGATCTGAATGAATGGCTTCAGTTTGTGCCGCTATAAAATTTTGGTTCATATCCCAGATTCTATATGTGGACACTTGCATTTGGTCAAAGTAAACAATTTATTAATTAGTTGCTTCATCAAGGAGAAATGCGATCAGGTTCTCAACATAGATATTAATTCTCATTGTCTGTTTCTTTACCTGCTGTTTGCTGCGAAATGTTGTTTGAATCTGTGAATGTTGTAATTCTAAAATTGGCAGTCAATAAACTCTGAATGTATATGTTAAAGAGCCGAACCATTTAATTTTTAAAAAACACCACAATCTACTAATTCAAGGTTATAGCAATGCGTTCCTCGTCTGTCAACACCAACAAGAACTTATGTCAATGTAGCGCCATTAACCAAGAAAAACGTCCCAAGGTGCTACACAGGAGAGGTTTTAAACAGAATCTGACACCGAGCCTCATAAGAAGAAATTAGGATGGATGAGAAAAAGCTTGGTCAAAGATGTAGGTCTTAAGCAGCGTCTTAAAGACTGAGAGCGAGGTCGAGAGGTGGAGAAGTTTAAGGAGGAATTATTTTGCTGAGGAACGACGCAGCTATATGTGCGGCCACCAATGTTGAATGATTAACAAAGAGAATGCGCAAAAGGCCGGGATTTAGAGATGTGCACTGATGTCGGTGGGTTGTTGTATTGGAGAAGGTTACAGAGCTTAGCGAGAAAGGGATGAATTAAAAAAACAATGAGAGTTTTAAATGGAGATTTTTCTGGAACGAGAGCGAATGAAGTTCAGTGATGGAGGAACGGGTCGGTGTGAGTTAGGGCACGGGCAGCTGAGCTTTTGATATGGTAAAGTTTATAGAGGGTGTAAGATGGGAGCACATCCATCTGAGCGTTGAAATAGTGAAGTCTAGAGGTAAGAAAGGCATGGATGAGGGTTTCCGCAGCAGATGAGCTGAGGTAGGAGTGGTATATAGCGAGGTTACTGAGGTTAAAATAGGCAATCTTGGTGATGGAGCGCAAAGGTGGTTGGAAGCTCATCTCGGAGTCAAATACGATCCCAAGATTGCAGATAGACTGGTTCAGCTTCAGTCAGACGCTAGCGAAAGGAATGGAGTGGGTGGCTATGGAACGGACTTTGTGGCGAGAGCAAAGACGATGCTTCAGTACTCCCAATATTTTGTTGGAGAACATTTCTGCTCATCCAATACCGTATGTCACAAAAGCAGCCTGACAAATTAGAGAAACTGGTGGGGTGGAGAGAGATAGTGGTGAGGTCGAGCTGTGTGTCGTTAGCATATATGTGGAACGTGATATTGTGTTTTTGGATGACGGCCCCGACGGGCGCCGTTTAGATGAGAAATATCTGGGGGCCAGGGATAGATACTTATGGGACACCAGTTAACAGCGTGAGACCGCGAAGAGTAGCCCTGGCTTTTGGCAGTGTGTGGAAAGAGGTTTCTACTCAAACCAATGGGTAGGCCCTGATGGAGTGGGGGAAGGGTGAAGGGAAGGAGATTTTTTCTTGTTTGCGTGTGGAAAGGAAATAAATAACGAATTAATTTAGCGCGCTTGATGAGCTCAGGACGTCTCAAAACGCTTTAGAAACAATGAAGTACTTTTGAAGTGAAGCCACTGTTCATTGTAGGGCACGCAGCAGCCAATCGATGCAGTGCAAGACCCGACAAACAGCAATGAGATTAATGAGCATATAATGCACTTTAATGATGGTGGGTGAGGGATAAATATTAGCCGGAGCACCAGGAAAATTCCCCTGTCATGGGTTCTTTTGTATTCACATCAGAGAGCAGGGAAAACCTCAGACCAACATCTCATTAGAAAGACGGCACGTTCGACAGTGCAGCACTCCCTCAGCAATGCACTGGCGTGCCAGACTACATTATGTGCTTAAATCGTTGTAGCGGTACTTGAACCCACAACCTTCTGATGTCAGAGGTGCGGGTGCGACTGCTGAGCAAACGCTGACGCCTTGAGCAGAGAGGATTACGTGGAGACTTGATAGTGGTCTTCAATATTAGACAAGATATCGATAGAGTAAATAAAACTGAACAGTTTCCACTGGAGGAAGGATCGTAACCAGGCAATATCGATTTAAGTTAATCGGTATTAAAAGAGATGGCAAATTAGGAGGCATTTTTGTGCAGTGCGATATTGTGACAGGGTATGCACTGTCTGAGAGGGAGGTGGAAGCAGTTTTTATTAGTAACCTTCATAATTACCTTGATATATTCTTCAAAAATAAAGATGTAAATGGCTATGGGGCAAGATTAGTACTAATTGAACTGCCCCGTAGTAGTTCACTATTCATTAAGATTTCCATCTCCTGACATTATATTATTACAAACTCTGACACCCCGTCCCAACCTTCAGTAGTTCAAGTGTCTGTACTCACTGATATTCAATTCTCTGCCCCACCCCCTCCAACCACCATGATTTGTCTACATATTTTAGTCAAATCGCTCACTACTTTTTTATCAGGTTTCACTACACAAGGCAACCCCCCCCCACCCCCACCCCTCCACCCCTTCCGCATTATATTATTACGGTCCCGGGACCAGTCCTAAACTGCTGTAGATCAGACGTCAGTACAGAGGGAGATCACCAGCTCCTGTCCCCCTTTCTCAATTATATTATTACAGACTCTGGTACCCAATGCCACGTTGCTATAGATCAGATGCCACTGCACGTTGAGATTTCCATACCCTCATGTTGACAAAGAGCCTTTTCCATTTTCTTAACACGAACAGCAAACAAACATTCATTCACCATGGCAATCTATCCATCTGTACTCAAGGCTACTCATTAGTCTCTTAAAATATTAAAATGATTTGTGAAAAGTATTATCGATCTCTCTGCATCACTGTACCGTTCTCTGTATCTGACTGTCTGTCTGTCTGCATGTCAACCTATATATTGAACTATCTGTCATAATTTATATCAACAACATTCACTATATGTTTGTATATATGTCGATATATCTTTCCACCTATCTATCCATCTATCTATCTATCTATCTATCTATCTATCTATCTATCTATCTATCTATCTATCTATCTATCTATCTATCTATCTATCTATCTATCTATCCATCTATCTATCTGTCGATCTGTCTATCTAACTGTCTATCTATCGATATGTCTGTCTGTCCATTTACGATTGGAATAAAATGATGAATATTCATAATTGCCCGGATTTAGCCGGGCTGATGATGGTGTCTGCACAGCGTGCGCCGTCGTAAGTCCTCAGAATGGGTCCGCAACTTCTGACTTTCCATATGCGCTGCGCATGCACGTAAATCCCGGAAGTTCCGATCTGTCAAGATTCATCTTTATTGATCATCTGCGATCACCCCGAAAACACTCTTCCTTGTGCAGGGCCCAACTGCGCCCCACCGAATGCCCCTGAAACATTTTAAATGCTTAATAAAAGGGACATTTCATTCATTTGGAACTGGGGATTCGTTATTTTTATTAGAATTGTGTTTTATTGAGAGATTTATCACAAGCTTATGGGAATTTATTTTGTAATTGGAAGCCCCATAAGGTAATGGTGATTCCCTCTATTTAATTGGTTGGGCTGGCCCAGCCAGGTGATTCCAGGAATGCTTCCGAACCGCCTGCTTCCCTGGGATCCATTGGCCTTTATGCAGATATATGCATTGAGTCCGAAGACCTGAAGACTCCAAAGCTCCAGAGACACCAATTTATTTTCGTGTTGGTGGCGTACTCCGGGTGTATGCCTCAGACCTCAAATTCAGGACCCATATATCTATCTATAATATCATAGAAATCTTATATCTTTGCGATCTTTGTGCGGACTTCTCGCATTTTATGTTCCTATCTCTACATTTATAATGGAAACTGCTTATGCAAACGTGCCACGCTTTGATTACACTCTCCCGATAGCGGTGGCGCTGTAGTGCCTCAGTTTTGCATCTCCAGCCTTCCCCGCCTCGACAGCAAGCAATGCCCGATTTTCGATACAAATCTACTTCTCTCCTTCCCAAAATACACTAACTCTTGTTATTTACCTAAAGGTAATAACATGAAACCAAAACATAATATAATGAAACGAATGCAGCATGTATAACTTTAAAATGGAGAAGAATTATTTCTGCAATTATTTCTGGTCTAATTCTCCCGCAGCTTTCCAACCCCATTTATACTGAGCACTAGACTTGTTTTTTGCGCCCTATATAAAATGCCAGGTGAGTTCCACTTGTAATCATCTAAAGCAACAATAATGCTTGTATCAGGCAGTAAAATATATTCTAATTTACAATTCTGGTGCATTCATGTCCCACACATCAAGAGTCCAATTAAAAGGACCTCAAAAACCCAATTTCTGGCATTATACAGGCGGACGCACTGGCAGTTGGTGAAGATGTATGTGGCACAAACACCCGGCGTCTCCAGTCCGTTCCAGTCGGGCACCGATTGGCAAGAAAACCGGTAAAATCCCGGTAAAGAAAATGCGGCACCAGTTGCCGGGTGACAGCGGGCCTACAAAATTGGAAGACTGGTGGGAAACGATTGCCGGCGAGGATCGGAGGACTGGCAGTAATCGGCGGGTCGCGAGGACCCAGGAAAGAGTCAGCACGGACAACCAGTGAGGTCGGGACCCAGGAACGGTTTAGAACGGGTCAGCAGCAAGGACAGAATCCAGGGAAGGTAAAACACAGACCAGCAGCAGGATCCGGAGTCCAAATGCTGCAGCGAGGTCGGGAAGCCAAGGCCAGCAGTAAGCTCGGGACCCAGGGAAGGTACAGCATGGACCCGCAGCAGGGCCTGGAGGCAGAGCGCAGCAGCGAGGTCGGTAAACCAAGGCCGGCAGTAAGCTCGGGACCCAGGGAAGGTACAGCACGAACCAACAGTGAGGTGGGAGGCTGAGACCCACAGCGAGGTCAGGACACGAGGAAGTACAGAGCAGCACAGAACAACAGGGTGGTCGGGATCCAAGGAAGGTACAGCACTGTCCAACAAGGAGGTCAGAACGCAAGGAAGATACAGAAAAGACCATCAGGGAGTTTGGCACAGGAGGCTAGCAGCATGGCCCGGATCCGAGGCCAGTACCGAGGTCGAAACACGAGGCCAGAATAAACGTTGTCACTAGAAAACAACCAACGACAAAAGTGTGTGCGGTTGGAGAGAGAATAGGAAAGTGCAGGAGAGCCGCGTGCTGGTGCTGGTGCGGGGCTGGCGCGGGGGGTGGGGGAGGCACAATGTTAATATTCTATGCACAATTCTGCAAACCGCTCCAAGATTAAGGTGCTCACCTACACTGTGATCTCTGAAAACATTTTAGAGAGGACATGAGGGAGCAGGTCAGTAGGAACATAGAAATATAGAAACATAGAAAATAGGTGCAGGAATAGGCCATTCGGCCCTTCGAGCCTGCACCACCATTCAATAAGGTCATGCCTGATCATTCACCTCAGTACCCCTTTCCTGCCTTCTCTCCATACCCCTTGATCCCTTTAGTCGTAAGGTCCATAATCAACTCCCGCTTGAATATATCGAACGAACTGGCCTCAACAACTCTCTGCAGAAAAGAATTCCACAGTTTAACAACTCTCTGAGTGAAGAAGTTCCTCCTCATCTTGGTCCTAAATGGCTTACACTTTATCATTAGACTGTGACCCCTGGTTCTGGATTCCCCCAACATCGTGAACATTCTGCTTGCATCTAACCTGTCCAGTCCTGTCAGAATTTTATATGTTTCTATGAGATCCCCTATCATTCTTCTAGACTCCAGCGAATAGACGCCTATTCGATCCAGTCTCTCCGCATATGTCAGTCCTGCCATCCCGGGCATCAGTCTGGTGAACCTTCGCTGCACTCCCTCAATAGCAAGAACGTCCTTACTCAGATTAGGAGACCAAAAGTGAACACAATATTCCAGGTGACGCCTCACCAAGGCCCTGTCGAGCTGCCGCAAGACCTCCCTGCTCCCATACTCAAATCCTCTAGCCAGGAACGCCAACATGCCATTTGCCTTCTTCACCGCTTGCTGCACCTGCATTTCAACCTTCAATGACTGATGTACCATGACACCCAGGTCTCGTTGCACATCCCCTTTACCTAATCTGCCAACATTCAGATAATAATCTGCCTTCATGTTTTTACCACCAAATTGGATAACCGCACATTTATCCACATTATACTGCATCTTTAATGCAGTTGCCCACTCAACTAACTTGTCTAATTAACCCTGCAGCCTCTTAGCATCCTCCTCACAGCTCAAACTGCCACCCAGCTTAGTGTCATCTGCAAACTTGGAGATATTACTCACAATTCCTGTATCCATATCATTGATGAATTATTTCTGCATATCTCTGATCTTAATTCTCCCTCATCTTTCCAACTCCATTTAAACTGAGAACTACACTTGTTTCTTGGTCACTATATAAAATGCTAGGTGATTTCGACTAGTAATCATCGAAAGCAAAATAATGCTTGTATCAGACAGTAAAATATAGCCTAATTTACAATTCTGGTGTATTCATGTCCCACAAATCCAGAGTCCAATTAAAAGGACTTCAAAAACCCAATTTCCGGTATTATACGGCAGACGCACTGGCAGCATGCTTCAAGAGTGAAAAACAATCTCTGGGTCCTGGTTGATAGTGGCTTCTGATTTTTGTTTTACATCATTCCAATTGCTCCACCTCATCCTACCTCACAGTACTCCTCAGTTGTTGATGTGGAAAGAAACTACCCTGGGTCGTGGGCAGGCTATGATGTGAGAAACGTTATTACAAGCATGCAGGGGAGAGAATATTAGCAAAGGCTCTCTCCGATAAACAATTGCATCAGGTTTTATAAATGATTGTGCGGAAGCGTAAGCTTGACAATTTACAATGATAAAAAACATCCATATATGTCTGTGACTAGCAGCTGTTCAACCGTTGGCTCTGCCCATGTGACTGGTTAATGTATACACCCATTTCTCTTCCAAAGCGATCAGAGTCTCGCACGTAGGATTTGGAAGATGCTTTCCGTTATCTCAAATGTTTCAGTATCAAGACATTTACATCTCACGTTCGGTGGTTCTAAACCACCATATCTGAAGTCTCAAGTTGAAATTTCTGTCCTTTGTTCTAAACTGCTAAGCCTGCAGTTTTAACATGTTCAGCTTACAAATGGCCAAACGAAACGTCATGCCTTACGATGACAATAGCTTGTTACTAACATAGCTACAGCATCCATTGAAATGTCATTCTGACTTGCACGTGATGGAATAATCACAGGTTCTCAACATATCAGCACATTAAGAAATGCTACTTATTCCTATTAGCGCCTTAAGGCAGCTCCAGACCCTCCAGGTCGCCACATCAGCTTTTTCTCAACATGTATATAATACATTACAATCAACGTAAGTTACATTTATTCTGAAACTCCACCATTTATTTTGAATTTGCATCAATTATCATACTGATCAAAAAAATTAACATTGAATTTGTAAAATTTACGCCACAATTTAAGCAAGTGGTACATTGTATAGTCAGCAAACTCTACAACGTTGGACAGCTGCTGTGAAGCTGATGGACTGATGGTCGTTGCAGGTTCTTTCAAGTCCTCCATTTCAGATCTTGCATTTTGCCCATAGCCTACAGTGTACTGCCCTGCTTTGGTTTCAAAGGGACAAGAGAATATTCCAGAACAAGTCCCATTTGTGAATCCCTCTCCATTCCCCTGCCCAGTGTCCAGTACGGCAAGTTGGTGATTGGTTCGCAGAAATAATGAGCATCATAACAGTGGGAATATCTCCAACACGGTTTAGACATATATAGAGTTACATAAATATAATGGCCAGGAATTTCCATGGCATTTAATGCATACATGGTGCCAATGGGGCCATAAGTGCCACGCAAGTTCCAGCTTTCTGGGAGTGATGTGCATGCATGAAAACACAGAAATTGCAATCTGTCAAGATTTTGCTTGACAGATCGTCCGCATCCCTGGGAAATGGACATTTGATGATGGAGATTTTGGCTATTTGCCTAGCGAATGCCCATGAAAATCTTGCACCTGTTAAAAGGAGGCAGAGTGTTTTATTTTACCAGTGTAAGATTGCAGTTATTATTAAAATATATTTTAATCATTTAAACATAATAAAACCTTTAAAAGTTATTATGTTAACTTAACTTCTTGAAAACGTTTACATTTATTTTTCAAAAAGTTTAATATTTGTTTAAAATGTTTAATTTAATTGTATTTTAATTCATTTTGATGTATTGCTTGATTTATAATTAACAGGTGTGTAGTTCTGTTATTAGGGGCTTCCTATTATCTTCTCTTAGGCAGACCCCCGAGTTGAGGATGACTTGCTTCCAAACTAAAATGGGTTCTAAGGTGACTGCTGAGAACAATGCTGGATTTAGAGTCTCTCTCACAGGTGGGGCAGAGGGTTTTTGGAGGGACTGGTGGATGGGGTGCTTGATTTGTCGTTCACTCCTTCCGCTCTTTATACTTGGCTTCTACTTGATCACGGCGGAGAAACTTGAAGTCCTTGGTGCCTTGTCGGATTCTTCTGATCCACTTGGGCCAGGGATTCCCAAGGGTCAGTGGGGATGCTAATTTTTATCAAGGAGGCTTTGATGGTGTCGTTGAAGCGTTTTCTCTGCCCTCCTCGACCTCGCTGCTGTGACATAGCTCAGAGAAGAATGCTTGTTTCGGAACTCTAGTATCGGACATGTGGACCATGTGGCCCGTCTATCGGAACTGATCGAGCATATTAAATGCCATGATACAAGAGAATTTGGCCTGAGAGAGACCCCTGATGTTGTTGCGCTTATCCTGCCAATAAGTTCGCATGATCTCGCGGAGGAAGCATTGGTGCTACTTCTCCAGTGCTTTGAGGTGCCTACTGTATATAGTCCATGTCTCTGAAGCATAGAAGAGGGCGGATACCACGACTGCACTTTACTCCATTTGCTTGTTGCTGGGATTGAGATCTTGGTGTTTGCACACTCTTTTCCTCAGACGACCAAAGGCTCCACTGGCACATTGAATAATGTGATGGACTTAGTCATCGATGTCTGTCCTTGCTGAAAGTAGGCTTCCAAGTTATGGGAAGTGGTCCCGATTGTCAAAGATCCCGACATGGATCTTGATAATCGAGAAGTAGTACTGTGCAGCGGGGTCTGGTTGCTGGAGAACGTTTGTCGTACTGATGCTTAATGAAAGGCCCACACTCTCGTATGCTCCAGTGAAAGTGTCAATGAAGGTTTGGTGTATGGGCTCCGAATGTGCACAAAAGCAAGCAACGTCTGAATACTGTAATTCAATGAAAGAGCCTGGACCTACCTTGGATCTGTACTGGAGGCGTCACAGGTTGAACAATTTCCTGCTTGTCCATTAGATTAACTACACACCAGTGGGGAGATTTTTAAAGATGATGTGAAGCATTGCAGCGAGGAAGATTGAGAAGAGCGTCCTTGTGATGACACAGCCTTGCTTAACCTCCTTCTGCACTTATATTGTGTTTGTAGTAGATCCGTTGGTGACAAATTTCAGAGGAGATCAAAATTTGAGAATGACTGATATGGAGTATTAAAAAAGATACTCGACACAAGTTTGTCTATGAATACATACAAAATCATAAAGTTCCATGTAGAGGCTTTGCATTTGTTGTTTTCCTGCTGCATCACAAAATTTTCGCCTATCTACTACGATTACAAATATTAATTGGTTAATGCAATTGCTTTGAAAGCAAGCTTCGTTACGTCCTTGTGCACTTTTTATATGATAAGTTAAGTGTCACATCAATCTTTGCTCTTCTCCTCTTTGCCTAACTGCTTTGAATCAGGTGAGATATTCTTCAATCATCTTTTGTTTCCCGTAATCTCTTACTACCCCATGTAACCTAGCTATGGAATGTATTTTTCCAAACTGTCTGGTTTATACTGTGATAAGTTGATCTATCTTCCTGAGCGTTCTAGTTCTATCATTTTCCCTATGTTCGTAGCACGTATTTTTTTCTCTTACAAACTTGCTTTTAATTTTTAGCTTTACTTAATTAGGTCCCCTTATTAACCAATTAGGTTCCCACTACATATTTGTTTTCAACAATGGCACTCCATAATCCCTCATGGTTGACGGATTCGGAGACCTTTGTGAGAGCAAAGTAAGCGATGTACAGAGATTGAAGTAGCTCTATACATTTTTCGTGGAATTGTCACACGGTGAATGTCATGCCCATTGTGCCCCTTAGTTTGTGGAATCCGCATTTCGACTGTGGGAGGAGCTCTTCAGTCATTGGGAGGAGATAATTGAGGATGACTTGTGCGATAATATTCCCTGCGGATTTCTGTAATTACTGCAATCGGACTTGTCACCTTTCTTGAAGATGGGCACGATTACGGCATCTTTGAGAGGCCCTGGTATGCTCTCCTCCTTCCAGTTAAGGGATATGAGGACATGAATTCGCGCCAAGTGTATTACTCCACCATATGTTAGTGCTTCGGCGGGGATTCCTGAGGCCTTGTTGTTCTTTAGTTGTCAGATAGCCTTTTCACTCTCGTGCTGGGTCAGGATTTTACCGATGTGGTGACGGGTTATATGTTGTGGGATGGGTTCAAGGACACTCACATCAAAGACAGAGGCTTGGTTGAGGAGATCCACAAAGTGCTCCTTCATGTGGCTAATGACTGCCTCTCTGTCCATGAAGAGCACTCCTCCATTCTCGGTTCTCTGCAGAATCGGACAGTGTGCTTGGCCCGTAGGTGATCTTGATTGTGCTAAAAAAAAATCCACGCACGTCATGATTGTTAGCTAATTGCTGGATCTCCTGCGCGTTTTCCACCCACCATCTGTTCTTATGTCACGAGTTTTTGTTGTACATCAGCCTTTAGTTGCCTCGAGAACTGCTTGCTTTCACTCGAGTTGTGGTGTTGTTTCCAATTCAGAAATGATTTGCGTTTGCGGTTTATTAGCTCCTGGATCTCTTGGTCATTCGCATCGAACCAGTTTTGATATTTTCTGGTATTGTAGCCAAGTGTTTATTCGCAGATGCTAATTTTAGTGGATTTAGGGCAGAACAGGCACGATGGACACTCTGCGGCTTTGGTTGATTGGAAGTCGTTAGGTAGGCTGTGAGCAGTTGGCTGATTAGGACTTTCTTTGCAGGGTCTTTGAGACCTTCAATGTTGATTTTTTACGGCAGGATTTATGTTGCCCCTGCTGTTTTGAGGCTATATTGATGGAGATAATAGAACGGATTAGGCGGTGGTCAATGCAGCAGTCAGCAGCTCCTGTCATGTCATGAGTGATGCGGACATCCTTGTGGTCCCTCAATCGGATGCCAGTGCCTGGAACGAGGGTGTTGCGATGTGCCCTTGTAGTAGTCATTCTGACGAATCAAGGTGTTGGATATGACAAGACCATGTTATAAGCAATTCCTCAGGAGGAGGATCCCATTGGAGTTGGTTTTCCCTACTCCTTCCCTGGCAATCACCCCTCTCATGAGGTCTGTGTCCTTTGCAACTCTGCCGTTAAAGTCATCAAGAATAATCAGCGTGTTGCCTATTGGGAGTCGGGACAGGGATTGTTCCAGGATGGAGTAGAATTCCTCTTTGTCCGTGTCCGTAGTTTCCAGGGTTGGTGCGTATGACCCATTGAGACGGTGTTATTCTTCTGGTGTGCCGTTTGAGAATGTGTATCAACCACCTAGTTCCTTGAGCTGACCTTGTCCTGCCCACATTGTATCACTCAGGGCAGTGTTGTCGATGTCGAAGCATCTCAGTTCCCGGACAATGGCAGCAGTATGACGTTCTGGTCTGTTAATGTTGGGATTGTCCATGAGGGTCCTAAAGTTTTCAGGTCCTGAACTTCATTTTAAAGGTTAGAATATACCCCTGCATGAATTATATTACTGAGGTGTGTCCCTTGCACACGAGCTACCACCGAACCTGACAGACTAAGTCTTGGACCAATGGCAAGGGGATGCAAGATGATTGGAGACGAGACTCTGCTGCATGGGTGTCAAGGTGTGTGTGGCGCAAACACCGGGTGTCTCCAATCCATCCAAGTCGGGCAGCGATTGGCAAGAAAACGGGTAAAACCCCGGTAAAAATACGTGGCACCAGTTGCTGGGTGACGGCGGGAATGAAGAATCGGAGGACCGGTGGGAATCGATGGCCGGCGAGGATCGGAGGACCCATGAACGGTTTAGCAGGGGTCAGCAGCGAGTACGGAACCCAGGGAAGGTACAGCACAGACCAGCAGCTAGGTCCGGAGACCGAGTGCAGGAGCGAGGTTGGGAAGCCAAGGCCAGCAGTAAGGTCGGGACCCTGGGAAGAAAAAGCACGGACCAGCTGCAGGGTCGTGAGGCACAGCGCAGAAGCGAGGTCGGGAAGCCAAGACAGGCAATAAAGTTGGCATCCAGGGAAAGTTCATCACAAATCAGCAGTGAGGTCGGAGGCTGAGGCCAACAGCAATATCGGTACTCGAGGAAAGTAAGGTACGGAACAACAGGGTGATCGGGACCCAGGGAAGGTACAGCACGGTCCAACAGGTAGGTTGTGACCAGGAAAGGTACAGCACGGACCAACAAGGAGATCGGGACCCAGGGAAGATGCAGAAAATACCGTCACAGGTGGCTAGCAGCGAAGTCGAGACACGAGGCCAGAAAATACGTGGTCAGTAGAAAATAACCAACGACAAAAGTGTGAGCTGTTGGAGAGAGAATCGGAAAGCGCAGGAGAGTCACGTGCTGGAAGTGGTGCAGGGGTGGGGGGCGGGGGGCGGGGCACTGTGTCAGTATACTATGCAGAAGTCCGCAAACTGCTCCACGATTAAGGTGCTCACCTACAATGTGATCTCTGAAAACCAGGTAGAGAGGAACTGATAGAGCAGGTCAGTAGGAACATCGAAGCATAGAAACATAGAAAATAGCTGCAGGAGTAGGCCATTCGGACCTTCGAGCCTGCACCACCATTAAATAAGATCATGGCTGAACATTAATGATTTAGACGAGGGGATTAAATGCAGTATCTCCCAATTTGCGGATGACACAAAGTTGGGTGGCAGTGTGAGCTGCGAGGAGGATGCTATTAGGCTGCAGAGTGACTTGGATAGGTTAGGTGAGTGGGCAAATGCATGGCAGATGAAGTATAATGTGGATAAATGTGAGGTTATCCACTTTGGTGGTAAAAACAAAGAGACAGACTATTATCTGAATGGTGACAGATTAGGAAAATAGAAGGTGCAACGAGACCTGGGTGTCATGGTACATCAGTCATTGAAGGTTAACATACAGGTACAGCAGGCGGTTAAGAAAGCAAATGGCATGCTGGCCTTCATAGCGAGGGGATTTGAATACAGGGGCAGGGAGGTGTTGCTACAGTTGTACAGGGCCTCGGTGAGGCCGCACCTGGAGTATTGTGTACAGTTTTGGTCTCCTAACTTGAGGAAGGACATTCGTGCTATTGAGGGAGTGCAGCGAAGATTCACCAGACTGATTCCCGGGATGGCGGGACTGACCTATCAAGAAAGACTGGATCAACTGGGCTTGTATTCACTGGAGTTCAAAAGAATGAGAGGGGACCTCATAGAAACGTTTAAAATTCTGACGGGTTTAGACAGGTTAGATGCAGGAAGAATGTTCCCAATGTTGGGGAAGTCCAGAACCAGGGGTCACAGTCTGAGTATAAGGGGTAAGCCATTTAGGACCGAGATGAGGAGAAACTTCTTCACCCAGAGAGTGGTGAACCTGTGGAATTCTCTACCACAGAAAATAGTTGAGGCCAATTCACTAAATATATTCAAAAGGGAATTAAATGAAGTCCTTACTACTCGGGGGATCAAGGGTTATGGCGAGAAAGCAGGAAGGGGGTACTGAAGTTTCATGTTCAGCCATGAACTCATTGAATGGCGGTGCAGGCTAGAAGGGCTGAATGGCCTGCTCCTGCACCTATTTTCTATGTTTCTATGTTTCTATGTTCACCTCAATACCCATTTCCTGCCTTCTCTCCATACCCCTTGCTCCCTTTAGCCATAAGGTCCATATTCAACTCCCACCTGAATATATCTAACGAACTGGCATCAACAACTCTCTGCGGAAAAGAATTCCACAGGAGAGCAACTCTCTGAGTGAAGTAGTTTCTCCTCATCTCGGTCCTAAATGGCTTACCCCTCAACCTTAGTCTCTGACCTCTAGTTCTGAACTCCCCCAACATCGTGCACATTCTTCCGGCATTTAACCTGTCCAGACCCGTCAGAATTTTGTATGTTTGTAGGAGATCCCCTCTCATTCTTCTAAACTCCAGCGAATAGACGCCCAGTCGATCCAGTCTCTCCTCAGATGTCAGTCCTGCCATCCCGGGCATCAGTCTGGTGAACCTGCGCTGCACTCCCTCAATAGCAAGAACTTCCTTCCTCAGATTAGGAGACCAAAATTGAACACAATATTCCAAGAGAGGCGTCACCAAGGCCCTGTAGAGCTGCAGGAAGACTTCCCTGCTCCTATACTCAAAACCCCTAGCTGTGAACGCCCAAATGCCATTTGCCTTCTTCACCACTTGCTGCACCTGCATTTCAAGCTTCAATGACTTATGTACCATGAAACGCAGGTCTTGTTGCACCTCTCCTTTACATAATCTGCCACCATTCAGATAATATTCTGGCTTCACGTTTTTGCCACCAAATTGGATAACCACACATTTATCCACATTATACTGCATCTGTGATGCATTTGCTTACTCACCTAACCTGTCCGAGTCATCCTGCAGTCTCTTAGCATCCTCCTCACAGGTCACACCACCACCCAGCTAAGTGTCATCTGCAAGCTTGGAGATATTACTCTCAATTCCTGCATCTAAATCATTGATGTATATTGTAAATATCTGGTATCCCAGCACTGACCCCTGTGGCACCCCATTAGTCACTGCCTGCAATTCTGAAAAGGACACGTTTAACCCGACTCTCTGCTTCCTGTCTGCTAACCATTTCTCTATCCACGTCAATACATTGCCCCCATTACCATGTGCTTAACTTTGCACACCAATCTCTTGTGTGGTACCTTGTCACAAGCCTTTTGAAAGTCCAAATACATCACATCCACTGGTTCTCCCTTGTCCACTCCACTAGTTGAGTCCTCAAAAATTCTAAAAGATTCTTCAAGCATGATTTCCCTTTCCTAAATGCATGCAGACTTGGAGCGCTCCTTTCACTGATTTCCAAATGCCGCTAATTCATCTTTAACAATTGATTCCACCATTTCCCCCAGTACTTATGTCAGGCTAATTGGTCTATAATTTCCCCTTTTCTCTCTCCCTCCTTTTTTAAACAGTGGTGTTACATTAACTACCCTCCAGTCCATAGGAACTAATCCAGAGTCGATAGACTGTTGGAAAATTATCATCGACGCATCCATTATTTCTAGGGTCACTTCCGTAAGTACTCGTGGGATGCAGACTATCAGGCCCTGGGAATTTATTGGCCTTCAATTCCGTCAATTTCCCTTACACAATTTCCTGTCCAATAAGAATTTCCTTCAGTTCCTCCTTCTCGATAGACCATCGAGAAGGAGGAACTAGTATTTCTGAAACGTTATTTGTGTCTTCCTCAGTGAAGACAGAACAAAAGTATTTGTTCAATTTGTCTGCCATTTCTTTGTTTCCCATTATAAATTCACTTGATTCTGATTGAAAGAGGCCTACGTTTGTCTTCACTAAACTTTTCCTCTTTTCATATCTATAGAAGCTTTTGCAGTCAGTGTTTATGTTCCCAGAAAGCTTCCTCTCATAATCTATATTCCACGGTCCGAAATTGACCCTTAGTCCTCCTCTGCTGAATTTTAAATTTCTCCCAGTCCTCAGGTTTGCTGCTTTTTCTGGCCATGTCCAACAGGCACATTCCTATTTATGCTTTTGTTGATTCCAAAAGTTAGTGGAATCTCCATGAACATAACTGGGATTCACCTTTTGTTTGGTCGGCCTGGCCCAAATGGTCCCAGGGTCACATGCTAAACGCGTGCACCCCTGGGATATGTGGACGTTTATGCCTGCGTACCTGTAGAGGCCCAGGAGCACCAGTGTTCGAACTTCCGTGACCATCATTTAGGTTCGTATTTTCTTGTCAGAAAACAAATTTATGAGTACGTAACATTGATAGATAAATGTAATCATTCGTTCTTGATGGACACATAAGCTAAGTTTGGAATGATTTCACTTCAGGCAAGTTCAATCTGCTATAATTTGTAGCCTATTTGCTCAGTCGCAACAACTGGACAAACACTGTTGCTCCTGATGTCCGTGTCTTCAGCACATTCTCTCCGTACTTAATGTGGAAAAGCAGATGGTGAGTTCTTACACTCTAACTCAGACCCTGCTGATGTGAGCGTGTGTGTTACTGTTTCGAGCATGTTACACAGTGCAGCAGCGCGATCGCCATTCAAAGCTCTGCGACCTGAAAATGTACAGCAAGGGATTGAGGAAGGCAATGAATGAAGGGAGGGTCCAGTTGTAAAATTTACTATTGCCACTGTAAAAAAACTGGGAATGGATTCGCTGGATCTAGCAAATCCTTAATCTCAAAATACAATCAAAATACAGTTCAGGGATGTGATAAGGGTCAAAGCAGAAAAGAAGCACCAAAATTACACGAATGTACTTCAGCACTTTCTTCTTCATCAGCTCCATAGATTCCTTCTCAGCTCCCACTTCTATCATTACTTTTGCGGTTAGGGTATAGCAGATCAACAACATCAGGATCAGAAATAATTTAATTTAAACAAATTGCATGAAAATTTGCCACGATAATTGCATATATTTGCATGAAACCTTATCTGCTAATTCTCATTACGAAAAGGCTATCAGGCTCAGGGCCAACACTGCCACCCAAATTGCATAGACTAGAATGAGGTAGCATCAAGGCCTTCACCAGACATGAGACCTAATGTGGTGGACAAAAAAATATATTGGTCAAGGAGATGGGGTAGCGTTGCTGGTTAAAGAGGAGATTAAAGCAATAGTAAAGAAGGACATTAGCTTGGATGAAGCGGAATCTGTATGGGTAGAGCTGCGGAACACCAAAGGGCAGAAAACGCTAGTGGAATTTGTGTACGGACCACCAAACAGTCATAGTGAGGTTGGGGTGGCATCAAACTGGAAATTAGGAATGCGTGCAATAAAGGTACAGCAGTTAGCATGGGTGACTTTAATTTACATATAGATTGGGCTAACCAAACTGGTAGCAATATGGTGGAGGAGGATTTCCTGGAGTGCATAAGGGATGGTTTTCGAGACCAATATGTCGAGGAACCAACCAGAGAGCTGGCCATCCTAGATTGTGTAATGAGAGAGGATTAATTAGCAATCTTGTTCTACGAGGCCACTTGGGGAAGAGTGACCTTAATGTGATATAATTCTTCATTAAGATGGAGAGTGACACAGTTAATTCAGAGAATAAAGTCCTGAAATTAAAGAATGTTAATTTCGATGGAATGAAACGTGGATTGGCTAGGATAGACTGGCGAATGATATTTAAAGGGTTGACAGTGGATAGGCAATTGCAGACTTTTAAAGATCACATGGATGAAATTCAATAATTACACATCCCTGTCTGGCATAAAAATAAAACGGGGAAATTGGCTCAACCGTAGCTATCAAGTGAAATTGGGGATTGCGTTAAATCCAAGGAAGAGGCATATAAACTAGCCAGAAAAGCAGCAAACCTGAGCACTGGGAGAAATTTAGAATTCAGCAGAGGAGGACAAAGGATTTAATTAGGAGGGGGCAACTAGAGTATAGGGAGGAAGCTTGCCGAGAACATGAAAACTGACTGCAAAGCTTCGATAGATATGTAAAGAGAAAAAAATTAGTTAGGACAAATATAGTTCCCTTGCAGTCAGAATCAGGTGTTAGGGAAATTGATGGGATTGACGGCCGATAAAACACCAGGGACTGATATTCTGCATCCCTGAGTATTTAAGGAAGTTGCCCTAGAAATAATGGATGAATTGGTGTTCATTTTCCAACATTCTATAGATTCTAGATCAGTTCCTATGGATTGGAGGATAGCTAATGTAACCCCACGTTTTAAAAAAGGTGGGAGAGAGAATACAGGGAATTATAGACCGGTTAGCCTGACATCGGTAGTGGGAAAAATGTTGAAATCCATCGTTGAAGATATAATAGCAGCGCATTTGGAAAGCAGTGACAGGATCGGTCCAAGTCAGCATGGATTAATGAAAGGGAAATCAGGTTTGCCAAATCGTCTAGAAGTTTTTTTTAGGATGTAACCAGTAGCGTGGACAAGGGAGAACCAGTGGTTGTGGTGTATTTGGACTTTCAAACGGTTTTTGGCCAGGTCCCACATCAGAGATTAGTGTGTAAAAATTAAAGCACATGGTATTGGAGGTAATGTATTGCCATAGATAGAGAATTGATTGGCAGACAGGAAGCAAAGAGTAGGAATAAACGGTTCCTTTTCAGAATTGCAGACAGTGACGAGTGGGGTACCTCAAGGTTCAGTGCTGGGACCTCAGCTAGTTACGATATACATTAATGATTTAGACGAAGGAATTGAAAATAATATTTCCAAGTTTGCAGATGACACTAAGTTGGATGGCAGTGTGAACTGTGAGGAGGATGGTAACAGGCTGCAGGGTGACTTGGACAGGTTAGGTGAGTGGGCAAATGCATGGCAGATGCAGTATAATATAGATAAATGTGAGGTTATCCACTTTGGTGACAAAAACAGGGAAGCAAAATATTATCTGAATGGTGACAAATAAGAAAAATGGAGGTGCAACGACACCTGGGTGTCATGGTACATCAGTTATTGAAAGTTGGCATGAAGGTTCAGCAAGCGGTGAATGGCATGTTGGCCTTCATAGCGAAAGTTATTGAATATAGGAGCAGTGAGGTCTTACTGAAGTTGTACAGGGCCTTGGTGAGGCCACACCTTGATATTTATGTAGAGTTTTGATCTCCTTACCTGAGGAAGGACATTCTTGCTATTGAGGGAGTGCAGCGATGGTTCAAAAGACAGATTCGCGGGATGGCAGAACTGACATATGAAGAAAGACTGGATCGACTAAGCATATATTCACTGGAATTTAGAAGAATGAGAGGGGATCTCATAGAAACATGCTAAATTCTGATGCGATTGGACAGGTTAGATGCAAGAAGTATGGTCCCGATCTTGTGGAAGTCCAGCACCATGAGTCTAAGGATAAGGGGTAAGCCAATTAGGACCGAGATGAGGAGAAACGTCTTCACTCAGAGAAATGTGAACCTGTGGAATTCTCTACCACAGAAAGTTGTTGAGGCCAGTTGGTTAGACATATTCAAAAGGGACTTAGATGAGGCACTTGCAGCTAAAGGGTTCAAGGGGTATGGAGAGAAAGCAGGAATGGGGTAATGAAGTTGCATGATCAGCCATGATCATATTGAATGGTGGTGCAGGCTCGAAGGGCCGAATGACCTACCTTTGCACCTATTTTCTATGTTTCTATGTAATAGCAATGCAGGTCATGAAAAGTGCGTTGCCATAAAGATTGATTAGACGCAAGAGGGCACTGACATCACGGAATTACTCCATAATCTGCTTCCAAGGATAAATTGCATAAGAGAAAGTATAGAGACCAGGATAATCAAGAAGTCGGTGATCATTAAATCCAGAAGGAGGACATCACTTGCTTGTGAGACCTTCTTCATTCGTACGATGTGCCACAGTGCACTTGAGGTCCCGGTAATGCCCGATACAAGCACTAATACAAGGAAACAGGGAAGGACGATGGTTTTGTTCTGTGCCACTTCGTCATAGGCGTTGTCCATCGAGGGCCCAGTCTGATTGGATGAGTTGATCTCCGACCCTGATCTGTTGACTTGCGTTCCAACCCTCAAAACTAACCATTTGATGTTGTGGCAAATAATAAAGAGCAACCGATCAAAATATGGGGTAAATTAAAGATATATTCTGCAAAAACAGTTGATACTGCAATGTAAGGTTATTTGTTGTTGAAGTTATCAGTTGCTTCTCCACCATGTTAATCCGATCTCACTGGGTTTGACTGGTTGAAGTTACCTCCTTTTTGAGAAATTAACCAGGTGGGTCGATGAGAGCCAAACATATGAAGTAGTGAATATGGATTTTCGCTAGGCTTTTGATAAGGTCTCACATGGCAAACTGATGACAAAAGTAAAAACTCTTGCGATACAGGGCAAAGTGGCAAGTTGGACCAAAAATTGGCTCAGAGGCAGGAAGCAATGGGTAACGGTTGATGGGTGTTTTTGTGGCTGGAAGGATCTTTCCAGTGGGGTTCCACAGGGCTCAGTACTAGATCTCAACTTTTTGTGATATACATCAATGATCTAGACTTGAATATGGGGGTATGATTGAGAAGTTTGCAGATGATACTAAAACTGGCTATATGGTTGGTAATGAAGAGGGAAGTTGCGTAATGCAGGAAGATATCAATCAACTGGTCAGGGGGGCAGAATAGTGCAAATTTGTATTGAATCCAGAGAACTGTGAGGTAATGCATTTGAGGATGGCTATCAAGGAACGGAAATACACTTTAAATAGTTGGAAACTGAGAAGTGTAGACGAACAAAGAGACTTTGGATGTCCAAAGTGCATGTCCACAGATCCCTGAAGGTAATAGACCAGGTAGATAAGCTGGTTAAGAAGGTTACGGAATGCTTGCCTTTATTTGGCAAAGCAAAGCATACAAGAAAGGTGGTTTATGTTTGAACTGTATAAAATACTGGTTAGGCCACAGCTGTAGTAGTGAGTGCAGTTCTGGTCACCACATTACAGGAAGGACGTGATTGCACTCGAGAGGGTATAGAGGCGATTTAGGAGGATATTGGTAGCAGTGGAGAATATTAGCTGTGAGTACAGATTGGATTGGCTAAATTTGTTTTCCTAGGAACAGACGAGGCTGAGCGGAGAACTGATTGAGGTGTATTCAATTATGAGGGGCCAAGATAGAATAGATAGAAAGGGTCTATTTCCCATAGCAGAGGGGTCGACTTACACCGGGCATAAATTTAAAGTAATTGGTAGAAGGTTTAGAGGGCAGTTGAGGGGAATTTCTTAATGCAGAGCGTTTCCGAGGTCTGGAACTCACTGGCTGAAAGTGTGGTATAGGGCGTAACCCTCACCACATTTACAAAGTACTTGAATGTGCAGTTGAAGTATCGTAACCTGCAGGGTTACGGACCAAGGATGGGAAGTGGGATTTGGCTGGTTTGCCTCTGATTGACCGGCATAGTCACGATGGGAGAAAATGGCCTCCTTCCGTGCTGTAGACTTTTGTGATTCTATGATGTTCCTCTCTGAAATCTTTGGAAACCAGTAGATACAAGAGATCCCTGAGGTTCCAGCATGCATAATTTCACACATCAAGGAGGAAATTGCATCCTGTAAATGGACGGATATGATTAAAGTTATTGAAATACTGAAAATAATGTCATCCTATACGTGAGAAAGCGAGATATCTGTGCACTGACTAATATCTAAGTCCCTCTCCCTCCCGATGTTAACTGTATATTTACAGATGTCTCGATGACCCCCACCTCTCTCGCAGGAAAACATATTTACATTGACTGGTGTCTCCCAGTCTCTTTCACTCAAGAAATGTTTGTACACTGCTGGTATCTCTCAGTCCCTTCCCAACTCAGGGAGATTTCTATAGACTGGCTGGTGTCCCTCAGTCCCTGCTCGCACAAGAGATATCTGTGCAGTGCCTGGCGTCTCAGTCTCCTCTCTCTGAGTGAGATAGCTATGCACTGGCTCCTGTCTCTCCATCCCTGTCAAGCATGGAGGTATCAATATATCGACTGTTGTCCTCATTCCCCTATCCCTCATGGCTATACCTGCATACTCAAGAGATATCTGGACACTGACGGGTGTCTCTCTGTCTGATGTCCTGAGGAGCTATCTGTACAATGGACGGTTTATCTCTGTCCCTCTCCTTCATGGAGATATCAGAATATTGACTGATGTCCCTCAGTTCCACTCCACAGGGAGATATCTGTACATTGACTGATTTCTCTCACTCCCTCTCCTTCAGGGGGAGATCTCGACATTGATTGGTATCCATATGACTTCCTTCCTCAGGGACATATCAGTACATCGACTGGTGTCTCAGTCTGAAACCCTCATGGTAATATCTGCACGGTGACGGGTGCCTCTTAGTCCCTGCTTGCTCAGGTAGATATCGATCTATTGATCTATCTATCTATCTATCTATCTATCTATCTATCTATCTATCTATCTATCTATCTATCTATCTATCTATCTATCTATCTATCTATCTATCTATCTATCTATCTATCTATCTATCTATCTATCTATCTATCTATCTATCTATCTATCTATCTATCTATCTATCTATCTATCTATCTATCTATCTATCTATCTATCTATCTATCTATCTATCTATCCATCTATCTATCTATCTATCTATCTCTCTCTCTATCTATCTATCTATCTATCTATCTATCTATCTATCTATCTATCTATCTATCTATCTATCTATCTATCTATCTATCTATCTATCGATTACTCTATAAGGAGAGATTGAGTAGACTACTCCTATATCCTCTAGAGTTACGAAGAATAAAATGTCATATAAAAACTACAACATTCATCCAGGGCTTTACAGAGTAGACGCAGGGAAGATCTGGCAGGAGAGTCTAGAACTAGGCTTTCACTATCTCAGGATAAACCAGGACTTAGATGAAAAGAAATGTCTTCACAGAGGGGGGTGATTCTTTGGAATTCTCTGCTCAAGAGGGCAGTGGAGGCATACTCGTTCAGTATATTCAATGCACATGTCGATAGATTGTCGGATAATAAGTGAATCAAGGGATTCTTGATAGTGCTGGAAAGTGCAGTTGAGGTACAAGATCAGCCATTACCTTACTGAAGGGCGGAGAGGCTCGCAGGGCCAAATGGCCTCTTGCTGCTCCGATTTTTTATGTTATTATGTATCCCTGCATTGTACCTCACTGATTTTCATTTGAATATAATTTCTGATGTGACTCGTAATGTACATCCACGGTTTTAAGGACTGTTGAGATAGTGTCCACTTGATCCTGAGACATAGCATCACATCCAGCAACAAGGAAAGGAGATGAAGGTCGGTCTGATTCAGACTGGATGAGCAAGTTGTTTACATTCTTTAATTACAGTGTGCCAAATGTACATTTATCAAGTGTCAATACACCCTGCTGTTTCCATCTCCTGACCCTCGCCCCTCTCCTGCATTATGTTATTGCAGACTCTGGTCACCAGTCCCACCATGCAGTGCATTATATGTCTGTACAAAATGAGATTTCCATAACTTGATTTTGAAATTGTAACTTTTCCACACACACAACTCGAACTGCAAACAGCGCTCATTTTCTCTTCAAGGACATTCCTTTCATTAATATGTTGCTTTCAACATGATATTTACCTATCTACCGAGCTATCTGTGTGCCCTATCAATATCTATCTTTCAGTCTGTCGATATATCTATAGATTCTTCTAGCCCTCTTTGTCTATCTGTCTAACTATCTATCTGTTAGTAAGTCTGTCAGTCTGTCTATCAGTCTGTCTGTCGGTATGTCTGTCTATCTATCTATGTATGTATCAGTCGATCTATGCAACTATCAATCTATTTGGCTGTCTGTCTATCTTTCTATCTGCCTAGCTGGCAGATTATCCCTCTCTCTTTCTATCACTCTATCAATCAATCAATCTATCAATCAATCAATCAATCAATCTATCTATCTATCTGTCTGTCTATCTATCTATCTATCTATCTATCTATCTATCTATCTATCTATCTATCTATCTATCTATCTATCTATCTATCCATCTCTAGATCTAGGAATTTATCTCTTTTTCAATATCTTTATTCGTTTATAATTGTAGCGCCCCCTACTGCTTTCTTAATTTTTTAACGCATGGAATAGTATGTTCTTTAATAATTGTTGCGCCCCCTGCCTCCCTCTGACTGATTTGCCGCAAGACAAACGACGCTCTGTATACATTTAGCAACGCCCACTGCCATATGACAGATTTTCTGCAAGAGAACGGACACTCTACAAACAAAGATACGAGCATACATGCAATGATGGAAAGGTTAAGACCATCTGGTCCATTGAGCCTGTCCCACGCCGCCCGAAACCATGTGATCTCCTGGAAGTAGCAAAAGACTGATTAAAAACCCAGGCCAATTTGGGGGAAGAAATTTGGCAAATTCTTCTCTGATCCATCTAGATGATCGAAACTAGTCCAGGTGATTACTCTGGCCTTGAATTCCCTGCAGTACCTCCCTTCTATAACATGTGATCTCTACCGCAGCCAGAAACAAATCCTGCTTTCACTTGAGGAATTCAGTGAGTCTGCATTCATTACATGAAACGACAGATTGTACAGTGGTCTACTATCTTCTGGGAAAAGATCCACCTCCTGACATCTAACCTAGATCTAGTCCTATACAACTTAAATGTGTGATACCTGGTCCAACCTAACCTATTTAATTGAAATTAAATATCGGTTGGAAAACCTTCTATTTCCTTCATTATTATATAAACCTCAATCAGATCCCCCCTAAGTCTACGCTGATCTAAGGAATTGAGTACCAACACATTCAACCTATATTGGTAATTAAAATGCTTTATACTTGGAAATAGCCTCGTGACCCTCTTGTTCTCCTTTTCAGAGTGTCAATATCACCTATCATGTGAGGAGGACAAAACTGGACACAGTATTCAAAGCTCAGTCTGATTAAGGCCTTGTTCAAGGACATAACAGTATACGTCCTATTATAATCAAAAGTCATTTGGATACACCCCGATGCCTTATTTGCTGTAACTATCACTGCACGGCATTGCTCATGTAACTTTAAGGGTGTATGTACTAGAATGCGCAATTCCATTTCTATCTGCGCCAACTTTAATACCTTTCCCTGGAGGGTGTAAGAATGTGAACATTTGCCCTAACTACATGCATAAATATGCACTTATCTAAGTTGTACATAATTTTCCAGCCTTGAGCATAATCTACCAGCACATTAAGATCTGCCTGAAGCAGTCGAGCATCTGCTATAATTCAAAATCTCACTCAGATCTTGGTATCATCTGCAAATTTAAAAGTTTTGCGCGCAATCCCAAAATCTAGATCATTATTAAAAAGAGTAAAACACAATATACCCAACACTGACCCCTGCGGGACACCACGGGTGACTAGTCTACAATCAGATTCAAATCCATCAATTATTACTTTTTGACTGTTTCCTGCCAGCCAGTTCTGAATCCAACTCAATATATTTCAACGTATGCCAGAGGCTCCGATCTTATACAAAAGCCTTTTGTGCGGTATTTTTCAAAATGTTTTGGGAAATCTGAGTGGACAATGTCTACTGGGCTTCCCTGATCCACAAACTTCGTAACTGTTTCAAAAAATACAATTAGATTTGTGAGATACTACCTCTTTTTTATGAAGTCATATTGGTATGCCTAAAATGTGCCTCCCGATCCAAGTATTCTTAAATCCCTTATGTTTGCTTCAAGCATCTTACATATTACTGATGTTAAACTGATGGGCCTATAGTTGCCCGAGTCTGTCTTGTCACCTATTTCAAAAATGGGGTCTGCATTGGTCTCCATCCAATCTGTAGGAACCATTCAAGAGAGCAGTGAGCTATTATAAATACAGGCCAGCAGCTCTCACAGCTCATGTCCTATCTCCCAGAGGACCATCAGGTGGATATCATCCAGCGCGGCTGCTCTATCTATTTTCAAGTTCTTAATTATTTTTACCCTAACGTTTTTATCTTTGGTAATGCTGCTAACAAAACTAGTAGAATTAAATTCTAATATTCGAGAATCATTTTCAAGGGTGAAGACTGATGCAAAGTACAAATGTAATATTTCCACCATTCTTAGTGATTCCTTTGAAACCTGCCCTTGAACACCCTTCAGTGGCCCAATTCAATCTTTGATAAGTCTCTGATTCACCACGTAAAGAAAAATCCTGATCCCATTACTGCCACAGTTGTCTACAAACCATTAGTCCATTAGTGTTTGATGTTGTGATAGCAGCCATCATTTTCTTTAGCTGTTTCCTGTATTCAACCCTGTTTATTTGAGTATTGCATGTTTTAATTGATAAAACACGTTTCTGTTTACATCTTATTTGTCTGTCTAGTTGTACCATCCCGATTATTGATTTATCGGATGATGAGGGATGTGCTTTATAATTGTAGCAGCCCTTCTGCCGTATGACGGTTTGCTGCAGAACAAGGGGTGCTCTGTCCAAAGATAGCACCACCTACTACACTATGACTGCTTTATTGCAGGATGGGAGACAAAAGTTATCATTAGATCGCACAACTGCTTTCTCCCATTGAGATAATTTGGGTCTGATTAAGGAACATAACAAACCATTAGAAATAGGAGCAGGAGTAGGTCCTATGCCTCTCGAGCCTGCTCTGCCATTCAATAAATTCATGATTGATCATCGAACTCAACTCCACTTTCCTGCACAATCTTCATATCCCCAGATTCCCCATAGACTCCAAAAATCTATCTACCTCAGTCTTGAATATATTCAGAGATTCGGGATCCACAGCCCGATGAGGCCGAGAATTCAAAAGATTCACAACCCTCTGAGTGAAGAAATTCCTCCTCATCTCGATCCTAAATGGGCTTCCCCTTATCCTGAGACTGTGCCCCATAGTTCAAAAGAAAACACCAGGAATTGAACTCGGACCTCTATGCTGTGTATGGTTTTATGCCATCTTCGAATGTCCAGATGGAGATTTACATTATATTTTCCTTAGAAAGATACGGAAGTCTTTTTTCCCCTGCCACATGGTGCAATATTCATTGGAAGTTATTGTAATGTAGAAAAGGTGAACTCGAAAATGGCTGCCTTAACTTGTTTGTTTCAATGACCGTAGCTCACAATAAAATTGCATAATCTGATTGGCTCACTAGGGATTAACATTCGGTATAACTAAGGGATCATTAGAATGAGCCACAACTCATATTGGAGCTATTGTCTCCAGCAATTCGTTTCTCACAGAGAATGCACGCCCCTGGAAACAGTCCAATACTTGCCATTTACTATCTGCTTCTCGCTGCTGTCGGTGTTCCAGGTAAGGTATTACAGCAAGTCATTGGTTGTTAAGGATATCACGGTTTCTGCTGATGATCTGCATCTTTACCCGATTTGGCATTTTGTGTTTCGAGATTTTGCTTCACAGCCGCTTTGTTCATTGTGTTCTGATGAAAGATCACTGATCTGATACATTAACTCATTTTCTCTCTCCACAGATGTTGCTTGACCTTCCAGGTTTTCTGGTCTCATTTCAAATCTCCCTGAGTCAGAGTATGTGTCTTCTGTATCCCTGTTCAGTGTGACATTTTATTGGAATTGTAAAGTTCCCCGGGTGTCCAAAGCAAAATTTATTACAACATTATTCTGCATCAGCGTGACTTTCTGTCCCAGATCTATATTCGCACTGCCTTCAGCTAATAATCTCTGTTCAAGTCCAAAAGTCGTTATTTTTAAAAAGTAAGAATCGTGTGACTGATGAAAAAATCTGAAGTGAACCAATGCGACAATGATCGGTCAATAATGTGTATCTTGATATGTATTTCCCGCCACTTTTTATCAGTACAGTTAATTCTGGTGATCAAACACAGGTTCACAAATGCTGTCGACGGACAAATGTCCAGAAATGATGCGTGTAAAGGGTATTTAAAATGCATCTCTTTCTGGCTATTGCGTTGAAACGATACTAAAATCAACTGTGTGGTTGATAATGAAGAATAAAGGTGCAGACAGCAGGAAAATGTCTATCAACGGGTCAGGTGGGCAGAACGGTGGCAAATTGAATTTAATCCAGAGGTTTGTGAGGTAATGCATTTGGGGAAGGTTGACAAGGAAAGGGAATACACATTAAATGGTTCACTGAGAAGTGTCGAGGGACAAAGAGACGTTGGAGTGCATGTCCACAGATCCCTGAAGTTAGCAGTACAAGTAGATAAGGTGATTAATAAGGCATAATTAAAGCTTGCATTTATTAGCCGCGGCATAAAATTCAAGAGCAGGGGGGGCTTATGCGTCAACTGTATAAAACACTTGCTAGGCCACAGCTGAAGTATTGTGTGCAGTTCTGGTCACCGCATTGCAGGAAGGAGATGATTGAACTGCAGATTTACGAGCATGTTGCCGGTAGTGGGGAATATTAGCCACGAGGACAGATTGGATAGGCTGGATTTGTTTTTCTTGGAACAGAGGGGAAACTTCATTGATGTGTATAAAGTTATGACGGGCCTAGATATAGTGGATAGAAAGGGTCTATTGCCATTAGCAGAGGGATCAACAACCAGGATACATCAATTTAAAATAATTAAAAGTTTTAAAGGGGATTTGAGGGGAATTTCTTCATGCAGAGTGTTCTGGAACTCACTGCCTGAAAGGATGGTAGAGGCAGAACACCTCACCACATTTAAAAAGTACTTGGATATGCACCATAGGTGCCGTAACCTGCAGGATTACAGACCTAGAGCTGGAACGTGTGATTAAGCTGAAAAGCTTCTTGTTGGTCGAGGGCCTCCTTCCGTGCTGTAAGCTTCTATGAATCTATGAGTCTATATGATCGAATTTCTGAACAGATTGAGTGATTGCATGATTGACGTGTGATTTTAGCCATGCAATTATTGAAGGGATATTCTGAGTCATTAAATGGATGGCAATCAGTGAACGATAAACGGTTGTAGTCACGAAGTTGCACCTAAAACTCCTTGGCCTGTTCTCACTGTCCTGCTCCTCATTCATTGCTTTAGTCCGCCCACGCTCCTTCACTTTCGCTGTTCCTGCTTCCCTTCCTCAAACATTATTCAAATCTTAACAGATCAATCTCTGCCGACAGGTCACTGAATCATTCCCATCGCGAGGCTGAAATATGATCAAAATAAATAAACATCAAGGAGGAGTGATACTTAATGTTACTGTTTTCTTTTCTGTCTATTTCCTGCAGCTAACTTGGTGATAATTGTGATCCTGTCCCGAGGAAAGTGCGGTCTTGCCAGATGTATCACTTAGTACCTGCTGTCCATGGCAGTGGCAGATCTCCTGGTCATTATCACCGCTGTGATATTAAACCGGATCATTGGAATTTATTTTCAATTTAGTCTGCTGTCCACTACTCCAGGCTGTACTATAACATCTATCCTAATTTATGTAGCCACGGATAGTTCCATCTGGTTAACAGTCGCTTTCACCTTCGATCGATTTGTGGCGATATGATGCCAGAAACTGAAAACAAAATATTGCACTGAGAAAAGTGCAGCTCTGATTATAGTCATGGTCGGTGCCCTGGCTGTTTAAAAAAACATCACTTCTTATCTCACTTATGAACCTATGTTCATAACTGACAATGTCCCATGGTTATGTAACATCAAAGTAATATTTTATCGTTCTCCTCTATGGATAGTATATGAATGGCTTGACAGAATTTTAACGCCATGACTTTCTCCTGATATTGCTGCTCAATGCTCTGACCGTCAGACATATTCTAGCGACGAGCAGAGCCCGCAGAAGGCTCCGGGCCCACAGCAATGGAGAGAATCAAAGCGACCCAGAGTTGGAGAGCCGGAGAAAATTAATCGTTTTACACTTTACCATCTCGGGCAGTTTCATCCTATTATGGACAGTGTACGTTGTAAATTTCTTGTATGTCCGAATTACAAAGAATAATTATTTCTCAGGTTCCAATTTCAAAGACCCAAAATGTATTCTCCAAGAAACCGGAAATAGTCTTCAGCTTTTGAGTTCCTGCACAAACACGTGTATTTATTCAGTGATCCAGAGTAAATTCAGAGAGGAGTTAATGGATGCGCTGAAATATCCAATGAATCTCATTATAAAATTAATCAAATTATAAAAATGTATTTTCGTGTTAATTCTGCATTACATCACACCCAGTGGGCCATCCTGTCCTGTCAGTTCTGAACCAGCTTTGTCCAGCTCCATCAGCCCCAATAACATGGCCCATCTCGACATCCAAGTCTGAGAAATTGAATATCTCGACATCCACATGCGCGATATCGTACATCTTGACATCCATGTGTGAGAAATCGTACAACTGATTTGCGTGTAATTAAGATTATATTTTAATCAGAGGGCCCTTTTTCAGTACTGCCGGCGGTTTGTTTCCTCAGAGTAGTATTATCAAACCAATGCTAACAGATACTTTTCCATTCTATCGTGCTCTCATGAATCACCATCGGCTCACTGCATTACAACAGTGACTACACTTTCAAAAAGTATTTCACTGGCTGTAAAGCGCTTTGAGACATCCACTCGTTGTAAAAGGTGCTATATAAATCCAGTACTTTCTTTCTTTCCTTCTTAGAGTCAGGATTATGCGACTATGTGACAACCAGTTGTTATCCTGTAGAGACCGCTCTGAATATCCTTGATCCATAACTCTCAGGACTATTGCGAGTGGTGGATCATGGCAGCAGTCTCTGTGATCCTGCGAAAAATAGAGACAAAATTTACAGTCACTTGGACAAGTATGGATTAATTAAAGGGCGCCAGTATGCAGTTGTTAAAGGTAAATTGTGTTTAAATAACTTGATTGAGTTTTTTTACGTTGGTAACAGAGAGAGTAGTTGAGGGCAATGCGGTTGATGTGGTATACATGAACGTCCAAAAAGTCGAAGTGCCAGCTAATACGTTTGCCTGCAAAGTAGAAGCCCATAGAGTAAGAGGGAAAGTTGCAGCATGGGTACCAAATTAGCTGAATGACAGGAAAGAGGGATTAGTGATGAATGGAATGTGTTTCTGACTGATATCAGTGTTACCCAGGAGTCTTTATCAGGAACGTTGCTTTTCTTGATATATATTAATGAATTGGACTTGGGTGTACTTGTCTCAATTGCAAAATTTACAGACGACACAAAACTTAGAAGTATGGTGAACATTGACGCGGACAGTGATAGACTTCAAAAGGGCACCGCAGGCTGTTGGAATGGGCGGATCCGTGGCAGATGAAATCCAATGCAGAAAAGTGTGAAGTGTAACATTTTGGTAGGAAGAACGAGGAGAAGCAGTATAAATTAAAGGGTACAATCCTAAAGGGGGTGCATGAACAGAGAAACCTGGGATACACGTTCACAAATCGTTGAGAGTGGCAGGTTGAGAAAGCAGTTAAAACAACAATCGCCATCCTGGGCTTCATAAATAGAGGCATAGCGTACCAAAGCATGGAAGTTAAGATAATCCTCTATAAAACACTGGTTCGTGCTCAACTGGATGTTGTATCCAATGCTGTGCATCACACTTTAGGAAGGATGTGAAGGCCTTCGAGAGAGTGCAGAAAAATTAGAACAATGGTTACAGGGATGAGGGATTAAATTTACGTGCATAGACTGGAGAAGCTGGAGTTGTTCTCTGGTGCAGTGAACCTTGAGAGGACATTTGATAGAGGTGTTCAAAATCATGAGTGTTCGGGACAGAAAAGACAGGGCGAAACTCTTCCCATTGGAGGAAGGTTCGAGAACAAGAGGACACAGATTTAAGTGGACTGGCAAAAGAACCAAAGGTGACTTGAGGAATAACTTTTTTATGCAGCGAGTGGTTATGATCTGGAAAGCACTGCCTGAAAGGATGGTGGTGGCAAGTTCAATCGTAGTTTTCAAAAGGATGTTGGATAGCTAACTAAAGGGGAAAAATGCAGGGCTATGAGGAAAAGGTGGGGAGTGGGAATAGCTGAGGTGCTCTTGCAGAGTGCGGACGGGGGCTCCACAGGCCGAAATGTGTCAATTTATGCTTTACCCATTCTATGATTCTATGATCCTGCACCAGCCACAATATAATGATATGATGGTACGATATGGGCGCTATTACAATGTCACGAACAACACCTTAAAATTTAAATTCTATTTCCCATTGCAAGCTGCTATACTCAGTAAAGTGAGCAACTGTTTGGCAGGGAGGTATAACAGAAAGTAAAGAAGCATTGCATGCAATTCTTCTCCTGGTAAAAGGCACCAAATTCTTTAATTGGGTAACAGCATTTGATGGAGTGGAGGGTAGCCAATGTAACCCCACTTTTTAAAAAAGGAGGGAGAGAGAAAACAGGGAATTATAGACCGGTCAGCCTGACATCGGTAGTGGGTAAAATGATGGAATCAATTATTAAGGATGTCATAGCAGTGCATTTGGAAAGAGGTGACATGATAGGTCCAAGTCAGCATGGATTTGTGAAAGGGAAATCATGCTTGACAAATCTTCTGGAATTTTTTGAGGATGTTTCCAGTAGAGTGGATAAGGGAGAACCAGTTGCTGTGGTATATTTGGACTTTCAGAAGGCGTTCGACAAGGTCCCACACAAGAGATTGATGTGCAAAGTTAGAGCACATGGGATTGGGGGTAGTGTACTGACATGGATTGAGAACTGGTTGTCAGACAGGAAGCAAAGAGTAGGAGTAAATGGGTACTTTTCAGAATGGCAGGCAGTGACTAGTGGGGTACCGCAAGGTTCTGTGCTGGGGCCCCAGCTGTTTACACTGTACATTAATGATTTAGATGAGGGGATTAAATGTAGTATCTCCAAATTTGCGGATGACACTCAGTTGGGTGCCAGTGTGAGCTGCGAGGAGGATGCTGTGAGGCTGCAGAGCGACTTGGATAGGTTAGGTGAGTGGGCAAATGCATGGCAGATGAAGTATATTGTGGATAAATGTGAGGTTATCCACTTTGGTGGTAAAAACAGAGAGACAGACTATTATCTGAATGGTGACAGATTAGGAAAAGGGGAGGTGCAAAGAGACCTGGGTGTCATGGTACATCAGTCATTGAAGGTTGGCATGCAGGTGCAGCAGGCGGTTAAGAAAGCAAATGGCATGTTGGCCTTCATAGCAAGGGGATTTGAGTACAGGGGCAGGGAGGTGTTGCTACAGTTGTACAGGGCATTGGTGAGGCCACACCTGGAGTATTGTGTACAGTTTTGGTCTCCTAACCTGAGGAAGGACATTCTTGCTATTGGGGGAGTGCAGCGAAGGTTCACCAGACTGATTCCCGGGATGGCGGGACTGACCTATCAAGAAAGACTGGATCAACTGGGCTTGTAATCACTGGAGTTCAGAAGAATGAGAGGGGACCTCATAGAAACATATAAAATTCTGACGGGGTTAGACAGGTTAGATGCAGGAAGAATGTTCCCAATGTTGGGGAAGTCCAGAACCAGGGGTCACAGTCTAAGGATAAGGGGTAAGCCATTTAGGACCGAGATGCGGAGGAACTTCTTCACCCAGAGAGTGGTGAACCTGTGGAATTCTCTACCACAGAAAGTTGTTGAGGCCAATTCACTAAATATATTCAAAAAGGAGTTAGATGAGGTCCTTACTGCTAGGGGGATCAAGGGGTATGGCGAGAAAGCAGGAATGGGGTACTGAAGTTGAATGTTCAGCCATGAACTCATTGAATGGCGGTGCAGGCTAGAAGGGCCGAATGGCCTACTCCTGCACCTATTTTCTATGTTTCTATGTTTCTAATGTCCTTCTTAATTAGCACAATTTAAACCAGCACAGGGAACACTTACCACAACCTACCTGCGATCGAGATTATTCTGGTGAAATACATCGGCTATTATGAAGGTAATATATTTTGCCAGAGACGTTTCACTGCAGATCTCTAAATTGTGACTAAGTTTACCGGTTTAACCATCTCTGGGCTGCAGATGACTGGACCTGCAGTTTATTAACGTGCCCTGGCACTCACAGTGATGGAACTCAGTTCAACCCTCATACAGAACCTCCCGCCACTTTGTAGATCTTGGCTCCGACTGCTGAAGTCGTATATAACGGCGGGCAGATTCTGCCACATTGGTTCCTGTGAGCCGACACACACTGAGATGGACCCAAAGGACAGTATCCTGTATGAAGGGCTCACAATAAACTGATTTCTTGATACTCGTGGCAATGTCCTGCAGAGCCAATCAATTGGGCAGGTTGAGTATCTTAGCGACATGCACGAAGCAGAAGCCAACTGGTTGCAGCTAAAGTTAATTGTGAGAACAGAATGACAACATTCGCTGGCATCGCCTCGAATCTAGAATCAGAATATTAAGCCTGTGCTGGCACTTTGAAAGAGCTATCGTATTAGTCCCACTCTTTTCCTAAAGCCCTGCAATTTTCTCCTTTTAGATATTTAACTAATTCCCTTCTTAAAGTTAATATTAATTCTTTTCCCCACTCTTTCACGTAGTATATTCCTGATCAAACCTGCATCAATAAATTCGGCCCTTTTCACCTCAGGCTCCTTTTCCAATTTGCTTAAATCAGAAATCAAACATCAGGAAATATGTTTGTCCCTGGTACTAACTTCAACTGAGTTGCGTACCTGGATTCCGTGGATGACGCCATAATCCCTCGCATACATCATAGCACAGTGATTGGCTGTTTCTTCGAAGGTGACTGCCGTATCCGTAGGAGTTGTTCACTGATTTCACGTTGATAGTATCAGAAGGAATGGCGCAGAGCAGGAAGACAGAATCCTCAGGGTGATGTTCAGTGAGTTCAGGGAGATGGTATCAGAAGGAATGGAGCAGAGCAGTGAGAACAAATCTGTGGGTGATGTTCAGTGAGTTAAGCGAGATGGTATCAGAGGGAATAGTGCAGAGCAGACAGAAAGGCAGTCCAGGGAAGAGGTGACAGCGGGTCGTGTTTAACGTGAGATCATGCACTTTGGCAGAAAAAAATCAAAGAGACAGTTATTATTTAAATGGAAAAAGATTGCAAAGTGCCGCAGTTCAGCGGCACCTGAGGGTACTTGTGCATGAAGCAGAAAAGGATGATATGCAGGTACAGCGAATGATCAGGAAGGCCATTGGCATCTTGGCCATTATTGTGAAGAGAATGGAGTATAAAAGCAGGGAAGTCTTGCTACAGTTATAAAGGATATTGGGGAGGCCACACCTGGAACTGTGTGCGGTTTTGGTTTACATATTTATGAAAGGATATACTTGCTTTGGAGGCAGTTCAGAGAAGGTTCACTCGGATGATTCCGGAGATGAGGGGGTTGACTTATGAGGAAAGGTTGAGTAGTTTGGGCCTCGACTCATTGGAATTCAGAAGAATGAGAAGTGATCTTATCGAAATGTATCAGATTATGAGGGGGCTTGACAAGGTGGATCCAGAGAGGATGTTTGCACTGATGGGGGAGATTAGAACTGGAGGGCATGATCTTAAAATATGGGGCCGCCCAATTAAAACAGAGATGAGGAGAAATTTCCTCTCTAAGAACGTTGTAAATGTCTGGACTTCGCTGCCTCAGAGAGCCGTGGAAGCTGGGACATTGAATAACCTTAAGATAGAAATAGACAGTGTTTTAAACGATAAGGGGCTATGGGGAGCAGGCAGGAAAGTGGAGCTCAGTCCATTATCATAACCGCCATGAATGGCAGAGCAGGCTCGAGGTGCAGTATGGCCTACTCCTGTTCCAATTTCTTATATTCTTATGTTTTTATGTATGTTCCTCATAATGGAGAACGGTTGGCAGTGATAACCCTACGCATTTCTGTCCGTATGGACCATATGCATTCAGGTGACCTTTAAAGAGTTGAATCGTAAACGAAACTTACATTCTACGAATGCCCTCCCAGAGAGGAGGATGTCAATCATATATTTGGGTAGAACAAAACGACAATGATTTTACATCAGAAATTGATATTGCCCGTGCATCACACATTTTGTATGTAGGTGCCCAACGGGCACAAAGCTCCAAATGTACCTGCAGATGCCGCGTGAACTCTCATCTCCTCTCTGTCAAAGAAAATCTCTCCACCTGTCGTCTCTTTCTTGGCTTTCTATATGTGTATAACAGAAACATTGGAGCGCGTGTCTGTGTGTCAGTTCGGCCCCAGTTTTTGGGAATCATTCCAAGAGTTTGTGCTCTCTAGTGTGTCTGGAAGTGTTTGATGGGACAGTATAGAGTGAGCTTTAATCTGTATTTAACCAGTGCTGCTCCTGACCTGGGTGTGTTTGATGGGACGGTGTAGAGGGAGATTTATTCTATATTTAACCCGTGCTGTACCTGCCCTGGGAGGGTGTGGTGTGCAAGTGTAGATGGAGCTGTTCTCTGTATCTAACCCGTTCTGCACCTGCCCTGGGAGTTTTTGATGGGACAGTGCAGAGGGAGCCTTACTCTTTATCTAACCTGTGTTGTACCTGCCCTGAGAGTGTTTGTTAGGACAGTGTAGAGGGAGATTTGCTCTGACACATACTATACTGTATCGGACTATGGTGCATCAGAGGCCTGCTCTTTAATATAACCTGGCACGTGAAAGGCCATAATATTAGAGGAGACCGCCTGGTCACTGTGCAGTCATTCCGCCTCTGGTGCATGATGTTACAAGGCAGGGGAAAATGTGCCGTCACTCTGATGGGACACTAGGTGGCGCAGTGGCTCCTTAACCGAAGGGACTTGGATTCAAAAACATCAGGATAGGACGCGGGAAGAATAAATTTCATGGAAATAAAACAACGTGTGATAGGGAAATAGAACAGTGTGAAGGAGCCTTGGAGTAAAGAGTTCAGCAAAGTCCAAATTATTCCATTTGCCATTGCAGTTTTATTAACAATTTCACAGAGAACAATTTACAGAGAAGGTTTTCAAATGTTCACACAAATTGAATATAACAAATGAGCGTCACATTAATACCAGAACACAGTCGGTCTGAGCTGCCAGCTATTTGTACAACTCTAACAGACATCAGGGAGAGAGAAACAGATGTTCAACACCAAGGGAAGTGAATAATTGTGAATCATGAATGATAAAAGTGACTTATGTACACATGAGATATTCAAACAATTGTTTGACTCCGAGATACATTTACATTATAGCCACGGTTATCTCACACATTTCAAACAGAGAAATGAAAAAATTGAAGGCAATTTACTCCGGGAATCACCAAGAGGACATAATTTATTTTCAAGACACAGTTAACAACCAGAGGAGAAAAATCCCCGGCGGCCGAAATTCAGTCAATCACTTGACCTGTAAAAGAGGGATAAAAGTTTGAAGCAGCGTTTTAGTGGTTTGGGGCATTAATTTCAGGGTTGTTATCAATGAAACATTTAGAGATTTGTCAAACCTCTTCAATCAACTCGAACTGAGTGCATTGAATCTTCTCACCTTCACCGGAGTGATGGCAGCGTTGTAGGAAATGTTCAGGAAGATCAAGACGATGAATGTGGAAGCGGTTGACCAGAAGTTGCTGCTCTCGTCCTCATACTCTTCACTCCAGATGTGGTCTGAGGAATCTACGGGATGTAGGGGAGGAAATATATTCAGATCGTTTGTTAACCCAAGATCTCATCTTATTATTACGTATTCTATTTTCTTTTTTTAAGGTGTTAGATTATTCTCTATTTTAATGTTCAATGTATGTCCTGTGTTAAGTTAATCACGCTCAGTAATCTATCTGTGTTTCTAATTCCACAGTCGTTCTTTCTTTATGATTCTTCTATAGTCGGTTTTGGAAAATATGACAGTTTTCCTTCAATGTCACAGGCTAATTGATTTTGCATCAATTTCATAGGATTTACCATTCGGGAATAGTATGATGTAATATCGGGGGAACTATACTGAATGATATCGATTAATTTAACAATAGCTTCAGATAGCTAATTATTCGGAGACTGTCAAAGGGACAGGGTAAGACATCAGATGTGAGTTATAATCTGGATTAATTTGTGGTAGTCAAGGTTCTGAACATAATTAATTTGCATGAGTTTCCAACTAAGAACTTTGATTCAGTTTGCGTTCAGGACCAGAATATAGGAATGTTAGATATTATGGTATCAGAAATGATTTATTTAATACAATCGTTGCAGACTGTCTGTTCAAAGAATTTATTTTAATTCTATATTCGTCTGTTACCTGACGTATTTTTTGCACTTTAGTGTTTGTGTTTGTGTGTATGACGATCTCTTCTTTTGATGTTGTCTGTGTTTGTGTGTTGATGTATGTTGATATGTAAGTTTGAATTTTTTTAATGTGTCATTCCATATATTTATATTTATGTGTAAGTGTTTGTGTATTTTTGTAAGATTGTGTATGTTTACATGTAAGCCTTTACGTGTATATATGCAATTGTTTGTGGTTATGTTTAAATATGTCTATTCTTTGTAAGTACGTTCATGTGCGTGTTTTAATGTGTTTGTGTATGGTTATGTGTACGTGTTGTGTATGTTTATGGGTAACAATGTGTGCATTTATGTGTAACTGTGTGTGTTCGCATGTAAATGTGTGTGTGTTATGCGTTAGTTAATTTGTGTTGAATATGTGTTTATGCAAGTGAAAGTGTGTGTGTTTGTGTGTGTGTGTGTGTGTGTTAGTGCTTCTGTTTTATTTAACGGTGTGTTTATTTTTGCTGTCATATTAATGGTGCTGTGGTTCTGAAAATGACGGTGTGTATTATATTCTGGGTATGCGTAATATCTTGTGTCAGTGTGTCAATGTGTGTGTTTATGTGTAAGTCGCTGTGCGTTTATGTGTAAATCCGTGTTGTGTTTATGTGTAAGTGTGAACTTCCACAAAAACATACACTACTAACGTTTCCACGCATTCTTCCTCGCTCTGTGTAAATGTGTTCATTGTGAGACACAATGTGACATCAGCTGACGGAATGCAACAAATGAATCGATGGGCATCTCTCTCTGGTGACATTGAGGGGTACAATGATTTAACAATTGCCCTTTGCCCTCTCGCTTGTGCGGAAGTCGGATACATTGGGTTAACAATTGCAGATTCCCCTCACTATGCTGGGGTAGTGGGCGGGACAGTTAGTTAACAATTGCCCTTTCCCCTCTCTCTGGTGGGGGAGAGGGTTTACATCATCAAAGGCAGTCCCTCGCAATCAAGGAAGAATTGCTTCCACTCTTAGCCTGATTTCTTACGTGGCTGTACAGTCCAATAGGGAACCACAGTCTCTGTCACAGGTGGGAAAGACCGTGGTTGCGGGAAGGGGAAGATTTTACACGTTTGCCGCACGTTCCTTCCACTGCCTGCGCTTGATGTCTGAATGCTCTCGGCGACGAGACACGAGGGGCTCAGCGCCCTCCCGGATCTACTTCCTCCCTTCCTCCATTTAGGACGGTCTTTGACCAGGGACTCTCAAGTGTCAGTGGGGATGTCGCACTTTATCAGGGAGGCTTTGTGGTCCCTTATAACGTTTCCCCTGCCCACCTTTGGCTCATTTGCCATGGGCGAGTTCCGAGTCGAGCGCTTGCTTTGGGAGTCTCGTGTCTGGCATGCAGACAATGTGGCCTGCCCAGAGCAGCTGATCAAGTGTGGTCAGTGCTTCGATGCTGGGATGTTGGCCTGCACGAGGACGCTAATTTTGGCGCGTCTGTCCTGCCAGGGAACTTGTAGAATCTTGCAGAGACGGAGTGAAGTTACAGTGCATTAACAATTGCCGTTTCCCCTCACTCTGGTGGGGCAGTGGGAAGCACAGTGGGTTCAGAATTGCCATTTCACCACTCTTTTGTATGGCAATGGTCTTACAGTGGATGAATAATTGCCCTTTCATCTCTCTCTGGTGGTGTAGTGGAAGGTACAGGGGGATAACAATTTCCATTTCACCTCTCTCTGGTGGGGCGATGGGAGATTCAGTTCGTGTTCGTGTGTGGACCTCATTTCAGATCCCAGAGTGTGCGATGCTGCCAAAAAAAATTGTCCCCAAATCTGAAGGGATGGACAACACGAGAAACAAGGGCACCGAAATATAAATGTACAGCATTTGTTTATCGGGAAATAGAACTATGCAGATTCTCCCAGTGGGACGAAAGTTGCTGAAATGACTTTGAGGTATCCTGTCATTAAAGAGCTTCTCTTTCTCTCAAACCTGTGGTGTATATGAGCTGAGAGCGCTGAATGTACCAGCTTTGGCCACAAGTCCGACAAATATTCTGCTTCAGATTAACAGCCCGCCCCTTGGCTAAAATAGGAAACAAAATTAATTGAGCGGCTGTGTGTGTAACTCACGATTGGAAGAAAAGGCCTTTATTGTTTTTTACTTAAGAACTGAAAGGCAATCGAGAGATTCTCATTGATAAGAATTGATGTTGTCCATCAGAGCAAGGGAAATGTTCACAAAACAGGGTTTACCTCTGAATTTATTGATGGTTCTGTTGGTGATTTTCAAGGAAATCGCTTCATGTCCCACCACACAGGAGTAAGAGGCGCCGCGGGCCCACTCCTCGGCTGCAATGGATAGCAGGCTGTACATGAAGAAGGAGCTGCTGCCATTCTCCGCCATCACCTCGGTGTTCTGGTAGTTGTCGGAACCACCGGCTTGTCCTTGACGGTCCATTTGACGAAGATCTCTCGGGTGGAGAATCCTCTCACTAAGCAGGTGAGGCTGACCAACCTCTGAGTAGAGACTTCTTCTGCCGAGGGCAGCAGGACAGACACGGCTGGTTCCCGTGGATCTTTCGCTGTACAACAGTTACAATAAAGGCAAATGAACTGGACAGTTCCAGATACAATGGTGGGAGTTTTAATCTAATAAAGCAGGCGTATTGAGGGTGTGGGGGTGATTAAATTGGTAAAAATCGGCATCCCGACATCAACCCGACCACTCCTGGTTGTAATATTGTATTTGAATAATATATTTATAGGAGGCTGGAATCCTCTATTTTAACCTCCATTCGGTTTTTAACTGTAGCTGGTCCGGCTTGACACACTGTGTAAATCGCAGCAGTTACAGCGATGCGGGGACGGCTGCACCCAGGTGGTTATTGCCCTTACACCTCCCTCCTGGATCCAGGTTCCCTGCCTAACCCACCCCCCGCGATCCGAGAGCTCCTCACTCGGATTCCAATCCTCCTCTGCTCCCGGGTGGCCTTTGAGACCACCACCAACTCGCTTTCTCTGTTTACATTCGCCAATGTCCCGTGGTTGTACGTCAGAGAAATATGCTCTTCGTTGACATTTAACGCTTTATTATTTCCCCTCTGGGGCCTCTCTGGTTTACCATCCCGCAGCAGAGTGAACATAATCTTTCTCTCTGAAATCTTGAAGGGTTGGAGTTGAATTTACTGCACAGATCAAGGAGATTTGGCCAACTGGTCTATGCTGGTGTGTATGTTCCACACATGCCTCTTCCTAGCTCACTTAATCTCATCCTAATAACATACCCTTCTATTCCTTTCTCGCTCATGGACTTATCCAGTTTCCCCTAAAATACATAACATCAGGTCCCAGAGTGCTGAGTTCGTGGAATTACCAAACTGAATGATCAGAGTAGCCCATTAAACACTTTAAATAATGAATTGGCCCTTGCACATGCAGCACAAATAGTCACAGTATCTGACTTATTGCAACAATCTCCGCGCTATCCCTTTTCCTTGTGGATGGAATCTCTGATAGGAGTCGGTATATCCTAATGGCTCACCATCCAGTAGAACTTATCCCCACTCAGCCAGTCTTGTGTCGAGATGTTTAAGTTGCTGATTACGCTGCTGGGATCCTCTCCGTGTTAGACGGCAATCTCTGATTTCAAAGCCTCCTTTTCTCAGGTCCAGGACACGGTGAGCCCATAAGGAGCATCAGACACGACGCAGTTTAAGGTCACCGTCGCTCCAGTAAGTCCTGTGCCAGTGACTGTGGGCGAAGAGTGATTTTTGAATCGCTGCATGGGACATCCACTGCAAAACAGGAATGAAAGTCAGGAAAAGCTGCATCTTCAGAATCCGGACACCAATTTTTAGCCTTAACTCGTTCAAGGGGGATAAATCACTTTTGAGATATCAACCTCACGCTGCTGCTTTAACACCGGCGTTATTGGAAGGACAATGTATTGGCAACGATTCCGGGAGATCTGTAACATTTCCTGTGTATTTGAAGCCAGAGCCACCTGTAATGGGCTGTGAAGCAAATAACCGGCGTAAAACGGGAATACATTGTGGTGCTATTGTGTTAGGCACTGAAGAGCGCTCATCCTGAAATTCCTTGCTGCTTCAACATTCAGGAAGGATAGAATAAAAGGAAAAGGAGGTGGGGTAGCATTGCTGGTTAAGGAGGAGATTAAGGCAATAGTTAGGAAGGACATTAGCTTGGATGATGTGGAATCTATATGGGTAGAGCTGCAGAACACCAAAGGGCAAAAAACGTTAGTGGGAGTTGTGTACAGACCTCCAAACAGTAGTAGTGATGTTGGGGAGGGCATCAAACAGGAAATTAGGGGTGCGTGCAATAAAGGTGCAGCAGTTATAATGGGTGACTTTAATATGCACATAGATTGGGCTAACCAAACTGGAAGCAATACGGTGGAGGAGGATTTTCTGGAGTGCATAAGAGATGGTTTTTTAGACCAATAAGTCGAGGAACCAACTAGCGGGGAGGCCATCTTCGACTGGGTGTTATGTAATGAGAGAGGATTAATTAGCAATCTCGTTGTGCGAGGCCCCTTGGGGAAGAGTGACCATAATATGGTGGAATTCTGCATTGGGATGGAGAATGAAACAGATAATTCAGAGACCATGGTCCAGAAGTTAAAGAAGGCTAACTTTGAAGGTATGAGGCGTGAATTGGCTGGGATGGATTGGCGAATGATACTTAAGGGGTTGACTGTGGATGGGCAATGGCAGACATTTAGAGATCGCATGGATGAACTACAACAATTGTACATTCCTGTCTGGCATAAAAGTAAAAAAGGGAAGGTGGCTCAACCGTGGCTATCAAGGGAAATCAGGGATAGTATTAAAGCCAAGGATGTGGCATACAAATTGGCCAGAAATAGCAGCGAACCTGGGGACTGGGAGAAATTTAGAACTCAGCAGAGGAGGACAAAGGGTTTGATTGGGGCAGTTAAAATGGAATATGAGAAGAAGCTTGCAGGGAACATTAAGACGGATTGCAAAAGTTTCTATAGATATGTAAAGCGAAAAAGGTTAGTAAAGACAAACGTAGGTCCCCTGCAGTCAGAATCAGGGGAAGTCATAACGGGGAACAAAGAAATGGCGGACCAATTGAACAAGTACTTTGGTTCGGTATTCACGAAGGAGGACACGAACAATCTTCCGGTTATAAAAGGGGTCGGGGCGTCTATTAAGGAGGAGGAACTGAGGGAAATCCTTATTAGCCGCGAAATTGTGTTGGGGAAATTGATGGGATTGAAGGCCGATAAATCCCCAGGACCTGATGGACAGCATCCAGAGTACTTAAGGAGGTGGCCTTGGAAATAGTGGATGCGTTGACAGTCATTTTCCAACATTCCATTGACTCTGGATCAGTTCCGATGGAGTGGAGGGTAGCCAATGTAACCCCACTTTTTAAAAAAGGAGGGAGAGAGAAAACATGGAATTATAGAGCGGTCAGCCTGACATCGGTAGTGGGTAAAATGATGGAATCAATTATTAAGGATGTCATAGCAGTGCATTTGGAAAGAGGTGACATGATAGGTCCAAGTCAGCATGGATTTGTGAAAGGGAAATCATGCTTGACAAATCTTTTGGAATTTTTTGAGGATGTTTCCAGTAGAGTGGATAAGGGAGAACCAGTTGATGTCGTATATTTGGACTTTCAGAAGGCGTTCGACAAGGTCCCACACAAGAGATTGATGTGCAAAGTTAGAGCACATGGGATTGGGGGTAGTGTACTGACATGGATTGAGAACTGGTTGTCAAACAGGAAGCAAAGTGTAGGAGTAAATGGGTACTTTTCAGAATGGCAGGCAGTGACTAGTGGGGTACCTCAAGGTTCTGTGCTGGGGCCCCAGCTGTTTACACTGTACATTAATGATTTAGATGAGGGGATTAAATGTAGTATCTCCAAATTTGCGGATGACACTCAGTTGGGTGCCAGTGTGAGCTGCGAGGAGGATGCTGTGAGGCTGCAGAGCGACTTGGATAGGTTAGGTGAGTGGGCAAATGCATGGCAGATGAAGTATAATGTGGATAAATGTGAGGTTATCCACTTTGGTGGTAAAAACAGAGAGACAGACTATTATCTGAATGGTGACAGATTAGGAAAAGGGGAGGTGCAAAGAGACCTGGGTGTCATGATACATCAGTCATTGAAGGTTGGCATGCAGGTTCAGCAGGCGGTTAAGAAAGCAAATGGAATGTTGGCCTTCATAGCAAGGGGATTTGAGTACAGGGGCAGGGAGGTGTTGCTACAGTTGTACAGGGCATTGTTGAGGCCACACCTGGAGTATTGTGTACAGTTTTGGTCTCCTAACCTGAGGAAGGACATTCTTGCTATTGAGGGAGTGCAGCGAAGGGTCACCAGACTGATTACCGGGATGTCGGGACTGACCTATCAAGAAAGATTGGATCAACTGGGCTTGTATTCACTGGAGTTCAGAAGAATGAGAGGGGACCTCATAGAAACATTTAAAATTCTGACGGGGTTAGACAGTTTAGATGCAGGAAGAATGTTCCCAATGTTGGGGAAGTCCAGAACCAGAGGTCACAGTCTAAGGATAAGGGGTAAGCCATTTAGGACCGAGATGCGGAGGAACCTCTTCACCCAGAGAGTGGTGAACCTGTGGAATTCTCTACCCACAGAAAGTTGTTGAGGCCAATTCACTAAATATATTCAAAAAGGAGTTAGATGAGGTCCTTACTACTAGGGGGATCAAGGGGTATGGCGAGAAAGCAGAAATGGGGTACTGAGGTTGAATGTTCAGCCATGAACTCATTGAATGGCGGTGCAGGCTAGAAGGGCCGAATGGCCTACTCCTGCACCTATTTTCTATGTTTCTATGTTTCTATGTTTACACCCATCTGTAGATCCTTGCATCCAAACGCATCTCCGCTGGTTATAATAGTGTAACCCAAATAGCCCGAAGGTCTAGAGGTCTACACCAGCATTACTCTGGTTCAAAACAAGTGTCAAATTAATTTCAGGATTTATGGGACAGCAGGAAACAAAGTTATGTTTCTGGTCACTTGCTGTGATCTTTATTGCGGTGAAAATGTGCAGGAACCAGTCACAGCCCCCGTCAGAGGAGAAGTTCAAGGTCGGGAGAATGGAGTTCCAAAGGGTCTTTTGTGGTGGGGCATCATTTGTAATGATGTGATGTAGTTTGTTAATTTCTGTCATTACTGAACATTTATCATGTCTGGTGAGAGAGAGTCAGAGTTAAATATGATCTCAGGGCATTAATAGCAACATAGGAACAGGAGGAGGCCATTCAGCCCATCCATCCTGTCCCGCAATCCAGTTAGATCAGGGCTGATCTACAGTCAACACCATATTCACGCCTTACATCTGTAACACTTGATAATCTTGCCTAACAAAAATCTATCAATCTCAGTTTTCAATTGAAACCAAACTTCAGCAGCTTTTGGAGAGGGAAATCCAGACTTCCTGTGAAGAAATCCTTCCTGACATCACTTCCGCACGATCTCGCTCTAATTTTAAGATTCTGCTATTTGTTCTGGACTTTTCCATCAAAGGAAATAATTGTTCTATATCTACTTGATCAATTGTATTTATCTACTTGAACACCTCAATTGTATCACCTCTTAATATTCTCTACTCGTCTCCTCATCACTTTATTTTATTAGCTCTGGTATCATTCGGATAAACCTGCACTTTACCGCCTCCATGACCAGTATATCCTTCCTGAAGTGCGGAGCCCAGAATTGGGCTCAGTGCTCGGAATAGGGTAGATGCCCATTCCAACAGTGGGTTCCTGGAAAGTTAGCAGTAAAGGGTTCCAGACTCTGACTGCCGCTCCGTATGTGATCAGCCAACTCAGGATAAACCTGAGAATACGGGCACGTCACTCACTGCCTGAAATCAGAGCAGGGGGAAAGCTTCGTTGGCGAGTTTATTAAATACTGAATAATGAGGAATCCTGAACCAGAAGATCGTGGGTTGAAGTCCCACTCCAGATACTTGATCACAAAATGTAAGATGAATTTCCCAGTGCAGTACTGGGGGCATGGTGCACTATCGGAGGTGCCGTCTTTCGGATCACGTGTTAAACCGCGGATCCGTCTGGCCTCTTCGGTGGATGTAAATGATTCCCTGGAACTATTTCAAATAAAAGCCGAGGACTTTTCCTTAGTGGCCTGCGAATATTTATAGCTCAAAAAACACCACTAAGCAAAATATAATCTGGTCATTATCACACTGCTGTTTGTGGGAGATTGCTGTGCAGTAAATGATTGCTGCACGTTGTACATTACAACTGTGACCACATTTCACAACTTAATTCATTGGCTGGCAAGCGATTTGGTTCAGACTAAGGTCGCTGAAGGCGCTGTTTCAAGGCAAGTTTGTAATCACAAGAATATACAAACTGCATGATTGGAAATTAGGAATAGTTCGGTGCTTTTTACTAATTTCAATAAAAGTCCTGACTGAGATCAGCGCTCAGAATGGTCTGTAACCTCTCGGGATTGTGCTTCTTACCCTGAGATCTGGTGAAGTTACGGCTTTGCGTGACCACTTCATGAGTGACCTGGCAGGTGTAGACCGAGCCGGTGAACCATTCCTCGGTGGGGACTGTCAGCCGACTGGCCGCCGAGAAGTTCCCGTTCACCTCAAAGACGGGAGAGGTGACGGAGCCCGAATCCAGGAGTTGTCCACTCTCCAGCCAATTCACGGTCAGTGACTTTGGCCGGAAATCGATGATTGAACACACGGTGCTTGCATATCTGCTGCTGGTGATTTGTTCAGTAGAACTCAGCGTGAGGAGAACAGTTGGAGGAATGATGTCGCGTTCAGGATCTTCAAGAGAAGACAAATTATTGACATTGCTTGCAAAATCAATCATTAAGAAATGCAAAGTGTCCTTATATTTTAACAGGTTCCTCGCTGTCAGACTAACACTAACCTGGCATTTACAGAGAGCAGAACTGTGCACAGTCTTCTCAGTGTAATCTGCAGACCAGAACGTTACACAGTATTCCAAGAGTGATTAGGAGACCAGAACTGTAAACAATATTCTTGGTATGATATGGAGACCTGAACTGTGGACAGTATTCTAAATGTGATATGGAAACCAGAACTGTGCATAATATTCTAAGTATGATAGAGAGACCAGAATTATACACAGTATTTTAATTGTGATATGGGAGACCAGAACGGTGCACAGTATTTTAAGTGCGATCGGGAGACCAGAACTATACACAGTACTCTCAGTGTGATCTGGAGAACAGAACTGTACACAGCATTCTAAGTGTAATATGGAGACCAGAACTGTACACAGCACTCTAAGTGTCGTCTAACCAAATTTCTGTACAAGTTGAACATACCTTCTCATCTTATCACAGTTTGCCCTGTATCCCACATCACTAACCTGGCATTGTGATGGCCCAGACCGACACACCACGTCAAACCTCGCAGTAGATGGTGCTGCTGCACACCTCTGACTCGCTGATGGTTAACCGGCTCTTTATCTTTCTTCCAGGAAAGGCTGGTGATTTTATCTTTCTTCCAGGAAAAGCTGGTGATTTTGGGGGAGTAGTCCATCGCCAAACAGCGGAAGCAGTTTCTCCCTACTCAGCGCACTATGATCTGGGCTCTATTCCATCCTATTGAATGGACGTCTCTTGAGTTTCCTCCTTCCTCCCACTCAATAAATAATCCGAATTAAATACCATTCCAAAATCCGGTTAATTGGAAGTTTCTCCTTAAAACGGTCCATTTCAATTCTCATTGTTGTTCTTGTTATATAACAATGACCTGGACTTGGTTATAGGGATTCCATCTCGAAGTTCGAAGATGAAGCAAAACCTGGCAACGTAGCCAATAGTGAGCATGATAGTAACAGACTTGAAGAGGAATCAGAGAGACGAGTGAAATGGGCCGGGACATGGCAGTGCAATTTAATGCGGATAATTGAGAAGCGGTATACTTTGGGTGGAACATGGAGAGGCAGTATCATCTAAATAGTATTGTTTTGAGGGGATACAAAAACAAAAATATCTGGATATTGCCCCCGTGTCAATATTACTAAAAATGTTCGTAAATGCTCACTGAAAGCCGATGTGTATGTGTTTGTATGTGGGGTTGGGGTTGAAGCCCAGATTCTCACAGAGACAGAATCCAGGTTCTCACAGGACCAGGATAGCCGAGTGGTTGAGGCGTTGGCCTTAAAATTCAATGGTTTTCCCCGCGTGGGTTCGTACCCCACTCATGGTATCTCTTTAATTTAACACGGATTTGCTCCCATTCTGATCAATGAGTCCGGTTTTTCATCGGTTGAATCAGCAATTTTCTGTAACAATGTGACACTCTGAACCGATAATGAAATGAAATTGTGAAATGTATCTGTGTCGTTCGGTCTCTGCCTCTCTCTCTCTCTTCAGAGAGTTTTGTATGTTTGTGTCTTTGTCTCTCTCAGTCTGACTCACTCTGTCTGTCCCCGTTTCCCTGTTTGTCACTGTCTCTCAATCTGTCTCTTTCTCATGGTGCCACGTCTGTTCCAATGGGATTCTCTCAGACTCCTTGTCTGACTGGCTCTCTCTTTCCCATCATTTCGGTCTGTCCATGTCTTTGCCTGTCTCTTTTAGTCCCTGCCTGTAAGCTGAGAAGTATTTCCTTCATTTTCTGTTTTAGTCTCTATCGCTCTCTCTCTATCTGTCTCTCTCCTTGTCACTGTGTTTATCACTGTCTTTCTCTCACTCTTTCCCTCTCTCTCTTAATAGATCACACACACACATCTCTGTATATGTATATGTTTGAGTCTTTATCTCACTCAGTCTGCCTCTCCTTCTCAGTCTCACACTTTCTGTCTCTCGTTGTCTCTATCTCGCTGTCTGTCTCTCCATGTTTGTCGGTTTGTCTCTGTCTCTCAATGTGTCTGTCGACTTATTTTCACAGCTCGATAACTGCTTCACCACAGCCCGTATTCTCATTCGCATAGTGGTGACTATCCCTGCCTGTTACGTGGGAGAACCGAGTTCAATTCCCCAATAAACAAGCAGCTTTTCCAAAATGTCGAATTTTACTTCTGTTTCTTGGTATAGATTCATATTAAAAAGTTTCAGAGCAATATAGAACAGTAAAGATACAGCAAGAGGAGATTGACTCTTCCAGATTTTTTGCAAACGGAGACTTTTTCAGGATTCTGTGGCCGTCTGCTGCACAGAGATGGATGACTGAGTTTTTTCTGAGCAACATTTAAAGTGCCAGAGACGCAGTACCTGTTGCCGAGTGGTTAACGCGATGTTCTAGAAATCCTTTGGGTTTACCCCGCGCAGGAACGAATCCTGCCGGCTCTGATTCTCAGCATTTTTCATTCCATTTTACAATTTAACCAGGTTTTTGCAAAACTGATCCTGAGATCGGCGGAAGAACGTCCCACACCTTTCAACACTGAAATCTATTTCTCATTTTTTGCAATATCTCAATATCTGCAATATTCACGATGCATACAGATAGAAAAACGCAAAAATCAGCCTAAGTAGCGAAAGTGATTCAGCCTGTCTATCCCTCTATATGTATAAGGCATCTGTGCATGTCCGTTGGTGCATGTATATTTTTGGTTATTAATGTGTGTGTGTCGCTGTGTCTGTCTATCTGTATCTATGTCCCTGTGTATGTGCAACTGTCTGTGAAAATCATCACCATGAATTTGGTATGTTCTGGAACTTTAAAAAAAGACTTGGGGAAAATAATACGGTTGTGAACTTTGGTATCGGCTTTGGTTCAGTGGCAGCATCCTCGACTGAAAAACGCAAAAGCCAGCCAAAGTAGCGACAGTGACCCTGCCTGCCTATCCATCTATTTGTCTAAGGCAACCTATGTATATCTTGATCTGGGTGTCATGGTACATCAGTCATTGATTGTTGGTATGCAGGTGCAGAAGGCGGTAAAGAAGGCAAATGGCATGTTCGCCTTATTAGCGAGGGGATTTGAGTATAGGAGCAGGGAGGTTTTACTACAATTGTACAAATGGTGAGGCCACACCTTAAATATTGTGTTCAGTTTTGGTCTCCAAATCTGAGGAAGGACGTTCTTGCTATTGAGGGAACACAGCGAAGGTTCACCAGCATGATTCCCGGAATGGCAGGACTGACATATGACGAGAGACTGGATCAACTGGGCTGGTATCCACTGGAGTTTAGAAGAATGAGAGGGGATCTCACAGAAACATATAAAATTCTGAAGAGATTGGACAGCTTCGAGGCTGGAAGAATGTTCTCGTTGCTGGGGTGTTCGAGACCAAGGATCACAGTCTAAGAATAAGGTGTAAGCAATTTAGGACCGAGATGAGGAGAAACTTCTTCATTCAGAGAGTGGTTAACCTGTGAAATTTTCTACCGCAGAATGACGTTGAGGCCAGTTCGTTAGATATTTTCAAAAGGGCCCTTATGGCTAAAGGGATCAAGGGGTATGGAGAGAAAGCAGGAATGGGGTGCTGAGGTTGAACGATGAGCCATGATCTTATTGAATGATGGTGCAGGCTCGAAGGGCCAAATGGCATATACCTGCACCTAATTTCTATATTTCTATGTTGATGCGTGTACATCTTTGGTTATTGTGTGTACATGCCTATCTGTATGTATGTCTCTGTGTACGTGCAACTCTTTGTGGAAATCATCACGATGAATTTGGTACGTCCTGGAACTTTTTAAAAAACTTGCGGAAAATAATATGGTTGTGATCTCTGATATCGGTTTTGGTTCAGTGGCACCATTCTCGACTGAATCAGGAGGTTGTGTGTGTAAGTCCCACTTCTGAGACTTGAACACATCATCTTGGCTGACACTCAAATGCAGTACTTGGGGAATGTTGCATTGTTGAAGCTGTTGACCATCGGCTGAAATTTTAAATTGAAGCTCCATCTGCACCCTCGGGTGGATGTGAAAGTTCCCAGAGCCTTAGTCGAAAAAGAATAGGAGAGTTGCGCCCGTGTCAATATAGCGAAAAATGTTCGTAAATGCTCCCTGAAATCCTTTGTGTCTGTGTGTCGCTGTGGGCGTGGAGCTGAAGCTCAGATTCTCACAGGCAGAGTCCAAGTTCTGACAGGATCAGGACCAGGATGGCCGAGTGGTAAATGCGTTGGACTTAAGATCTAATGGGTTTATACCCGCGTGGGTTTGAACCCCAGTCCTGGTAATTCCTTAATTAAAAGTAGATTTTTCCCATCCTGCTCAGTGATACACGATTCTCAAATGCTGAATCTCCAACTTTCTGCAACGATATGACACTCTGAGTCTATAATGAAATGAAATTGTGAAATGTATCTGTGTCGCTCGGTCTCTGCCGCTCTCTCTCTTTGGAGAGCTGTGTTTGTGTTTGTGTGTTTGAGTCTTTGTCTCTCTCAGTCTGCCTCTCTCTGACACACTCTGTCTGTCCCTGTTTCTCTGTTTGTTTCTGTCTCTCGATCTGTCTCTTTCTCACGGTGTCTCGTTCTGTTGCAAAGGGATTCTCTCAGACTCTCTGTCTGACTGTCTCTCTCTGTCCCATTATCTCTGTCTGTCCATGTCTTTGCCTGTCTCTGTTAGCCCCTGACTCTAACCTGATAAGTATTTCCATTATTTTCTGTTTTTGTCTCTGATTATCTCTCTCTCTATCTGTCTTTCTCTCTATTTGTCTCCCTCTTTGTCTCTCTCTTTGTCCCTGTCCTTTTCTCTGTCATTCCATCGTTATTTGCCTCCCTCTCTTTAAGGAGCACGCAAATGCATCTCTGTGTATGTATGTGTTTGAGTCTTTTTTCATTCAGTCTGGTCCTCCCTTTCAGACTCAATGTTTATGTCTCTCTTTGTCTCTATCTCACTGTCTGTCTCTCCCTGTTTCCCTGTTTGTCTCTGGTTCTCAATGTGTCTGTCTCTTTCTCACCGTGTCCAGTTCTGTTCCAATGGGATTCTCTCAATCTCTCTGTCTGACTGTCTCACTCTTTCCCATCATCTCTGTCTCTCTATGTTTCTGCCTGTCTGTCTCTCTTTGCCTGTCGCTGGTAGTTCCTGTCTCTAACCTGCTGAGTATTTCCATCATTTTCTGTTTATATCTTTGTCTCTCTCTCTATCTGTCGCTCTCTCTCTATCTGTCTCTCACCTTGTCACTGTCTTTATCACTGTCTTTCTCTCACTCTTTCCCTCTCTCTTTTTATAGATCACACACACGCATCTCTGTATATTTAGGTGTTTGAGTCTTTTTCTCGCTGACTCTGACTGACTTTTCAGTCTCACGCTTTCTGTCTCTCGTTGTCTCTGTCTCGCTGTCTGCCAATCCCTGTTTATCGGTTTGTCTCTGTCGATCAATGTTTCTGTCGACTTCGGTTCACAGCGAGATTACTGCTCGGATGCAACCCGTTCCCTCGTCCGTGTCGTGCCGATTATGCCCCCCTTTTCCGCGGGAGAACCAGGTTCAATTCCCCGACGGAAAAGCAGCTTTTTCTAAATGTCGAATTTTACTTCTGTTTCTTGGTATAGATTTTATTAAAAGGTTCCACAGCAATATAGAACAGTAAAAATACAGCAAGAGGAGATTGCCTCTTACAGATCTTTTGCAAACGGAGACTTTTTCAGGATTCTGTGGCCGTCTGTTGCAGAGATGGATGACTGAGTTTTTTCTGAGTAACATTTAAAGGGCCAGAGAAGCAGTAGTTGTTGCCGAGTGGTTAAAGCGATGGTCCAGAAATCCTTTCGTTTTTCTGCGTGAAGTTTCGAATCCTGCCGACGACAATTCACAGCATTTTTCATTCCATTTTACAATTTAACCAGGTTTTTGCAAAACGGATCCTGAGATCGGCAGAATAACGTCCCACACATTTCAACACTGACATCTATTTCTCATTTTTATTCATCTGCAATATTCATGATTCATACGGATAGAAAAACGCAAAAAATAGCCAAAGTAGCGACAGTGATTTAGTCTGTCTATCCGTCTATATGTCAAAATCATGTCTGTTGGTGCATGTATATTTTTGGTTATATGTGTGGGTGTGTGTGTCTCTGAGTCTTTCTATCTGTATATATGTCTCTGTGTATGTGCAACTGTCTGTGGAAATCATCACCATGAATTTGGTATGTGCTGGAACATTTTTAAAAAGACTTGGGGAAAATAATACGGTTGTGAACTTTGGTATTGGCTTTGGTTCAGTGGCAGTATCCTCGACTGAAAAACGCAAAAGACAGCCAAAGTTGCGACAGTGACCCTGCCTGTCTATCCATCTACTTGTCTAAGGCAATATTTGTATATCTTGATCTGGGTGCCATGGTACATCAGTCATTGATTGTTGGTATGCAGGTGCAGCAGATGGTGAAGAAGGCAAATGGCATGTTCCCCTTCATAGCTAGGGGATTTGAGTATAGGAGCAGGGAGATCTTACTGCATTTGTACAGGGCTTCCGTGAGGCCACAACTGGAATACTGTGTTCAGTTTTGGTCTCCGAATCTGAGGAAGGACGTCCTTGTTATTGAGGGAGTACAGCTTAAGTTCACCAGCATGATTCCCGGGATGGCAGGACTGACATATGAGGAGAGACTGGATGAACTGGGCTGGTATCCACTGGAGTTTAGCAGAATGAGAGGAGATCAGAAGAAACATGAAAAATTATGACGAGATTGGACAGCTTAGAGGCTGGAAGAATGTTCTCGCTGCTGGGGAGTTCGAGACCAAGGATCACAGTCTAAGAGTAAGGGGTAAGCCATTTAGAAACCGAGATGAAGAGAAACGACTTCAGTGAGAGAGTGGATAACCTCTGAAATTTTCCACTGCAGAAAGTCGTTGAGGCCAGTTCATTAGATATATTCAAAAGGGAGTTAGGTATTGCCCTTACGGCTAAAGGGATGAAGGGGTATAGAGAGGAAGCAGGAAAGGGGTACTGAGGTTGAATGATCAGCCATGATGTTATTGAATGGTAGTGCAGGCTCGAAGGGCCGAATGGCATATTCCTGCACCTAATTTCTATGTTTCTATGTTGAAGCGTGTATATTTTTGGTTATTGTGTGTGCGTGTGTCTGTGTATGTCTATCTGTATGTATGTCTCTGTGTATGTCCAACTGTCTGTGGAAATCATCACCATGAATTTGGTACGTCCTGGAACTTTTTAAAAAACTTGGGGAAAATAATACAGTTGTGAACGTTGGTATCGGTTTTGGTTCACTGGTTCCACTCTCGACTGAATCAGGAGGTTGTGTGTGTAAGTCCCACTCCTGAGACTTGAACCCATAATCTTGGCTGACACTCAAATGCAGTACTTGGGGAATGTTGCATTGTTGAAGCTGTTGACCATCGGCTGAAATTTTAAATTGAAGCTCCATCTGCACCCTCGGGTAGATGTGCAAGTTCCCAGAGCCTTAGTCGAAAAATAATAGGAGAGTTGCGCCCGTGTCAATGTAACGAAAAATGTTTGTAAATGCTCCCTGAAATCCGATATGTCTGGAGCTGAATCCCAGATTCTCACAGAGGCTGAGTCCAACCTGTGACAGGATTAGGACCAGGATGGCCGCGTGGTAAAGGCGTTAGACTTAAGATCTAGTGGGTTTATACCCGCGTGGGTTCGAACCCCACTCCTGGAAATTCCTTAATTAAACAGATATTTTTCCCATCCTGCTCAGTGATACCCAATTTTCATCTGCTGAATCTCTAGTTTTCTGTAACTATGTGACACTCTGAGCAGATAATGAAATGAAATTGTGAAATGTCTCTGCCGCTCTCTCTCTTTCGAGAGCTGTGCATGTGTTTGTGTGTTTGAGTCTTTGTCTCTCTCTGACCCACTCTGTCTGTCGCTGTCTCTCAATCTGTCTCTTTCTCACGGTGTCTCGTACTGTTGCAATGGGATTCTCTCAGACTCTCTGTCTGACTGTCTCTCTGTGTCCCATTATCTCTGTCTGTCCATGTCTTTGCCTGTCTCTGTTAGTCCCTGTCTCTAACCTGATAAGTATTTCCATTATTTTCTGTGTTTGTCTCTATGTCTCTCTCTCTCTATCTGTCTTTCTCTCTATCTGTCGCCCTCTTTTTCACTCTCATTGTCCCTGTCATTTTCTCTGTCATTCCATCACTATTTGCCCCCCCTCTCTTTTTGGAGCACGCAAATACATCTCTGTGTATGTATGTGTTTGAGTCTTTTTCTCATTCAGTCTGATCCTCCCTTTCAGTCTCAAACTTTCTGTCTCTCTTTGTCTCTATCTCGCTGTCTGTCTCTCCCTGTTTCCCTGTTTGTCTCTGGTTCTGAATCTGTCTGTCTCTTTCTCACGGTGTCCAGTTCTGTTCGAAAGGGATTCACTCAGTCTCTCTGTCTGACTGTCTCACTCTTACCCATCATCTCTGTCTGTCTATGTTTCTGCCTATCTGTCTCTCTTTGCCTGTCGCTGGTCGTTGCTACCTCTAACCTGCTGAGTATTTCCATCATTTTCTGTTTATATCTGTCTCTCTCTCTATCTGTCGCACTCTCTCTTTCTGTCTCTCTCCTTGTCACTGTCTTTCTCTCACTCTTTCCCTCTCTCTCTTTATAGATCACACACACATCTCTGTATATGTAGGTGTTTGAGTCTTTTTCTCACTGAGTCTGCCTCACTTTTCAGTCTCACCCTTTCTGTCTCGCGTTGTCTCTCTCTCTTGCTGTCTGTCGATCTCTGTTTGCCGGTTTGTCTCTGTCGATCAATGTGTCTGTCGACTTCTGTTGACAGCTCGATTACTGCTCTAACGCAACCCATATCCTCGTCCGTATAGTAGTGATTTTCCCCACTTGTTATGCGGGAGAACCGGGTTCCATTTCCCGATGGCGCAGCAGTTTTTCAAAATGTCGAATTTTACTTCTGTTTCTTGTTATAGATTTTATTAAAAAGATCCAGAGCAATATAGAACAGTAAAAATACAGCAAGAGGAGATTGCCTCTTCAGATTTTTTGCAAACGGAGACTTTTTCAGGATTCTGTGGCCGTCTGCTGCACAGAGATGGACGACTGAGTTTTTTCTGAATAACATTTAAAGTGCCAGAGACGCAGTAATTGTGGCCGAGTGGTTAAAGCGATGGACTAGAAATACTTTGGGTTTTCTGCGCGTAGGTTAGAATCCTGCCGACTACGATTCTCAGCATTTTTCATTCCATTTTACAATTTAACCAGGTTTTGGCAAAAATGATCCGGAGATAGATGGAATAACGTCCCACACCTTTCAACGCTGACATTTTTTTCACATTTCTATTAGTCTGCAATATTCACGATACATACGGATAGAAAAATGCAAATATCACCCAATGTAGTGACTCAGCCTGTCTATCCTTCGATATGTCTAAGGCATCTGTGCATGTCAGTTGGTGCATGTATATTTTTGGTTATGTGTGTGTTTGTGTCTGTGTCTGTCTATCTGTATATATGTCTCTGTGTATGTGCAACTGTCTGTGGAAATCATCACCATGAATTTGGTATGTCCTGAAACTTGTTCAAAAGACTTGGAGAAAATAATACGTTGTGAACTTTTGTATCGGCTCTGGTTCAGTGGCAGCATTCTCGACGGAAAAACGCAAAGGCCAGCCAAAGTAGCGACAGTGACCCTGCCTGTCTATCCGTCTATTTGTCTAAGGCTCTCTGTGTCTATCTTGATCTGGGTGTCATGCTGCATCTGTCATTGAAAGTGGGCATGCAAGTGCAACAGGCGGTGAAGAAGGCAAATGGCATGTTCGCCTTCATAGCTAGGGGATTTGAATATAGGAGCAGGGAAGTCTTCCTGCAGTTGTACACGTAAAATATTTTGTTAGTTTTGGTCTCCAAATCTGAGGAAGGACGTCCTTGCTATTAATGGAGCGCAGCGAATGTTCACCAGCTTGATTCCAGGGATGGCAGGACTGACATATTAGGATAGACTGGATCAACTCTGCTGGTATCCACTGGAGTTTAGAAGAATGAGAGGGGATCTCATAGAAACATATAAAATTCTGACGAGATTGGACACGTGAGAGGCAGGAAGAATGTTTCTGTTGCTGGGGAGTTCGAGAACCAGGGGTCACAGTCTAAGAATAAGCGGTAAGCCATTTAGAACCAAGATGAGGAGAAACAGCTTCATTCAGAGAGTGGGTAACCTGTGGAATTCTCTACCGCAGAAAGTTGTTGAAGCCAGTTCGTTAGATATATTGAAGAGTGAGTCAGATATGGCCCTTACGGCTCAAGGGATCAAGGGATATGGAGAGAAAGGAGGATATAGGTACCGAGGTTGAAAGATCAGCCATGATCTTATTGAATGGTGGTGCAGGCTCGAAGGGCCAACGGCTTACTCCTGCAACTAATTTATATGTTTCTATGATTCTATGTTAATGCGTGTATATTTTTGGTTATTTTATGTGTGTGTGTGTCTGTGTATGTCTATCTGTATCTCTATCTCTGTGTATGTGCAACTCTCTATGGAAATCATCACCAAGAATTTGGTATGTCCTGGAACATTTTAAAAAACTTGGGGAAAATAATACGGTTGTGATCTTTGGTATCGGCTTTGTTTCAGTGGCTCCATTAAAAAGGTCGTGTGTGTAAGTCCCTCTCCTGAGACTTGAGCGCATCATCTTGGCTGACACTCAAATGCAGTACTTAGGGAATTTTGCATTGTTGAGGCTGTTGACCATCGGATGAAATGTAAAATTGAAGCTCCGCCTACACCCTCGGATGGCTGTGAAAGGTCCCAGAGCATTACTCGAAAAAGAATAGGAGAGTTGCCCCCGTGTCAATATCACGAAAAATGTTCGAAAATGCTCCCTTACACCCTCTGTGTATGTGTGTGTCTGTGGGGGTGGAGTTGAAGCCCAAATTCTGACAGAGACAAAGCCCGTTTCTGCCAGGCCCAGGATGGCCGAGTGGTTAAGGTGTTGGACTTAAAATCCAATGGATTTATAACTGTGCGGGTTCGAACCCCACTACTGGTAATTGTTTAATTAAACAGAGATTATTTCCCATGCTGCTCAGTGTTACCCGATTTACCTCTGTTGCATGTGCATGTTTCGGTGACACTCTGAGCAGATAATGAAATGTATCTGCGTCGCTCAGTCTCCACCTCTCTCTTTCGAAAGCTGTGTATGTGTTTGAGTCTTCGTCGCTCGAAGTCTGCCTCTGTCTCGTTCTCACTGTGTCCAATTCTGTTCCAAAGGGATTCTGTCTGACCGTCTCTCTCTTTACCTGTCTGTGTTGGTCCCTGTCTCTCACCTGATGAGTCATTCCATCATTTTCTGTTTTTATTTCTATGTCTCTCTCTCTCGCTCTCTCTCTCTCTCTCTATCTGTCTTTCTCTATATCTGTCTCCCTCTTTGTCTCTGTCTTTTTCTTGTCATTCCATCACTATTTGCCTCCCTCTCTTTATGGAGCACGCAAACACATCTCTGTGTATGTAAGTATTTGAGTCTTTGTCTCACTCAGTCTGACCCTCCCTCTCAGTCTAAAACTTTCTGTCTATCTCTGTCTCTATCTCGCTGTCTGTCTCTCCCTGTTTCCCTGTTTGTCTCTGTCTCTCAATATGTCTGTCTCTTTCTCACGGTGTCCAGTTCTGTTCGAATGGGATTCTCTCAATCTCTCTGTCTGACTGTCTCTCTCCTTCCCATCATCTCTGTCTGTCTATGCCTCTGCCTGTCTGTATCTCTTTGCCTGAGGCTGTTAGTTCCTGTCTCTAACCTGCTGAGTATTTCCATCATTGTCTGTTTATATCTTTGTCTCTCTCTCTATCTGTCGCTCTCTCTCTATCTGTCTCTGTCCTTGTCACTGTCATTAACACTGCCTTTGTCTCACTCTTTCCCTCTCTCTCTTTATGGAGCACACACATATCTCTGTATATGTATGTGTTTGAGATTTTTTCTCACTGCGTCTGCCTCTCCTTCTGAGTCTCACACTTTCTGTCTCTCGTTCTCTCTATCTCGTTGTCTGTCTCTCCCTGTTTGTCGGTTTGTCTCTGTCTCTCAATGTGTCTCGCTACTTCTCATGGAGTCCAGTTTTCTTCACAGTTCGATTCCTGCTTTGACTAAACCCACATTCGTTGGTACAGTGCTTAGTATCCCGGCCTGTTATGTAGAAGACAGGGTTTCAATTCTCCAACGGACAGGAAGCTTTTTCAAAATGTAGGATTTTACTTCTTTTTCTTGGTATAGATTCATATTAAAAAGTTCCAGTGCAATGCAGAATAGTAAAAAAATAGGAAGAGGAGATTTTTTCAGAATTCTGTGTCATCTGCTGCAGAGAGGTGGATGATTGAGTTTTATCTGAGTTACATTTAAAGAACTAATGAGTCAGTAGTCGTGGCCAAGAGGTTGCAGCGATAAACTAGAAAATCCATCGTATTTTTCCGCTGAAGGTCGAAACCTGCCGACTACGATTCTCAGCATTTTTCATTCCATTTCACAATTTAACCAGGTCTCTGCAAAACTCATCCTAAGATAGATGGAATAACGTCCCACACCTTTCAAAACTGTGATTTTTTAAATCATTTTATTAAACTGCAATATTCACGATACTTTCGTATAGAAAAACGCAAAAATCAGCCAAAGTTGCGACAGTGATTCAGCCTGGCTATCCCTCTCGATGTCTAAGACATCTGTCCTTGTCCGTTGTTGCGAGTATATTTTTGCTTATGTGTGTGTTTGTCTGTGTCTGTCTATCTGTATATATATATATATATCTGTGTATGTGCAACTGTCTGTATAAATCATCACCATGAATTTGGTATGTCATGGAACTTCTTAAAAAGATTTGATGAAAATAATAGGGTTGTGAACTTTGGTATCGGCTTTGGTTCAGTGGCGGTATTCTCGACTGAATCAGGAGTTTGTGTGTTTCAGTCCCACTCCTGAGACTTGAGCAGATAATCTTGGCAGACACTTAAGTGCAGTACTTGGGGAATTTTGCATTGTTGAAGCTGTTGACTTTCGGAAGATATTTTAAATTAAAGCTCCGTCTGCACCCTCGGGTGGATCACAGCATTACTCGAAAAAGAATAGGAGAGTTGCCCCCGTGTCAATATTACTAAAAATGTTCCTAAATGCTCACTGAAACCCGGTGTGTTTGTGTGTCTGTGGGGTGGAGTTGAAGCCCAGATTCTCACAGAGACAGAATCGAAACACTGGAAGGACCAGGCTGGCCGAGTGGTTAAGGCGTTGGCCTTAAAATTCAATTCGATTTTCCCACGAGAGTTCGGTCCCCACTCCTCGAATCTCTTTAATGTATCACTGATTTTGCCCCATGCTGATCAGTGATACCTGAGTTTCATCTGCAGAATCAACAATTTTCTGTTGCTCTGTGACATTCTGAGCCGATCATGAAATGAAATTGTGAAATGTATCTGTGTATCTCAGTCTCTGCCTTTCTGTCTTTAGAGAACTGTGCATGTGTTTGTGTGCTTGAGTCTGAGTCTGCCTCTCCCTGACTCACTCTGTTTGTGCCTGTTTTTCTGTTTGTCTCTGTCTCTCAACCTGTCTCTTTCTCACGGTGCCCACGTCTGTTCCAAAAAGATTCTCTCAGATTCTATGTCTGACTGTCTCTCTCTTTCCCATCATCTCTGCCCATGTCTTTGCCTGTCTCACTTTGTCCCTGTCTCTAACCTGATGAGTATTTTCATCATTTTCAGTTTTAGAAACATAGAAACATAGAAAATAGCTGCAGGATTAGGCCATTAGGCCCCTCGAGCCTGCGCCGCCATTCAATATGTTCGTGGCTGACCATTCCTTCAGTTCCCCTTTCCTGCTTTCTCTCCATACCCCTTCACCCCCTTATCCGTAAGGGCCATATCGAACTCCCTCTTGAATATATCCAATGAACTGGCATCAACAACTCTCTGCGGCAGGGAATTCCACAGGTCAACAACTCTCTGAGTGAAGAAGTTTCTCCTCATCTCAGTGCTAAATGGCCTACCCCTTATCCTAAGACTATGTCCCCTAGTTCTGGACTTCCCGAACATCGAGAACTTTCTTCCCGCATCTAACCTGTACAGGCCCGTCAAAATCTTATATATTTCTATGAGATCCCCTCTCATCATTCTAAACGCCAGTGAATAAAGGCACAGTTGATCGAATCTCTCCTCATATGACAGTACTGCCATCCCTGGAATCAGTCTGTTGACAATATCGGACCGAGTCAGCATGAATTTATGAAAGGGAAATCATGCTTGATGAATCTTCTGGAATTTTGTGAGGATGTAACGAGTAGAGTGTCAAGGGAGAACCAGTGGATGTGGTGTATTTGGACTTTCAATAGGCTTTTGACAAGGTCCCGCACAAGAGTTTGGTGCACAAAGTCCAAGTGCATGGTATTGGGATTAATGTACTGACGTGAATAGAGAACTGTTTGGCAACTGGTTTGCTGCACTCCCTCAATAGCAAGAACGTCCTTCCTCAGACTATGAGACCAAAACTGAATACAATATACCAGGTCTGGCCTCACTAAGGCCTTGTACAACTGCAGTAAGGTCTCCCTGCTCCTTTATTCAAATCCTCTAGCTATGAAGGCCAGCTTTCCATTTGCATTCTTTACCGCCTTCTGTACCTGCGTGCCCACTTTCAGTGACTGATGAACCATGACACCCAGGTCTCGTTGCACCTCCCCTTTTTCTAGGCTGCCGCCATTCAGATAATATTCCGCCTTCGTGTTTTTGACCCAAAATGGATAATCTCACATTTATCCACATTATACTGCATCTGCCATATATTTTCCCACTCACCTAACGTGTCCAAGTCACCCTGCAGCCTCTTAGCATCCTCCTCACAGCTCCGACCACCACCCAGTTTAGTGTCATCCACAAACTTGGAGATATTACACTCTATTCCTTCAACCAAATCGTTAATGTATATTGTAAAGAGTTGGGGTCCCAGCACTGAGCCCTGCGGCACCTCACTAGTAACTGCCAGCATTTCTGAAAATGACCTGTTTATCCAGATTCTCTGCTTCCTGTCTGCCAACCAGTTCTCTATCCAGGTCAGTACATTAATCCCAATATCATGCGCTTGGATTTTGTGCACCAATCTCTTGTGCGGGACCTTGTCAAAAGCCTATTGAAATCCCAATACACCACATCGACTGGTTCTCTCTTGTCCACTCTACTAGTTACATCCTCAAAAAATTCCAGAAGATTCCTCAAGCATGATTTCACTTTCATAAATCTATGCTGATTCGGTCCGATCCTGTCAGTGCTTTCCAAATGGGCTGCTATATCATCCTTAATGATTGATTCCAACATTTTACCCACTACTGATGTCAGGCTAACTGGTCTATAATTACCCGCTTTCTCTCTCCCTCCTTTTAAAAAAAAAGTGCCATCACATTAGCTACCCTCCAGTCCATAGGAACTGATCCAGAGTCGATAGATTGTTGGAAAATGATCACCAATGCATCCACTATTTCTAGGGCCACTTCCTTAAGTACTCTGGGATGCAGACTATCAGGACCCAGGGATTTATCGGCCTTGATTCCCATCAATTTCCCGAACACAATTTCCCGCCAATAAGGATATCATTCAGTTCCTCATTCTCACTAGACTCACAGGCCCCTAGTACATTTTGAAGGTTTTTTGTATCTTCCTTTGTAAAGACAGAACCGAATTATTGTCTCTATCTCTCTCTATATCTGTCTTTCTCTCTATCTGTCTCCCCCTTTGAACATAAGAACATAAGAACATAAGAGTTAGGAACAGGAGTAGGCCATCTAGCCCCTCGAGCCTGCCGCGCCATTCAATAAGATCATGGCTGATCTGGTCGTGAACTCAGTTCCACTTACCCGCCCTCTCCCCGTAATCCTTAATTCCCTTATTGATTAAAAATCTATCTATCTTTGACTTGAAAACATTCAATGAGCTAGCCTCAACTGCTTCCTTGGCAGAGAATTTCACAGATACACAAACCTCTGGGAGTAGAAATTTTTTCTCAACTCGGTTTTAAATTGACACCTCCGTATTTTGAGGCTGTGCCCCCTAGTTCTAGTCACCCTGACCAGTGGAAACAATCTCTCTGCCTCTATATTGTCTATCCCTTTCATGATTTTAAATGTTTCTATAAGATCACCCCTCATCCGTCTGTACTCCATGGAGTAAGGACCCAGTCTACTCAATCTATCATCATAAGGTAACCCCCTCATTTCTGGAATCAGCCTAGTGAATCGTCTCTGTACCCCTTCCAAAGCTAGTATATCCTTCCTTAAGTAAGGTGACCAAAACTGCACGCAGTACTCAGGTGCGGCCTTACCAATACCTTATACAGTTGCAGCAAGACCTCCCTGCTTTTGTACTCCATCCCTTTCGCAATGAAGGCCAATATTCCATTCGCTTTTGGAATGCATGCACAAGGACCCCCAGGTCCCTTTGCACCACAGCATGTTGTAATTTCTCCACATTCAAATAATATTCCCTTTTATTGTTTTTTTTTCCCAAAGTGGATGACCTCACACTTTCCGACATTGTATTCCATCTCCCAAACCTTAGCGCAATCGCTTAACCTATCCAAATCTCCTTGCAGTCTTTCTGAGTCCTCTACACACCCCGCTTTCCCACTAACCTTAGTGCCATCTGCAAATTTTGTTGCACTACACTCTGTCCCCTCTTCTAGGTCATCTATGTATATTGTAAACAGTTATGGTCCAGCACTGATCCCTGTGGCACAGCACTAACCACTGATTTCCAACCAGAAAAGGACCCATTTAGACCGACACTCTGCTTTCTGTTCGCCAGCCAATTCTCTATCCATGCTAATATATTTCCTCTGACTCCGCGTACCTTTATCTTCTGTAGTGACCTTTTGTAAAGCACCTTATCGAATGCCATTTGGAAATCTAAATACACCACATCCATCGGTACACCTCTATCCACCATGCTCATTATATCCTCAAAGAATTCCAGTATTTTAGTGAAACATGATTTCCCCTTCATGAATCCATGCTGCGTCTGCTTGATTGCACTATTCCTTTCTAGATGTCCCGCTATTTCTTCCTTAATGATAGTTTCAAGCATTTTCCCCACTACAGATGTTAAACTAACCGTCCTTTAGTTACCTGCCTTTTGCCTGCCCCGTTTTTTAAACAGAGGCGTTGCATTAGCTGCTTTCCAATCCGCTGGTACCTCCCCAGAGTCCAGAGAATCTTGGTAGATTATAATGAATGCGTCTGCTATAACTTCAGCCATCTCTTTTAATACACTGGGATGTATTTCATCAGTACCAGGGGACTTGTCTACCGTCAGTCCCATTAGCCTGTCCAGCACTACTCCCCCAGTGATAGTGATTGTCTCTAGATCCTCCCTTCCCACATTCCTGTGGCCTGCAAATTTTGGCTTTGTTTTTGTGTCTTCCACTGTGAAGGCGGAAACAAAATAATTGTTTAATGTCTCAGCCATTTCCACATTTCCCATTATTAAATCTCCCTTCTCATCTTCTGAGCGACCAACATTTACTTTCGTCACTCTCTTTCGTTTTATATATCGGTAAAAGCTTTTACTATCTGTTTTTATATTTTGCGCCAGTTACTTTCGTAATCTATCTTTCCTTTCTTTATTGCTTTCTTAGTCATTCTTTGCTGTCGTTTAAAATTTTCCCAATCTTGTAGTTTCCCACTAACCTTGGCCACCTTATACGCATTGGTTTTTAATTTGATACTCTCCTTTATTTCCTTGGTTATCCATGGCTGGTTATCACTTCTCTTGCCTCCCCTCTTTTTCACTGGAATATATTTTTTTTGCGCACTATGAAAGAGCTACTTAAATGTCCTCCACTGTTCCTCAATTGTGCCACTGTTTAGTCCTTGTTTCCAGTCTACTTTAGCCAACTCTGCCCTCATCCCACTGTAGTCCCCTTTGTTTAAGCATCGTACCCTCGTTTCTGATACAACTTCCTCATCCTTAATCTGTATTACAAATTCAACCATATCGTGATCACTCATGCCGAGAGGATCTTTTACGAGGAGATCGTTTATTTTTCCTGTCTCATTAGTAAGGACCAGATTCAAGATGGCTTGCTCCCTTTTAGGCTCTGTTACATACTGTTCTAAGAAACAGTCCCGTATGCATTCTATGAATTGTCTCTCTCTTTGTTCCAGTCTTTGTGCCTGCCATTCCATCACTATTTGCCTTTCTCTCTTTATGGAGCACACAAACACATCTCTGTATATGTATGTGTTTGAGTCTTTCTGTTATTCAGTCTGACCTTCCATCTCAGTCTCAAAGTCTCTGTTTCTCTTTGTCTCTTTCTCTCTGTCTGTCTCTCCCTGTTTCCCTGTCTCTCAACGTATCTGTCTCTTTCTCACGATGTCCAGTTCTGTTCCAATGGGATTCACTCAGTCTCTCTGTCTGACTGTCGCTCTCATTCCCATCATCTCTGTCTGTCCATGTCTCTACCTGTCTCTCTCTTTGCCTGTCTCTGTTAGTTACTGCCTCTAACCTGCTGAGTATTTCCATCATTTTCTGTTTCTATCTCTGTCTATCTCTCTATCTGTCGCTCACTCTTTCTCTGTCTCTCTCTTTGTCACTGTCTTTGTCACTGTCTTTCTCTCACTCTTTCCCTCTCTCTCTTTAAAGAGCACATACACACACATCTCTGTATATGTGTGTGTTTGAGTCTTTTTCTCACTTAGTCTGCCTCTCCTTCTCAGTCTCATACTTTCTGTCTCGCGTTGTCTCTATCTCGCTGTCTGTCTCTCCCTGTTTGTCGGAAGTCTCTGTCTCTCAAAGTGCCTGTCGACTTCTCATGGTGTCCAGTTCTGTTCACAGCTCGATTCCTGCTCTGACAAAACAAATGCCCGTCAGTTCCTCGTTAGTGTAGTAGTTAGTATCCCTTCCTGTCACGCGTGATGTCGGGGTTCAATACCTTGACGAGTGTGGAACTTTTTCAAAATGTTGAATATTGCTTCAAAATGTCCTGGAACTTTCGAAAAAGACTTGTGGAAAGTAATACGGATGTGAGCTTTGGTTCAGTGGCAGCATTCTCGGCTGAATCAGGAGGTTGTGTGTGTCAGTCCAACTCTTGAGACTTGAACATATAATCTTGGCTGACGCTCAAATGCAGTACTTGGGCAATTTTGCATTGTTGAAGCTGTTGACTTTCGGATGAAATGTTAAATTGAAGCTCCGTCTGCACCCTCGGGTAGATGTGAAAGTTCCCAGAGCATTACTGGAAAAAGAATAGGAGAGTTGCCCCTGTGTCAATATTACTATAAATGTTTGAAAATGCTCATTGAAAACCGATGTCTGTGAGAGTGGAGCTGCAGTCCAGATTCTCACAGAGACAAAATCCGAATACTGACAAAACCAGGATGGCCGAGTGGTTTAGGCGTGGGGCGTAAAATCCAATGGGTGTATAGCCGCGTGGGTTCGAACCCCACTCCTGGTAAATCTTTAAATTAAATCCGATTTCCTCCCATCCTGCTCAGTAATACGCAAATGTATTCTGTTGAATCTGTTCATGTCGATAACTTTACAACATTCTCAACTGACAAAGAAATGGGATTATGCAATGTTTCTGTGCCTCTCACTCTCTGTCTTAAGAGAGCTCTTAATGTGTTTGTGTTTGAGTCTGAGGAATTACGAGCTGAATTTAGGGATCCTGGAGCTAAGTTAACAAATAGAACATCAAAAAGGTAGCAATTTCAGGATAGCTACCACTGACACCTGCTAGTCAGAGTAGGAATCGCAGGATAGCTCAGATGAATGTGTGGTGCAGAATGGAGGGATTCAATTTCCTGGGAAATTGGAACTGGTTCAGGGGGAGCTGGGACCAGTGCAAACCAGACGCTCTGCACCTGGACAGAACCAATGTCCACGGGGGAGAGTTTGCTCGTGTTGTTAGGGGGAGGGGTTAAACTAATATGGCAGTGGGATGGGAACCTATGCAGTGAGACAGAGGGAAGTAAAATGGGGGCTGAAAAGTAAAGGTGGAGGGCAGAGAAACCCAAGGCAAAAATCAAAAAGGGCCACATTGCAGCCAAATTATAAAGGGACAAGGTGTGTTAAGATAACAAGCCTGAAGGCACTGTGCCTCAATGCGAGGAGTATTCGTAATAAGGTGGACAAATTAACTGCACAGGCAGCAATGAATGAATATGATGTAATTGGCATCACAGAGAAATGGCTCCAGGGTGACGAAGGCTGGGAACGCAACATCCAGGGATATTCACCAATCAGGAAGGATAGACAGAAAGGAAAAGGAGGTGGGGTGGCACAGCTGGTTGAGGAGGAAATTAACCCAATAGTAAGGAAGGACATTCGCTTGGATTCTGTGTGGGTGGAGCTGCGGAATATCAAAGGGAAGAAAACGCTAGTGGGAGTTGTGTATCACCAAACAATAGTAGTGAGTTTGGGGACAGCATCAAACAAGAAAGCAGGGATGTGTGCAATATAGCTACAGAAGTTATCATGGGTGACTTTAATCTACATATAGATTGGATTAACCAAACTGGTAGCAATACGGTGGAGGAGGATTTGCTGGAGTGTATTCGGGATAGTTTACTTGACCAATATGTCGAGGAACCATCTGGAGGGCTGGCCATCCTAGACTGGTTGACGTGTAATGAGAAAGGACTAATTAGCAATCTTGTTGTGTGAGGCCCCTTGGGGAAGAGTAACCATAATAAGGTAGAAATATTTGTTAAGGTGGAGAGTGAAACAATTAATTCTGAGACTGGGGTCCTGAACTTAAGGAAAGGTAACTTCGATGGTATGAGACATGAATTGGCTAGAATAGACTGGGAAATGATACTTAAAGGGTTGATGGCAGATAGGCAATGGAAAACATTTAAAATCACATGGAGGAACTTCAACAATTGGACATCCCTGTCTGGAGTAAAAAATAAAACGGGAAAGGTGGCTCAACCGTGGTTAACAAGGGAAATTAAGGATAGTGTTAAATCCAAAGAAGAGGCATATAAATTGGTCAGAAAAAGCATCAACCTGAGGACGGGGAGAAATTTAGATTTCAGCAGAGGAGGACAAAGGGTTTCATTCGGAGGAGGAAAATAGAGTATGAGAGGAAGCTTGCTGGGAACATAAAAACTTCTATAGATATGTGAAGAGAAAAAGATTAGTGAAGGCAAACGTAGGTCCCTTGCAGTCAGATTCAGGTGAATTTATAATGGGGAACAAAGAAATGGTAGACCAGTTGAACAAATACATTGGCTCTGCATTCACGAAGGAAGACACGCATAACCTTCTGGAAATAGTACGTGGCCGAGGGGCTAGTGAGAAGCAGGAACTGAAGGAAATCCTTATTTGTGGGAAATTTTGTTCGGAAAATTGATGGGACTAAAGGCCGATACATCCCCGGGGCCTGATGGTCTGCATCCCAGAATACTTAAGGAATTGGCCCGAGAAATAGTGGATGCATTGGTGATCATTTTCTAACAGTCCATCAAATCTCGATCAGTTCGTATGGACTGGAGGGTAGCGAAAGTAACACTATATTTTGAAAAAGAAGGGAGAGAGAAAACAGGTAATTACAGACCAGTTAGCCTGACATCAGTGGTGGAGAAAATGTTGTAATCAATTATTAAAGATGAAATTGCAGCACATTTGGAAAGCACTATCAGGATCAGTCCAAATCAGCATGAATTTATGAAAGGGAAATCATGCTTGACAAATCTTTTAGAATTTTGTGAGGATGTAACGAGTAGAGCGGACAAGGGAGAACCAGTGGATGTGGTGTAGTGGGACTTACAAAAGACTTTTGACAAGGTCCCACACAAGAGGTTGGTGTGCAAAATTAAAGCACATGGCATTGGAGGTAATGTATTGATGTGGATAGAGAACTGGCTGACAGAGTCGGGATAAACGGGTTCTTTTCGCAATGGCGGGCAATGATTAGTTGGGTGCCGCATGGCTTAGTGCTGGGTCCCCAGCAATTTACAATGTACATCAATGACTTAGATGAAGGAATTGTGTCTAATATCTCCAATTTTGCAGATGACATGATGCTGGATGGCGTTGTGATATGTGAGGAGGATGCTAAGTGGCTGCAGGGTGACTTGGACAGGTTAGGTGAGTGGGCAATTGCGTGGCAGATGTCGTGTAATAACGATAAATGTGAGGTTATGCATTTTCGTGGCAAAAACACGAAGGCAGAATGTTATCTGAATGGCGGATGATTAGGCAAAGGGGAAGTGCAACGAGATCCGGGTGTCATGGTACATCAATCATTGAAGGTTGGCATGCAGGTGCAGCAGACAGAAAGAAGGCAAATAGCATGTTGGCCCCATATCTTGGGGATTTGAATATAGCAGCAGAGCGGTGTTGTTGCAGCTGTACAGGGCCTAGGTGAGGCCTCACCTGGAATAATGTATTCAGTTTTGTTCTAATCTGAGGAAGGACGTTCTTACTATTGAGGGAGTGCAGCGAAGGTTCACCAGACTGATTTCCGGGATGGCAGGACTGACATCAGAGGAGAGATAGGATCGACTGGGTCTGTATTCACTGGAGTTTAGACGATTGAGAGGGGACCTCAGAAACATATAAAATTCTGATGGGACTGGACAAGCTCGATGCAGGAAGAATGTTCCCGATTTTGGGGGAGTTCAGATCCAGTGGTCACAGTCTAAGGACAAGGAATAAGCCATTTAGGACCGAGATGAGGAGAAACTTCTTCACTCAGAGAGTTGTTAACCTGTGGAATTCTCTTCTGCAGAACGTTGTTGATGCCAGTTCATCAGATATATTCAAGAGGGAGTTGGATATGGCCCTTAAGGTAAAGGGATCAAGGGATATGGAGCGAAAGCAGGAAAGGGGTACTGAGTTGAATGATCAGCCATGATCTTATTGAATGTTGGTGCAGGCTCGAAGGGGCGAATGGTCTATTTCTGCAACCGTTTTCTATGTTTCTATGTTTCTATGTTTCAGGGTGCATGCATCTAATGGCCCAGTGTGCTGTGCCATTTCTTTCAACTGGGTGCTATTTATTGTACCTGTAACTCGCCCGGTTTGTATCTGATCCATATCGTGTCTCACCTGACCAATCATCCATCTCCCATCAGCATGACATGTGTCTCTTTTCCTGTCCTCGGCATCGTCCTCTCAATTCCTGCTTATTTTGCTCGTTAATTTTTCGTGCATGGCCTTCAAATACGGCTACACGCTCTAGCATTTTTTTGGGATGTTTTAGTTCCTAACTCTGAAGATTCTATCCCAATCCTGGCCTGTTTCCTGATTAGTAACTCCGTTGTTCCCCTCAAACTTTCTACACCTGCCTGGATCGCCTGTATATCTGGTGCAACTACTAGAGATGTCCCTTTAAAGTTAATACGTCATTCGCTGTATATCTCCTCTGTCTTCCTTCTTTGTGTCTCAGCTTCTTGTGTTACTCCCTTGCTCCTGATGTGTCGCTAGATATTCTCAGGATTGTGTCTAGCAATCGTATTTACAAAGCTTTAGTCTTGTGGTTATTTTTTCTGGCTGATTAATTTATGCTCACAGGTAACATTTCATGCTACACATTGTCAAATAACAACATTACTTCTGTTCCAGGTTTAACTATTTCCCAAGGTTAATTCCCCTGGTTTACAATATTCAGGTAAAATTTTTTACACACTTATCTTATGGCTTCAAGACAAACGCTCCCGACACTTAGATGCCGCCCCCTAGAGGCTGCTTTATGTAGTTGTTGTACCCTCCGCTGTGGTTAAATGCTTCTGGGCCCCCTCGGGGCGGCCTTCCAGCTTGTCCTTGTAGAATCGGAAGGACGGTGATGATCACGTTTATATTCTGTTGATAAAGCACATCCTGGATATTCCAGGTTTTAGTTTGAGTCTTACCATTTCCATTTTAACCGGATTTTCCTTTCACTAGCCATTGTATTGGTTCTGCAATTGCTGTGGTTATGCACAAAATTCCTACAATAGCTAAAGAACCCCAGTACCTTACAAACCCCTCAGACTGGTTTTGGTCGGGGCATAATCCTAATGCCCTCCTTCCCGACATTGGACATGGTCCGATTTCCTTGGGATATTTCGTGTCCCAGGTACTGTACCACAAATTGTCCGATTTGTGCCTTTTTGGGATTTAGTTTACATCCTGCTTTCCATTATCTCAAATGTATTTTTCATTACTAGAAGAGAGTCTAGCACGAAGGCTTTGATAACTGCTTTCTGTTGTCTCAAATGTTCCAGTTTCAAAGCCTTTACGTCTCAGTTTCTATGGTTCTTCAACCACCGTATCTGAAGTCACAAGTTCAACTTATATTTTCCTTTGTTCTAAACTGCTAAAGCCTGCCATTTTAATATTTAATTTTTTTCAAAATTCCTTTTGCAATTTCGCAGATAGCTCCCCACTTGCCCAGGAGTTTGACCTGATCCCTGAAGGTATTTCTACATTGTTTCCAAACATTATATTTTTATTTCTTTTTTTTAAGAGATCAGATTTAACTTTTTAATTTAAATGTATCTAATTTTGTTGCGTATTTTCTTAAATAGTTGTACTTGAAATCTTCACAACAAAATTTACTCTTCACTGCTTCCATCCTAATTTCTGCTCCCTTTTTGTGGTATTTGTATTTATTGTTGGATTATGAAATGTCAAATATGATAATACTGTTTTTTAATCGGACTTATCATTTATGCTTATAGTGATTCACAGATCACAGAATGCAAATTACTTGTTTTATAATTATGTGCCTCACTTCTGCTTTAGAAGCTGAACATCAAAAACTCGAATCTTTTGCGCTGTAACTGCAATTTTGTGATACAGTATCTCATAAATGTAATCATTTAAAGCTTCAGCTTCTGACGCAGTATGTTTACTTTTATTAAAAGTCTTCCAAACCCAAGATTTTCCAATACAACCAAAATGTTTATCAAGGAGAATCACCACAAATATCTCAAAATCCCAATTCAAATATGCCAATCTTTTATTTAAAAATATTTTTACTGAGCTCGAAGCTTTCGCATCAAGATTTTACACAAAGAAATATGGGGGCGTACTTCCCAAGACCGCAGCCTTGAGTCACCCACGCAGGATTCTTTTTTTAAGGCATTACAATTTCCCTTCTCCGTTCTTTATCTCATTCCTAGACTAAATGTATAGTCTTTCAAACAAATGTAATCAATGATTACATGTTTTCTTTTGACAAGTGAGCGTGTCGAAATGTTTTTTTTAAACCATCGGGACCACACATTTTTTATCTTTTGCTCAACAAACCTATCCTTTGTGCATTTCCTAGCTCCATAACATATCATCTGAATAAATCCACACCTGGGTTTCTAAATTAAAATGTAATTCAAATCTAGATTCACACTTTCTTAAAACTTCCTTCATACAGGACAACACTGCAAAGGGTTAAAACAAATCACTCTTTCTGAAAAAGTGGGTGGAGCCATAACAACAGACAGCTCTACCACTTTCTGAAGCAGGCTTTCAGACACCTGAAAAATTCATTAATTCCCACCTCAAATATTTCGCAGCCAAAAATCACACAAGCACTTTCATTCAAAGACAGACATTCACAAAAGTCTCTCTTCATTCAACAAAGCTTATTGTTTGGCCGGCTCTATTTTTGGATCCATACTTCACTTAAGATAGTCACTAACATTTTGTGTTATGGACTTACGAAAAATATCTACTAAGCGAGCCTTCTGGCCCCCAATCAATCCTTTATTTTCCTCAGTCCTAATCATAACCCTGTTAGTGTGGGATACAAATTTGGGCCAAATTCCTCTGTCCATTCCCTTCTGTCATCTATATCTATTTTTATACTTACATCCTGTTGTCTTTTGTCACTTTCTCTGTCCATCTCACCTTCGGGTATCTTTCTGTTCATCTTTCCGGCTGTTAAAATTATCTTTTTCCCTTCATCATATCCTGCCTTAACCATCTCCATGACCTTTTCAGATGTATCTCTCAGAAACTCTTCTGGTAGTTTATACCGAAGCCCTCCAAGTGCCTTGGCAGATTCCTTTGCCATTTCAGACATTGGGGCTTTTTCCCCAGTTCCTGTTTTACCATCTTTACTTAAGCAGAACTTTTTACACCAATGCTTTTTAACTAGTGCTGTTTTTCCACCTTTAATTATGCGGAAATATTTACACTGAGGCTTTTTCCCCGATATCCCGTATGCGTACTTATTGTCCCAACACTTACAGTACTTATTTACATTGTCCTGACGCGCCCCTCAACTGGATTTTCTGGCTCTTCCTCAGATTCGTTGGATATCTGGTTACTTTGCGAGGAGAATTTCTCAAGGTAATTCTCTACTCACTCGTTATTCGGTTGGTTTGGCTTTTTGAGTCTAATCTGCCCGTCGAGTAGATCCTGTTGACTGCGCCACGTTGTTAGAGTTAACTTCAAACCACCACTCGGAGATACAAGCTGGCAGGTGAGCTACCCTTGAAGGAATGCTCAGAGAAACTGCCAGAGACATCTTATTTTATAAAGTTTCAGATTATAGTCTTACTTAATTACGCAAGTTACAATTAATACGTGCTGATTGATTAATACATGATTATCTGGTAGGTTGCTTCCTCCAATCTGGCCTCTGTATGTTTAATTAGTAATTCAGGATACGTGTTGTTATGATTCTTTTTATTTAACTTGTATCGTATTACAGAATTCAAATTCGATGTTATCTGTGTCTGTGCCCAGCTCCCAAGGCCTTTGGTCTACGCATTGGAACATCTGACCCTCTGCGGAAGGCATCCCACACATGCTTCCCATTGATTGAAAAACAGGCTGTGGGATACATTTTAAAAATCAGCTAACTCCATTTTAAAACATCCCAATTATTATTATTAATTGTAATTACAATTTTTGTTCTGCCCTTTCAATCTATTATGGGGTATCTTATCGAAGGCTTTTGGAAATCTAGATAAATTACATCTACTACATTACGTTAGTTTACGCTATCTGTTACTTCTTCGAAAAATTCAAAGAATTTGGTCAATTCAAGACTTTCCCTTTTATAATCCATGCTGACTATTCATTTTTGGTTTCTAGTTGTTCTTCCACCTTCTCCTTTAGTAGGGAATCCATTATTTTTCCTCCCAACGATGTTAAGTTGACTGGACTATAGTTCCTCAGACACGTTCTACCTCCCTTCTTAAAAATAGGTATTACATTAGGTATCTGCCAATCCTCCGGCACTGCACTTTATTCTAACGAAGTATTAAATATGTTTATTAATGCCTCTGCTATCTCTTCCCTCGATGTAATTTGTCCGAAGCCGGCATTTTATCCAATTTCGGTTTGATTAGTTTATATAATATTTTCCCTCTTGTTATTTTAAATGCATTTATTTCATTTCTAATATCATCCAATGTCATGTCCACCTGTGTTGACTCCCTGATAAATACTAATGCAATGTAATTGTTTAATATTTCTTCCTATCTCTGCCTGTGGACAACCTTATGAGCGACGTACCTTGGTATGTATTGTGGATGTCCTCCATGCAATCTTTATCCTTATCGTTGGGCAGGAGCAGTATCTCATTCTCAGCCTCTCCTCAGTTATCGCTACACGGCACCCAATCAACCACGGACTTTCCTGAACCTGCGTTTTTCTGTGGGATGTGACTGTTTTCTGGATTATATCACTTATCCTGTGTGTTTCAGAGTGTGTCAAACTCGCACTCCAGCCCAATTGCGCTGAGCCAGAGTGAATAAAGCAGAGACATTTCCTGCAGATGTGGGAAAGTGGGACAGATTTGATGTCCACAAACTCATACACACTACAGTCTCGACTCATTGCCTACCGTGCCATCTTTAGTTATTTTTTTATAAATTTATTTGCTTATTTACACACTGAATTAATTTAATTACTTAGTTTTTATTCAATGGTTATTTATAATGATATTAATTAATTAGTAATTATAGTTAAATTATTAATTTAATAAAGTATTGTTATTTCTCCCAGGTCTTAGTGTAGACCAAGCTTCGAGAAAAAAGGTAATACTCACCAAACGTTCATCGACCGGCTGTAATTTGGAGGCCAAAGCAGCACCTCCTTCAACCACTGTTCCCATTCAAACTCTCACCAAATTCCGTTTAATATCACTGTGCAGAACACACTGAGAATCACAAGTCAGTGTTTAGTTTTATATCTTTGGAGCCACACACAAATTACAAGTGCTGTCTCAGCTCCATGCCCATTGCTGGCAGTAATTAGCACATATTTCAGACTAACACTTACAGCTGACTGGTGGTTAACTACTACTAACAGGCAGTTTCTGCTAATTTCTGTATTTAAAGTTCTAAGTTCAATTCAAAACGTTAATCTAAATTTCCCTTCTTACAGCTAATACTCAGCTAGACTCACCACGGACTTACCACCGAATCTCACTTTCCCTACGTTCCCATGTTGACCACTCTCTTTGTGCACTCCGTTTAAGATCAGGACATGATGATGGAGTAAACTCTAGCATGGTCTGCTGGGCCGAAAGGGTCGGGGTGAGGAAGGTCGCTCTGTAAATTTGCAGTCCACAGGCAGACGGGCTGCTAACTTTTGTTTTGTTTGAGTATCTATCTCTCCTCTGTAGCAGGCAAGTATTATTGCATCGCCTTTCTTCATTTTATTTTTATTCTGACTATCCCACCATGTCCTCTGTCTGTCGGGTGAGTCTTCTTTCTTTTATTAAGAAATCCAAACTGATAATGTCCAGTATAAATAAAACAGCTGTCAATGGAATGGGTTAATTCCACTACAGGTTTGTAAGAAGGTCTGACGTAATTACGTGACTTCGGGTATTCATCTGAAAATATTTCCCCAAGTCTTTGTGCTTTCAAAACTTGATAAGAAATTAGGAATCCGTTAAAATAGCAGAAATTATTAGTAAAGTTGTCATAATAAAACCTTTTCATCAGGAAAGGCAGCATTTTAGATTAAACTCCAATTTCTCTACACATCCAATTCAAATACTTGCCAACGAGTTTTTCATTGATTTAAAGCGAGACCACACATTTTTAATAGCTATTCTGTTTACAGAAATCCAATTTCCACGCAATCTACATACATTCCAGCAGTTTGGTTTTTTTACGATCCCGTTCACTGAGCAAATCTTGTGTTTTATTTCTCTCGGCACAAAATCTAATCTTCGTAGCCGGTCCATCTTTTTTAAGAATTCTGTAACTCCCAGTTTTTTCTTTCTGTGCTGAGTTCGCCTAGCTTACTACTTTTCCCCCTTTTGAATCGGAACTTAATCATTTTTTGATGACCTTACTCCAGTCCATAGTTAGACATCGTTGTTTCTCTTTCTCAGCACAAAGCTTTGTCGGGTTTAACTCGTAAGTTTTTATATTTAAACCAATATCTTTTTCACAGCCAATTTAAATCCCATTTCTTCAAATTCGTTTTTGTAATTTGATGATCTTCCTCCAGTCCATTTTCCTCAACATCTTTGTTTCTCTTTCAAGCTGCTGCAGCTTTCAAGTTCGCATTTGTATCTTTTGGTAAAAACTAACTGTCCTTTGTAAATTCAATTTGCTTTTCCAACATTTTTCTTTTCGTTTAACAATTTTCCATTTATTTTAGCTTGCATTTTATCCCACTGGCCAGTTTTCCTAGGATCCTGGGGTCCCACCCCACTTTTTAGCTTGAATTCCTTCTTGCTTACACTACACAACGATCAATACCAGCTTCACTGTGTTATTACTATGTCACACTTCAAGTCATACGCCGTATATTTCCTCTAACGAACGCTGGGGTACACTCTCCCTTTAGTTGTATTCCTTCTTTTTCAAGCAATACACCTATCCCACCCTTGGTTTTCAGCCTTCTGTGGTTCGTTATAACTTGTCCTGCAGCTTACCCCTTCGAATTCTTTATACAGATCACCTCCTTCCCCGTCAATGCTACAGCCATGTTGCTCCTTTCAGAGTATAACACTGCTTATCTGGTGCTATAATATTTCTAATCTAAACATTCTATGATGAAAATATCCACAGCCAGTTGGGTGCAAACACCAACTGTTGCTCAGTGAAATCTCTCTCTAATGATAACAACCATATTTTCCCCGATATGGAATGAACTAAACATGAACACCTTTCAGAAGCTGAATTAACCAAGTTCCCTATGCCAAGTCCCCTCTCATCTTCCATGCACTTCAACTGAAAGGAAAATGCCAGGTTGTATCAGTCAGGATTTGAAATATATTTGCAACAGATGGTAGATATTCTTAGAGTCAGCATCGTTCTCTATTCTGTCTACTCGAGGAGTTTGATAACAGACTTTCTCCTGTGAATGTGGAGCTGGAATATTGGGCAGGGATGTATTTACTTGTTCATCTTGTTGACTCGAAACCGTTGGCAATTATTTGATGTGATCTGTATTCTCTTAAATACATTTCCTGAGTGGATTCAAATTTAAATTGAACCCAGGTTTGCAGGCGTGATGCTCCATTCACACATCGAAGGTGAGAGAGATGCTGTTGGACAGACACTAAGTCCAGTATCTGAAAGTGATTCACAGACTGGGTTTTGTGTTCAGTGATCCCAGGCATGTTACCGACACCTTTCCTCAATGCCAAGGCTAGGAGAGGCACTCTGGAAGGGAAGGGGAACTGGCATTTGTCCACGAGAGTAACCGAAGGTATGAGAACTGAAATAATCCAGAGTTAGAAAGGAGAAAAGGCGCCGAAATGGTGCAGTCAGTAACAGGACATCAATTAGTCTCCTCTTATCTTGGAACATTAAATATCGACACACTCTGTTACTGAAACATCAAAATATTATATTCCAGCCCAATTATAGGGTTATTATCATCAGAAACTAACTTCAACTGTCGTAATGGACACGATTCAGTCGGGATGTGATTAACAGCTGCAATGATAGCAGAATCCAACCCCTGCAGTCACTTGTGAACTTGCAGGTGTCTCAGCAGGTGGGATGACACAGTGAATCGCTTCGCACACTCCGAGCAGGTGAACGGCATCTCGCCAGTGTGAACCCGCTGGTTTGTCAGCAGGTGGGATGACACACTGAATCCCTTCCCACACTCAGAGCAGGTGAATGGCCTCTCCCCAATGTGAACTCGCTAGTGTATCAGCAGGATGGATGACTGAGTGAATCCCTACCACATTCAAAGCAGGTGAAAGGCCTCTCCCCAGTGTGAACAAGCTGGTGTTTCACCAGGCTGGATGACTGAATGAATGGCTTCCCCCACATTGGGCAGGTGAACGGCCTCTCCCCAGTGTGACTGTGTTGATGAACTTGCAGCGCATACGGGCAGCTGAATCCCTTCCCACAGTCCCCACATTTCCACGGTTTCTCCGTGGTGCGGGTGTGCTTCCGTCTCTCCAGGTTGGACGATCAGTTGAAGCCTCCTCCACACACAACACGTTTACTGTTTCTCCCCGCTGTGAATGGTGCAATGGTTTTTCAGGCTGTGTAACTGGTTAAAGCTCTTTCCACAATCAGTGCACTGATACACTCTCACTCGGGTGTGTGGGTCTCTGCAATTTTAGTCACATTGATGTTTGTAATCTTTACCCACAGACAAAACAAAAAAACATTTCTACTTCCACATTTAAAGGCTGATGATATTCAAGTCCTGATGAATCGAGTGACTCTATCTGATCTTGACGTGACGTTTAGTTTGAGTTTCCCTCCTTCAAATCCTCCCCTTCTAACACCCTGCAAAAGGAGTTTACAAAAGTAAGTACAGAATCGAAATTCAGAAGAGACAATTCTAGTTTCTATGGAACATTCTTTCCTTCTGCGGTGTGGTTTTAACTATTGTCTTAATAAAAATGATAAAGAGGGAGAAGGTAGATTTTGAGTAAACTGGCAAGAAATATAAATACAGTCAAAGCTTCTACAGATATATAAAAAGGAAGAGATAGGTAAACTAAACTTTAGTCCCTTGGAGGATGAGACGGGGAATTAATAATGAGAAACAGGGAAATGACGGAGACTTTAAACAAATATTTTGTATGGTCTTCACGGTGGAAGACACTAAAAGCATCCCAATAATAATAGATAATCAAGGGGTCACAGGGAGCGAGGAACTTAAAACAATCACTTTCACAAGAGAAAAAGTACCAGACAAACTATTGTGACTAAAGTTGGACATCCCCTGGACTTGATGGCCTGCATCCTGGGGTCTTAAAAGAAGTGGCTGCAGAGAAAGTGGATGGATTGGTTGTAATCGACCAAAATTCCCTGGATTCTGGCAAGGTCCCAGTGGATTGGGAAACCTAAAATGCAACACCCCAATTCAACAAGGGAGGGAGGGAGACAGAAAGCAGGAAACTATAGAACAGTTAGCCTAACATCTATCATTGGGAAAATGCTGGAGTCCATTATGAAGGAAATAGTAGCAGGACATTTAGAAAATCATAATAGTCAAGCAGAGACGGCATGGTTTTATGAAAGGCAAATCACGTTTGACAAACTTGCTCGAGTTCTTTGAGGATGTAACGAGCACGGTGGATGAAGAGGAACCAGTAGCAGTGGTGTATTTGCATTTCCAGAAGGCATTCGATAAGGTGCCAGATAAAAGGTTACTGCACAATATAAGAGCTCACGGGGTTGGGGGTAATATATTAGCATAAATTTTGGATTGGCTAACTAACAGAAAACATAGAGTCGGAAAAATGGGTCATTTTCAGGTTGGCAAACTGTAACTAGTGGGGTGCCACAGGGATCAGTGCTGGGGCCTCAATTAATTACAACCTATATTAATGACTTGGATGAAGGGACGGAGTGCACTGCAGCCAAATATGCTGCTGATACAAAGATAGGTGGGAAAGCAAGTTGTGAGGAGTACACAAAGATTCAGCAAAGGATTATGGACAGGCTCAGTGAGTGGGCAAAAATTTGGCAGATGGAGTATAATGAGGGAAAATGTGAGGTTATGCACTTTGGTTGGAAGAATAAAAAAGCAAATTATTATTTAAATGGCGACTACAAAATGCTGCGGGACAGAGGGGATCTGGGGGTCCTTGTGCATGAAACACAAAAAGTTAGCATGCAGGTACAGCAAGTAATCAGGAAGGCAAATGGAATGTTGGCCTTTATTGAAGAGGAATGGAGTATAAAAGTAGAGAAGTCTTGCTACAACTGTGCAGGGTGATCGTGAGACCACACCTGGAGTATGCGTACAGTTTTGGTCTCCTTATTTAAGGAGGATATACTTGCATTGGAGGCAGTTCAGAGAAGCTCACGAGGTTGATTCCTGAGATGAAGGGGTTGTCTTATGAAGTAAGATTGAGCATGTTGGGATTGTACTCATTGCAGTTTCGAAGATTGAGAGGTGAACTTATTGAAACGTGTAAGATTCTGAGGGGGCTTGACAGGGTAGATGCAGAGAGGATGTTTCACCTCGTGGGGGAATCTAGAACTAGGGTGCATAGTTTTAGAATAAGGGATCGCCCATTTAAAACGGAGATGCGGAGGAATTTCTTCTCTGAGGGTCGTGAATCTTTGGAATTCTCTACCCCAGAGAGCTGTGGAGGCTGAATCAGTCAATATATTTAAAGCGGAGATAGACAGATCTTTGCATAATAGGGGAGTCAAGAGTTATGGGGAGCAGGCAGGAAAGTGGAGTTGAGGTCAAGATCACATCAACCATGATTTTATTGAATGGCAGAGCAGGCTCGAGGGATACAATGGCCTACTCCTGCTCCTATTTCTTATTGTTAATCTGTGAACCTTGACCTGAACATTCCAAAATGTTACTGATTTTGAGGAATAGACAAAATATCTAAGCATTGATAAATGCATCATCTCACATCTCCAACTGAACTAACCTGCTCTAACTATGTCAGTATTTGTGTCAGCTGTGACTCAGTGCGCAACACACTTGCCTCTGGGTCACAAGGTTGTGAGTTGATGTCGCACTCCAGAGACATGAACACAGAAATCTCTGCTGATGCTCCAGTGCAGTGCTGAGGGACTGCTGTACTGTCGGAGGTGCTGTCCTTTGGATAAGATGTTGAACCGAGGCCCCGTCTGCTCCCTCAGGTGGACGTAAAAGGTCCCATTGCAATATTTCAAGCAGAACAGGGGAGTTATCCCCGATGTCCTGGCCAATATTTTCCCTTAGCATCAGTGAAGCAGATTATCTGGTCATTATCACATTGTAAATTGGTTGCTGCGTTTCCTACATTACGATAGTGACTACGCTTCAAAAATAACTTAATTGACTGTAAAGGGCTTTGGAGCATCTGGTGGTGGTGAAAGGTGCGAAATAAATGCAAGTGTTTTTATTTTCTATATGTCTTTTATTACTCTCCCTTCTCCTATTGTGCCTCCTTTTGTCTGCTGTCACTTCCCCACCTCCTCTTCCCCACCCAACTTTACAGTTCATTTCTTGTGTACATGGTCTCTCTCTCTCTCTCCTTTCGCTCACTCTATCGCTCCCTATAAGCTGTCCATCTGCCATATCTCCCAGTTCTGATCAAATGCTCTCCCTGACCCACCACCATTTATCCTTCCTTTATAAACAACAACAACTTTCATTTATATAGCACCTTTAAGAACATAAGAGTTATGAGCAGGAGTAGGCCATACGGCCCCTCGAGCCTGCTCCACCATTCAATAACATCATGACTGATCACCAACCTCAACTCCACTTTCCCGCCCGATCTCCATATCCCTCGATTCCCCAAACACCAAAAATGTATCTATCTCAGCCTTGAAATAACTCTGTAAAATGGCCCCTGGTGCTTCACAGGAGCATTATCAGATAGAATTTGACACCGGGGGTCAAAGAGGCACATTTTAAAGAGTGTTAAAAAGGAAAAGAGTGGCTAAAGTAAATGTTGGTCCCCTGGAGGATGAGACTGGGGAATTAATAATGGAGAACAGGGAAATGGCAGAGACGTTGAACAAATATTTTGTATCGGTCTTCACGGTAGAAGACACTAAAAACATCCCAAAAGTGGATAATCAAGGGGCTATAGGTAGGGAGGAACTTAATACAATCACTATCACTAATGAAGTGGTACTAGGTAAAATAATGGGACTAAAGGCGGACAAGTCCCCTGGACCTGATGCCTTACATCCCAGGGTATTAAGAGAAATGGCTGCAGAGATAGTGGATGCATTGGTTTTAATCTCCCAAAATTCCCTGGATTCTGGGGCAGTCCCACCAGATTGGAAAACCGCAAATGTAACGCCCCTATTTAAAAAAGGAGAGGTTTTTAGTGTCTTCTACCGTGAAGCAAGGGTCAGTGCTGGGTCCTCAGCTATTTACAATCTATATTAATGACCTAGATAAAGGGACCGAGTGTAATATTTGCTGACGATACAAAGCTAGGTGAGACAGTAAGCTGTGAGCAGAACACAAGAGTGCAAAGATATATAGACAGACGATGTGAATGGGCAGTAAGGTGGCAGATTGAGCATAATGTCCGGAAATGTGAGGTTATTCACCTTGGTAGGAAGAATAGAAAAACAGAATATCTTTTAAATGGTGAGAAACTTTAAATCTTGGTGTTGAGAGAGATTTGGGTGTCCTTGTGCAAGAAACATAGAAAGCGAGCATGCAGGTACAGCAAGCAGTGAGGGGGTGGAGTATAAGAGTAAGGATCTATTGCTACAATTGTACAGGGCCTTGGTGAGACCACACCTGGAGTACTGGGCAGTTTCGGTCTCCTTATCTAAGGAAATATACACTTGCCTTGAAGACGGTGCAATGGAGGTTCACAAGATTGATTCCTGGGATGAGAGAGCTGTCTTACGATGAGACATTGTGTAGAATGGACCTATACTCTCTGGAGTTTAGAAGAATGAGAGGGGATCCCATTGAAACATACAAGATTCTGAAGGGTATTGACAGGGTAGATGCTGAGAGCTCGATTCCCCCGGCCTGGAGTGACTAGAACTCGGGGGCTCAAGATAAGGGGGAGGCCATTTAAGACAGAGATGAGAAATGTCTTCACTCAGAGGTTTGTGAATCTATGGAATTCTTTGGAGGGCTGTGGATGCTCAGTCTATTCAAGGCTGAGATAGATAGATTTTTGGACTCTCGAGGAATCAAGGGATATGGAGATCAGGTGGGAAAGTGGAGTTGAGGGCAATGATCTTATTGAATATCGGAGCAGGCTCGAGAGGCCGTATAACCTACTCCTGCTCCTATCTCTGATATTCTAATATTGACATGTAAGGGGCTCTAGATTTATTAGTCCCACCCTTTATCTTAAGGGAACATACTAGCTCTGAATCTTCGCTATCTCCTCCTTGAATGCCTCCTACTGCTCTGATACTAATTTACCTTCAAGTAGCTGTTTCCAGTCCACTTTGGTTAAATCACATCTCTGCTTAGTAAAATTAGCTTTATGCCAATTGAGAACTTTTATTTCTGGTCCATCTTTGTCCTTTTCCATAACGACCCTGAATCTAACTGAATTGTGATCACCAGCACCAAAATGCTCTCCCACTGACACCCCTTCCACCTGCCCAAGCTTCATTCATTAAACCCAAGTCCAAAACCACCCCCTCTCTTGTTGGGCTTGCTACGTAATGGCTAAAAATGTTCTCCTGAATGCATTTTATGAATTCTGCTCCTTCTATATCATTCATACTAATTCTATCACAGTTAATATTTGGGTAGTTGAAATCCCCGACTATTACTGCCCTATTATGTTTGCACGTATCAGAAATGTGCCGACATATTTGCTCTTTTGTCTCCCTCTGACTGTTTGGGGGTCTATAGTACATCCCCAGCAGTGTGATCGCCCTTTTTTTGTTCTTCACTTCTCCCATGTGGCCTCATTTGATGATCCTTCAAACATATCATCCCTCCCCACAGCTGGAATTGTTTCTTTAATAAACACTGCGATGTGCCCGCCTTTTTTTTTATCCCGTCTCTATCTTGTCTTAAAACCCTGTGACCAGGAATGTTGAGCTGCCATTCCTGCATTCTTTTAGCCGTGTTTCACGAATAGTTACAATATCATACCCCCATATGTCTGTCTGTGCCCTCAGCTTATCTGCCTCAATCCCCAGACTCCTTGCACTGGCATTGAAGTATTTCTAGATTGATTCCTGTGATGAGAGGACTGTCTTATGATGAGAGTTTGTGTAGAAGGGGCTATACTCTTCCGGAGTTTAGATGAATGAGAGGTGATCTCATTGAAACACACTGGCACTGGCATTTAGCCCTGCCAAACTCCCTTATTGTCTATTTTCTAGCCTTTGTTTCCTCTGCCTTCCAAACATTAGCAAAAGCCCCAGTGAGGATATTGTCCGGTCCTGTTGAGGTGCAACCTGTCCGGCTTGTACTGGTCCCACCTCCCCCAGAAACGCTCTCAATGCCTCAGGATTCTAAAGCCCTCCCTCCTGCACCAAACTCCAGCCAAACATTCATCTGCTCCATCCTCTTATTTCTGTACTCACCAGCACGTGGCACCGGGAGTAATCCGGACATTACTACCTTTGAGGTCCTGTTTTTTAATCTCTTTCCTAGCTCCCTAAAATCTGCCTGCAGGATCTCATCCCTCTTTCTACCGATGTCATTGGTCCCGATATGGACCACAACATCTGGATGTTCATCCTCCCCCCTCAACAATGTCCTGCAGCCGCTCAGTGACATCCTTGACCCTGGCACCAGGGAGGCAACATACCATCCTGGAATCATGTCTGTGCCTGCAGAAGCGCTTTTTTGTTCCCCTAACTATCAAATGCACCAGCACTAATGCTCTTCCACTCTTCTTCCTCCCCGCCCTGTGCAGCTGAGCCACCCACGGTGTCGTGGACATGTTTCTGGCTGTACTCCCCAGAGAAATCATCGCCCTCATCAGTATCCAGAACTGAAAACCGGTTAGTGAGCGAGATGCACTCAGGGGACTCCTGTCCTACTCTTGCCCCATAACGCTGAAACTTTTTTCAACTCATTTTTATCTCTTTCGAAAGTTACAAGTGAATCTGCTTCCACCACCCGAACAAGCAGTGCGTTCCAGGCCAGAACATCTCGCTGCTTCATTAGTCCCCTCATGTAGCATCTGGTTCATTTACCAATCACATTCAATCTGTGCCTCTGGTTACTGAACTTTCTGACACTGAAAATTGTTTCTCCTTATTAAGAGGATTGGCGGGCTGGAGGAGGTTACAGAGATAGGGAGGGGCGAGGCCTTGGAGGGATTTGAACAAGAGGATGAGAATTTTAAAGCCTGAAGCCACCACCCGACTCCCCCAGTGCAGAATGTGACTCACTGCTGAGCATCCCTGATTATAATCGCTCAACTATTGGTGGCTTTGTCTTCTGTTGCCGAGGCCCCAAGCTCTGGAACACTCTCACGAAACCTCTGTACCTCCTCCCTGAAAGTACTGACTCTGGCTTTGTTCAGTTCGACCCTCACTGGTTCCCCTCCCCTGAAAGCACTGACTCTGGCTGGGTTCAGTTCTGCACTCACTGGTTCCCCTCCCCTGAAGGTACTGATTCTGGGTGTCTGTGCTCTCGTCACCTCTTTATACACTCTGACCCTCCCTATATATCTGTAATATCTCCCTGTTTTGGTGATGGGCTCTCCCTGACCGCTCGCTCCCTGACTCTCACCATTTCAGGGAATCACACAGCACAGAATGAGACCATTCGGCCCATCGAGCCTGTCCAATTCACTGAAAGACCCACTCTCTGCACCTGCCCCAAAACACCAGAAAATGTTCCCTTTGAACATTGCTGGTTTTGAAAGTTATTATTGATGTCCCAGAATTGAGGCCAACCCTCAATATCTGAGTCGAACTCGTGAGTGATGAAGGTTGACCAGAACTTGCTTGTTGTACTCTATACTGCTATTAATGCTGGAACAGATTGGCCACGGACCCTGCCCCTCACAGCTTTGTGTTCACCTGCAAATTGCACCATTTGCTTTCGAATGTCTCCCATTTTTCCTCTTTCCCAAATCCCAGCTGGCGGCCGGTGACCCCGCTGACCCCGGGCCTGTCACCGCGGGTCAAGCCCGGGGTCAGCCTCTGGGCTGTGATTGGCCCTGGGCCCTACACCAGGTGTTTATGACGCTCACCAGCCCCACACACGGCTCCACTTCCAGCCCCGCGCCGACAACCGAAATGATCCGGGCTCCACCAACTGTCGCCGCCGGCGCCCGCACATGCTCAGTGCGGGAGATCCGGGCTCAGCCCTGCCTCTCGCACACTCCGATTGATTGGAGGACCCTCCGCCCGCTCGGTCCTCCAGCCCCGCCCCGAGCACAGTCTGATTCGTTGGATGACCCATTGCCCACTCGGTCCTCCGGCCCCGCCCCCGCTCTTCCTATTGGCCCGGAGCTGCCGTCAATCACCCGGGCAGTGTGAGCTGATCATGCGCGGTAGGGCGGCTGTTTCTGACGCAGCGGCTGAGAGATGGGCGGAGGGAGGGAGCGGGTTAATAAACCCCAGGGGGCGCGGGCTTCACACACACCGAGTGCGGGCACAGGCCCTGCCTGCCCGAGAGACAACACTCCGCATTATCCGCTTCACACACACCCACTGTGGGCCTCAGGCCCCGAACAACAACCTGCGGCTCCGGCCTTTCCCCGAGCGGGGCCCCCGAGGAGGTGGGCTCTGGGCCCGTGCGGGGCCCCCGGGGAGGTGGGCTCTGGGCCCGTGCGGAGCCCCCGGGAAGGTGGGCTCTGGGCCCGTGCGGGGCCCCCGGGGAGGTGGGCTCTGGGCCCATGCGGGGCCCCCGGGGAGGTAGGCACTGGGCCCGTGCGGGGCCTCCGGGGAGGTGGGCTCTGGGCCCGTGCAGGGAGGTGGGCTCTGGGCCCGTGCGGGGTTCCCGGGGAGGTGGGCTCTGGGCCCGTGCGGGGCCCCCGGGGAGGTGGGCTCTGGGGGAGATTAGATTGTTAAGCACCCCCTGTCCACACAATGGAAAAGTGTTTGAGGAACAAGTATTTCTGGAGAGACTTTTAATCCATTGAACATTTACAGATTTTTAAATGTGTTCCGGGCTGTGGCCGTCGCTGCCAAGGCCGGCATTTATTGGCCATTCCTAATTACACTGGAGAAGGTGGTGGGGAGTCACCTACTTGAACCGCTGCAGTCCGTGTGGTGAAGGTACTCCCACAGTGCTGTTAGGGAGCCAGTTCCAGGATTTTGACCCAGTGACGATGAAGGACCAAGTCCGGATGGTGTGTGACTTGGAGGGGAACTTGCAGATGATGGTGTTCCCATTCACATGCTGCCCTTTTCCTTCTGGGTGGTAAAAGCCGAGGGACAGGTTGGGTGGCAGGTTCCCTTCCTTCAGATCATAAGGATTAGGAGCAGGAGTCAGCAATATGGTCCATCGAGCCTTCTCCATCGGTCAATATGACCATGGCTGATCTTCGACCTGAACTTGACTCTCCCGCCCGATCCCCATATCGCTGGAGGACATTAGTGCGCCAGTTGGGATTTTAGTGACAATCCGGCAGCTTTCATGGTGACTGTTTTTCTAGAGCCCGCACCACAAATTCCCCGATTTATTAAGCTCAATTTTACAATCAGCCTGTGTGTTTTTCTGGGTTCTCTCTCACTCCCTTTTATCTGTTTTATATTCAATGTATTTGAAGGGGAGGACTTGTACACGGGAGATTTAACTCCAATGTCACATCAAGATCGATCAGTCTATTCATCGGGACCTGAATATCATCAAACATAACATGGAAGCAAAAAGCAGAGTTGACAGCGGGGAGAAACCGTACACGTGTTGTGTGTGTGGACGAGGATTCAGCCGATCCTGTGGCCTGGCGAAACACAAACGCAGCCACACTGGGGAGAAACCGTGAAAATGCGGGGCCTGTGGGAAAGGATTCAATTACCCATCTGAGCTGGAAACTCATCAACACACCCACACTGGGGTGAGGCTGTTCAGCTGCTCCGTGTGTGGGAAGAGATTCACTCGGTTATGTGAGCTGCTAACACACCAGCAAGTTCACACTGGGGAGAGACCTTCACCTGTTCCGTGTGTGGGTCAGGATTCATTTCTTCAACCCACCGACTGAGACACCAACTTGTTCACACCAATGTGAGACCTTTTAAATGTTCTGCCTGTGAGAAGAGCTTTAATAGCAAAAAGGAACTGCTCACACACCAGCGCACTCACACTGGGTAGTGGCCGTTCACCTGCTCCGTGTGTGGAAACACATTCAACAGTAATTACTATCGTGTTTGCCAGCACTCGAGTAATGACTCCACGAGGTAAGGTATTGCACTTGCACTGTTGTGACCTTAGTCCTTTTATTGCAGCTCCTGAATGATGTGCCAGTAAGGTGGGCTCCCTTTTATACCTGCGGTGTGCAGGTGACCTATAGGTCTCCACCTGTTGCACCCTCTGGTGATACAGGCATATTGTATACAGTGTAAAGGTACATTCATAGATCTTATGTAACTGTACATTGAGTGCACAGGGTGCATACATGCACAACAATTAGCACCTTCCGAGACACCAGCGAGATCATACCGGGGAGAGGCCGTTCACTTGCTCCATGTGTGGGAAGGGGTTCACTCGATCATTCAGCCTGCTGAGACACCAGCGAGTTCACAAGTGACTGCAGGGTTTGGATTCTGCTGTTAGTTACATCCAGAACTGAACCATGTTCATTCCACCGCTGGAAGAGACACCGTGCAGCAGATTTAAAGGGACCGCTCACTAGCTCCCACCGCTGGAAGAGACACCGTGCAGCAGATTTAAAGGGACCGCTCACTAGCTCCCACCGCTGGAAGAGACACCGTGCAGCAGATTTAAAGGGACCACTCACCAGCACCCACCGCTAGAAGAGACACCGTGCAGCAGATTTAAAGGGACCACACACATTGGTGAGAACAAAGTGCTAAATTGGTAAATTTGAAACAGTCCCACTCTTGCTCCCCAAATTTGACCAGTAGAGGTTTCTGACGAACTCACCAGAGGTGCGACGCTTTTCTATACCGATTAGGGCACCAAAAGTCTTCAGGCCGAGTTTGGCCGCTCCTCAGCCTCGCCTCGATGGAAGCGCAGCCATGTCCCGGAGCTGAAAACAGTGCCGGGACCTCTGCACATGCACGCTAGAGTGTGCACGCATGTGCAGTAGCTCCTCGCCCCCAGAATCTCTGTGTGTGCTCTGCAGGCTGTGTGGGAGGGGCCCGAAGCGTGCCGCCCCTGTCCCTGGCCCAATGGGCTCCCTCATCGGCGGCCCGCTGAAGGTAGGACTTCTACTTTTTGTGTGTTTATTTATTTATTAATTGATTGTGGTCCATTTTTCATTTTGCTTTTTGGGTTGCAAGAGATCTCGAGACCCCAGTTTAAGTTGACTGAAGAGATTCTGAGCTTTCTCTGAGTTTTTACTGCACATACATGCAAGTTGAGTTGCAGTCAGTAGGAGGTTGAGGGTATATCACCAGGAGCAGATCTGCACAGTGAGAAAGAACCGATTCGCCGACCTTTTTATTTGTTATTGATTGATTATTACATAGAAACATAGAAAATAGATGCAGGAGTAGGCCATTCGGCCCTTCGAGCCTGCACCACCATTCAATAAGATCATGGCTGATCATTCACCTCAGTACCCCTTTCCTCGTTTCTCTCCATAACCTTTGATCCCTTTAGCCGTAAGGGCCATATCTAACTCCCTCTTGAATATATCCAATGAACTAGCATCAACAACTCTCTGAGGCAGGGAATTCCACAGCTTAACAACTCTGAATGAAGAAGTTTCTCCTCATCTCAGTCCTAACTGGCTTACCCCTTATCCTTAGACTATGTCCCCTATTTCTGGCCTTCCCCAAATCGGGAACATTCTTCCTGCATCAAACCTGTCCAGACCCGTCAGAATTGTATATATGTTTCGATGAGATTCCCTCTCATCCTTCTAAACTTCAGTGAATACAGGCCCAGTCGATCCAGTCTCTCCTCATATGTCAGTCCTGCCATCCTGGGAATCAGTCTGGTGAACCTCCGCTGCACTCCCTAAATAACAAGAATGTCCTTACTCAGATTAGGAGACAAAAACTGAACACAATATTCCAGGTGAGACCTCACTAAGGACCTCTACAACTTCAGTAAGACCTCCCTGCCCCTCTACTCAAATCCCCTTGCTGTGAAGGCCAATACACCATTGGCCTACTTCACCGCCTGCTGGACCTGCATGCTATCTTTCAATGACTGATGTACCATGACACCATCTCGTTGCACTTTCTCTTTTCCTTATCTGCTGCCATTCAGATAATATTCTGCATTTGTGTTTTTGCCACTAAAGTGAATAACCTCACATTTATCCACATTATGCTGCATCTGCCATGCGTTTGCCCAATTACCCAACCTGTCTAAGTCACCCTTCAGCCTCTTAGCGTCCTCCACACAGCTCACACCGCCACCCAGTCTAGTTTCATCTGCAGACTTGGAGATATTACAACAATTCCTCCATCTAAATCATTAATGTATAATGTAAATAGCTGGGGTCCCAGCACTGAGCTCTTCGGCACCCCACTAGTCACTGCTTGCCATTCTGAAAAGGACTCGTTTATCCCGACTCACTGCTTCCTGTCTGCCAACCAGTTCTCTATCCACGTCAGTACATTAGCCCCAGTAGCATGTGCTTTAATTTTGCACACGAATCTCTTGTGTGGGACCTTGTCAAAAGCCTTTTCAAAGTCCAAATACACCACATACACTGGTTCTCCCTTGTCCACTCTACTAGTTACATCCTCAAAAAATTCTAGAAGATTTGTCAAGCATGATTTCCCTTTCATAAATCCATGTTGATTTGGTCCGATCCTGCCATTGCTCTCTCAACCTTAATGATTGATTCCAACATTTTCCTCACTACTGATGTCAGGCTAACTGGTCTATAATTACCCGTTTTCTCTCTCATTTTTTAAAAAGTGGTGCTACATTAGCTACCCTCCAGGCCATAGGAACTGATCCAGAGTCGATAGACTGTTGTAAAATGATCACCAATGCATCCACTCTTTCTAGGGCCACTTCCTTAAGTAATCTGGGATGCAGACTATCAGGCCCCGGGGGTTTATTGGCCTTCAATCCCATCAATTACTTTGGTCTTGGTGCTTTCGATGCAGGGTTCCTTTTATTTTTTATTTGTTAATTAATTGCTTGTTACTTTTTGTGTTTTGTTTCGTGCTTTGTAAATCTTGGTGCTTGATGCAGGTTCTCTCAGCTTCCTTGTATTTTTTTATTTGTTATTGAATGCTTATTTTTGTGCTTTGTTAAGTGCTTGGTGCTTTCCTGTCTTTCTGTGTGGCCAGATATGCTGGCCTAAGTTAGTTTGGAGTAACTATTAGCTATTCAAACTAGCTTAATGACATCACTGCAGTGCCCAGCAACCAACCTCCCTGAGCCCTGCTCATTATGGGCAAGGTTTAGCATTTGATGGGACAGTGCAGAGGGAGCTTTACTCTGTATCTAACCCTTGCTGTACTTGCCCTGGAAGTGTCTGATGAGGGAGTGGTAAACATAAGAACAAATAGACATAAGGAATATGAGCAGGAGCAGGCCATACTCGAGCCTGCTTCACAACGCAACACGATCATGGCTGATCCGATCATGGACTCTGGACCACTTACCTGTCTTCGCCCCATAACCCCTTATTGGTTAAAAACCTGCCTATCCCTGTCTTAAATTTATTCAATGACCCAGCTTCCACAGCTCTCTGAGGCAGCGAATTCCACAGATTTACTACAACCCTCCAAGACAAGAAACTGCCACCAAAGCAAGTATATCCTTTCGTAAATATGGAAACCAAAACTGAACACAGTATTCCAGGTGTGCCATCACCAATACCCTGTATAACTGTAGCAAGACTTCCCTGCTTTTATACTCCATCCCCTTTGCAACAAAGGCCAAGATTTCATTGGCCTTCCTGATCACTTGCAGAACCTGCATACTAACCTCTGCAATTTTTCTCCATTTAATTAATAACTTGCTCTTTGAATTTTTCTGCCAAAGCACATGACCTCACACTTTCCAACATTATACTCCATCTACCAAATTTTTGCACGCTCATTTAGCCTGTCTATGTCCTTTTGCAGATTTTTTGTGTCCTCCTCACACATTGATTTTCCTCCTATCTTTGCATCGTCAGCAAATGTGGCTACGTTGCCATCGGCTCTTTCTTCCACATCGTTAATATAGATTGTAAATAGTAGGGGTCCCAGCACTGATCCCTGCGACACCCCACTAGTTACTGATTGCCAACCCGAGAATTAACCATTTATCCTGACTCTGTTTTCTTTTACTTATCAATCCTTTATCCATGCTAATATATTACCCCCAACCCCATGATATTTTATCTTGTGCAGTAACTTTTTATGTGGCACCTTGTCAAATGCCTTCTGGAAGTCCAAATATACCACATCCAATGGTTCCCCTTTATCCACCCTGTCTGTTGCATCCTCAAAGAATTCCAACAAATTTGTCAAACATGACTTCCCCTTCATAAATCCGTGGTGACTCTGCCTGACACAAAAAGTGCTTTTCCAAATGTCCTGCTACTGCTTCTTTAATAATGGACTCCAACATTTTCCCAACCACCGATGTTAGGCTAATTGGTCTATAGCTTCCTGTTTTTTGTCTGCCTCCTTTTTTAAATAGAGGTGTTACATTTGCAGGTTTCCAATCTGAATCCAGGGAATTATGTTAAATTTACAATCAATGCATTCACTATCCCTGCCGTTACTTCTCTGAAGACCCTAGGATGCAAGCCACCAGGTCCAGGGGATTTATCTGCCTTTAGTCCCATTACCTTACTGAGTAACACCTTCTTAGTGATTTTATTAGGTTCCTCCGCCCCCCCTCCCCGCCGTATCGCCCCTTGACTATCCACCGTTGGGATATTGTTTGTGTCCTCTACCGTAAAGACAGATACAAAATGTTTGTAGAGTTTCGGCCATCTCCATGTTCCCCATTACTAATTCCCGGTCTCGTCCTCCAAGGGAGCAACATTTACTTTAGCCACTCTTTTTCTTTTTATATACCTATAGAAACTCTTGCTATCTGTTTTTATATTTTGTGCTAGTTTACTTTCATAGTCTAACTTCCCTTTCTTCATTTTTTTAGTCTTTCTTTGCTGGCTTTTAAAAGATTCCCAATCTTCTGTCCTCCCACTAGTTTTGGCCACTTTGTCTCACCTCGTTTTTAAATTGGACACCGTCCTTTATTTCGTTAGTTAGCCATGGATGGCTATCTTTTCTTTTACACCCTTTTCTCCTCACTGGAATATATTCCTCTCGAGAGTTGTGCAATATCTCCTTAAATGTACACCACTGTTCAACAACCGTCCTACACTTTAATCTATTTTCCCAGTCCACTTGAGCCAATTCTGCCCTCATACCTACATAGTCTCCTTCATTTAAGCTTAGTACGCTGGTTAGAGAGCTAACTTTCTCACCCACCATCTGAATTTGAAATTCAACCATGCTATGATCACTCATTCCAAGGAGATCCTTTACTTGGAGATTGTTTTTTAATCCTATCTCATTACACAGGACCAGATCTGAGATAGCCTGCCCCCTGGTTGGTTCCGTTACATACTGCTGAATGAACCCGCCCCTTTTGTACTCTATGAACTCCTACTCAATGCTACCCTGACCAATTTGATATGTCTAATCAATATGGAGGTTAAAATCACTAATGATTATTGCTGTTCCCTTTTTACAAGCCCCCACTATTTCCTGGTTTATGCTCCGACCAACACAGTTGCTACTGTTAGGTGGCCTGTAGACTATATCCACCAGTGACTTTTTCCCTTTATTATTCCTTATCTCCACCCAAACTGGTTCAACATCCTGATCATTTGAGCCAATATTGTTTCTTCTTATTGCAGTGATTCCATCCTTTATCAATAGAGCTATCCCACCTCCTTTTCCTTTCTGTCTGTCCTTCTGGATTGTCAAATACCCCTGAATATTTCATTCCCAGACCTGGTCACCTTGCAACCATGTCTCTGTAATGCCTATCAGATCATACCCATTTGTATCTATTTGTGCCGTCAACTCATCTATTTTGTTATAAATGATACGTGCATTTAGACAAAGTGGCTTTAAGTTTGTTTTTTTTACACTTTTTTCCTGCTTATTTCCTCTCTCCTTCAAACTCCCTTTCTTTAATTTTGCTTTCTAATTCCAGCTTTACTCCCCTCCCTACTGAATCTATTTTCAGGTTCCCGTCGCCCTGCCAAGCGAGTTTAAACTCTCTCCAACAGCACTAGCAACCCCCCCGTGAGGATATTGGTCCCGGCTCTGTTGAGGTGCAATCTGTTCAGAATGTACCGGTCCCACCTCCCCCAGAAACGGTCCCAATGCCTCCGTAAACTAAAGCCCTCCCGCCTGCACCATCTCTCCAGCCACGTATTCATCTGTTCTATCCTCCTATTTCTGTACTCACGAGCTCGTGGCATCGGGAGTCATCCGGAGATTACTAGCTTTGAGAGCCTGCTTTTTAATCTCTCTCCTAGCTTCTTAAATGCTGCCTGCAGGACCTCACCCCTCCTTCTACCTGTGGCATTGGTCCCGATGTGGACCACAACCTCCGGCCGTTCACCCTCTCCCCCCAGAATGCCCTGCAGCCGCTCAGTGACATCCTGGCACCAGCGAGGCAACATACCATCCTGGAGTCACGTCTGCGGCTGCAGAAACACCTGTCTGCTCCCCTGACTATTGAATCCCCTATCACTAGAGCTCTTCCATTCTTCTTCCTCCCCCCCGCACAGCTGAGACACCCAAGGTGCTGTGAATGTGGCTCTGGCTCACTCCCAGAGCCACCATCGCCCTCACCAGTACTCAGAACAGAGAACCGGTTCGAGAGCGAGATGGACTCAGGGGACTCCTGCACTACCTGTCTGGTCCTCCTCTTCTGTCCAGGGGTCACCCAATCCCCCTCTGCCTGCACATTCTTAAGCTGCTGGGTGACCACCTCTAGAAACGTGAGATCCCCGTAGCTCTCAGTCTCATGGATGCACCGCCGTGACTCCAGCCGCCGCTCAAGCTGAAAACCGCGGAGCTGGAGTTGGTGCAGCTGGAGACACCTCCTGCACATGTGGTCGTCCTGGCTGTGCGAAGCTTCCAGGATTGCTCACATGCCACAGGATGTGTAATCCACGGAACTGAGCTGTCCTGTCATCCCTCCAGTTACACTCGCAATTATCAAGTAGAACTAAACTCTAAATCTTAGAGAAATATACCCAGCAACGACTCAGCAATCCGCTGATTTAATTAACCTTTATTTAAAGACTAAATACTAACTTAACAGAAAAAAAAACATCAGGGGAGGAGAGAGAGGGGAACCAGTGAGTGTGGAACTGAACCCAACAAGAATCAGCACCTTCAGGGGAGGGGAACCAGTGAGTGTGAATCTGAACCCAACCAGAATCAGCACCTTCAGGGGAGGGGAACCAGTGATTGTAGAACTGAACCCAGCCAGAGTCAGCACCTTCAGGGGAAGGGAACCAGTGAGTGCAGAACTGAACCGAACCAGAGTAAGCACCTTCAGGGGAGGGGAACCAGTGAGTGTAGAACACAACCCAACCAGAGTCAGCACCTTTAGGGGAAGGGAACCAGTGAGTGTAGAACTGAACCCAGCCAGAGTCAGCACCTTCAGCGGAAGGGAACCAGTGAGTGCAGAACTGAACTCAGCCAGAGTCAGTACCTTCAGGGGAAGGGAACCAGTCAGTGTGGAACTGAACCCAGCCAGAGTCAGTACTTAAGGGGAGGGGAACCAGTGAGTATAGAACTGAACCCAGCCAGAGTCAGTACCTTCAGTGGAAGGGAAACAGTGAGTGTAGAACTGAACCCAGCCAGAGTCAGTACCTTCAGGGGAGGGGAACCAGTGAGTGTAGAACTGAACCCAGCCAGAGTCAGTACTTAAGGGGAGGGGAACCAGTGAGTCTAGAACTGAACCCAGCCAGAGTCAGTACCTTCAGTGGAAGGGAAACAGTGAGTGTAGAACTGAACCCAGCCAGAGTCAGTACCTTCAGGGGAGGGGAACCAGTGAGTGTAGAACTGAACCCAGCCAGAGTCAGTACCTTCAGGGGAGGGGAACCAGTGTGTGTAGAACTGAACCCAGCCAGAGTCAGTACCTTCAGGGGAGGGGAACCAGTGAGTGTAGAACTGAACCCAGCGAGAGTCAGTACCTTCAGGGGAAGGGAACCAGTCAGTGTAGAACTGAACCCAGCCAGAGTCAGTACCTTCAGGGGAGGGGAACCAGTGAGTGTAGAACTGAACCCAGCCAGAGTCAGTACCTTCAGGGGAGGGGAACCAGTGAGTGTAGAACTGAACCCAGCCAGAGTCAGTAATTTCAGGGGAGGGGAACCAGTGAGTGTAGAACTGAACCCAGCCAGAGTCAGTACCTTCAGGGGAGGGGAACCAGTGAGTGTAGAACTGAATCCAGCCAGAGTCAGTACCTTCAAGGGAACGGAACCAGTGAGTGTAGAACTGAACCCAGCCAGAGTCAGTAGCTTCAGGGGAGGGGAACCAGTGAGTGTAGAACTGAACCCAGCCAGAGTCAGTACCTTCAGGGGAGGGGAACCAGTGAGTGTAGAACTGAACCCAGCCAGAGTCAGTACCTTCAGGGGAAGGGAACCAGTGAATGTAGAACTGAACCCAGCCAGAGTCAGTACCTTAAGAGGAGGAGAACCAGTGAGTGTAGAACTGAACCCAGCCAGAGTCAGTACCTTAAGGGGAGGAGAACCAGTGAGTGTAGAACTGAACCCAGCCAGAGTCAGTACCTTAAGGGGAGGAGAACCAGTGAGTGTCGAACTGAACCCAACCAGAATTGGTGTTGAAAACTGGGAGTGGAGGAGAAACAGTTTAGAAATGTGTGTTGATTTGGATTTCAGCACAGCAGGAGGGACAATGTGTTGGACAGGGATTTAAAGCTTTGGAAGAACAAGAGAGGAAAGAATGTTCCATGGAAACTAGATGTGTCTATCCTGAATTTCTGTCTTGTACTGACAGTGATGAGTTTTGTTATCTCCTTTTACAGCGTATTAGAAGGGGAGATTTTCAGACAGGAAACACAAACCAAACATCATGTCAAGATCTGACGGACTCAATCGATTCATCAGGACCCGAATATCATCGTCCTTTGAAAGTGGAAGGAGAAATGTTTGTCTGTCCTGCCTGTGGGAAAAGATTTCAAACATCAGTGTGACTGGAAAAGCACAGAGACACACACACCCGAGTGATTGATCCAGTGCTCTGCCTGTGGAAAAAGCTTTAACCAGTCACACAGCCTGAAGAAACATCGCACCATTCACAGCGGGGTGAAACTGTGAACGTGTTGTGAGTGTGGGCGAGGCTTCAACTGATCGTCCAACCATCCAGAGTCACAAGGATACCAGCACCATGGAGAAACTGTGGGGACTATGGGAAGGTATTTAGATCGCCGTCTGTGCTGGAAATTCATCGACGCATTCACACTGGGGAGAGGCCGTTCACCTGCCCCATGTGTGGGAAGCGATTCACTGGGTCATCCCACCTTGTAACTCACCAGCGAATTCACACTGGGGAGAGGCCGTGCACCTGCCCCATGTGTGTGAAGGGATTCACTGGGTCATCCCACCTGCTGAAACACCAGCAGTTCACAATTGCCTGCAGGGGTTGGAATCTGCTGTTAATCACATCCCGACTGAACCATGTTCATTCTGACAGTTGGGGTTTGTTTCTGCTGATAATAACCCTATAACTGGGCTGGACTTTAATACTCTGGATATATTGCTGATTGTGTTCTCGAGGCTGCAGTGTCCATTTAAGAAACGCTGTGTGTTATCTTCCCGCTTAATTCAGCGACTCTCAACAGAAATTTAGTTTGCAATAAAATTATGCATTTTTATTGAATCCTACATTGATCTTTGGTACAAAATCCAGAATAGTGTCAAACTTTCCACTGAATATAATCTCCAAAAAGAGCTTGCTGACAATGCTTACTGACTTGCACATTACACACAGTGGCCCCTCCATTATCCACCAGAAAGGAGGAGAATGGGAATTGGTGCGGAATCAGTGTCCCCATAGTTGCCCCTCCCGTCTGGTGTAACAATCCCCTCGGCACGGGAATGGAGACAAGTCCAGACCAAAACTGTGTGCAGTACTCCAGCTGTGGTCTTACCAATGGCCTGTACAGTTGTAGCAGGACTTCCCGACTTTTATACTCCACCCCCCTTGCAATAAAGCCCAGCATTCCATTTGCTTTCCTGATTATTTGCTGTACCTGCATGTTAACCTATTGAGATTCTTGGACAAGAACCCCCAGATCCCTCTGTACTACAGCATTTTGTAATCAACCCCATTTAAATAATAATTCACGTTTTTATTTTTCCTACCAAAGGGGATAACCTGACATTTACCACATTATAGTCCATCTGCCAGATTTTTCCCCACTCACTGAGCCTGTCTATATCCCTTTGTAGATTTGTTGCCTCCTCCTCACAACTTGCTTTCCCACCTATCTTTGTATCATCAGCAAATGTGGCTGCGTTACTGTCGGTCCCTTCATTCAAGTCATTAATATAAATTGTAAATAATTGAGGCCCCAGCACTGATCCCTGTGTCACCCCATTAGTTACAGTTTGGCAACCTAAAAATGACCCATTTATCCTGAGTCTCTGTTTTATGTTAGTTAGCCAATCCTCTATCCATTCTAATATATTACCCCCACATCCATGAGCTCTTAGCTTCTGCAGTAAACTTTTGTGTGGCAACTTATCAAATGCTTTCTGGAAATCCACATATACGACATCAACTGGTTCTACTTCATCCACTCTGCTCGTTAAATCCTCAATCAACTCCAGCAAATTTGTCAAACATGATTTCCCTTTCATAAAACCATGTTGAATCTGCTTGACTGCAATATGATTTTCAAAATGTCCTGCTACTTTTCCTTAATGATGGACTCCAGTATTATCCCACTGACAGATGGTAGACTAACTGGTCTTTAGTTTCCTGCTTTCTGTCTCCCTAATTTCTTAAATAGGGGTGTTACATTTGCTGTTTTCCAGTCCACTGGGACTTCTCCAGAGTTCAGGGAATATTGGTAGATTACAACCAGTGCATCCACTATCTCTGCAGCCACTTCTCTGAAGACCCTGGGATGCATGTCATCAGGTCCAGGGGACTTGTCCACCTCGTTGTCTCTCGTTGTCTCTATCTCGTTGTCTGTCTCTCCCTGTTTGTCGGCTTGTCTCTGTCTCTCAATGTGTCTTTCGACTTCTCATGGTGTCCAGTTCTGTTCACAGTGGCTCGATTACTGCTCTGGCAGAACTGGTACACGTCAGTTCCTCGTTAGTATAGTGGTGAGTATCCCCGCCTGTCACGCGGGCGACCGGGGTTCAATTCCCCGACGGGGAGGCAGGTGTTTCAAAATGTAGAATTTTACTTCTGTTTCTTGGAAGAGATTCATATTAAAAAGTTCCAGAGCAATATCGAACTGTAAAAATACAGACAGAGGAGATTGCCTCGTCCAGATTTTTAGCAAACGGAGAATCTTTCAGCCGTCTTTGGCCGTCTGCTGCACAGAGATTGATGACTGAGTTTTTTCTGAGCAACGTTTGAAAAGGCAGCGGCACAGTAGTCGTGGCCGAGTGGTTAAGGCGATGGACTAGGAATCCATTGGGTTATCCCGCGCATGTTCGAATCCTGCCCACTACGATTCTCAGCATTTTTCATTCCATTTCACAATTTGACCGGTTCTCTGCCAAACTGATCCTGAGATAGATGGAATAACGTCCCACACCTTTCAACACTGACATTTTTTTCTCATTTTTATTAATCTGCAATATTCACGATACATCCGTTTCAAAAATCGCAAACATCAGTCAAAGTTGCGACAGTGATTCAGCCTGTCTATCCTTCGAGATGACGAAGGCATCTGTGCATGCCCGTTGGTGCGTGCACATTTTTGGTTATGTGTGTGCGTGTCTTTGTGTCTGTCTATCTCTATATATGTCTCTGTGTATGTGCAACTGTCTGTGGAAATCATCACCATGAATTTGGTATGTCCTGGAACTTATAAAAAAGACTTGGGGAAAATAATAAGGTTGTGAACTTTTGTATCGGCTTTGGTTCAGTGGCAGCATTCTCGACTGAATCGGGAGTTTGTGTGTTCAAGTCGCACTTCTGAGACTTGAGCTTTATCATCTTGGCTAACACTCAACTGCAGCACTTGGGGAATTTTGCAATGTTGAAGCTGGTGACTTTCGGATGAAATGTTAAATTGAATCTCCGTCTGCACCCTCGGGTGGATATGAAAGTTCCCAGTGCATTACTCGAAAAAGAATAGGAGAGTTGCCCCCGTCTCAATATTCCTAAAAATGTTCCTAAATGCTCACTGAAAGTCGATGTGTATGTGTTTGTATGTGGGGTCGGGTTTGAAGCCCAGATTCTCACAGAGACGGAATGCAGGCTCTCACAGGACGAGGATCGCCGAGTGGTTGAGGCGTTGGCCTTGAATTTTAATGGATTTTTCCCGCGTGGGTTCGCACACCGCTCCTGGTATCTCTTTAATTTAACACGGATTTCCTCCCATTCTGATCAGTGAGACCGGATTTTCATCGGTTGAATCAGCAATTTTCTGTAACAATGTGACACACTGAACCGATAATGAAATGAAATTGTGAAATGTATCTGCGTCGCTCGGTCTCTCCCTCTCTCTCTCTTCAGAGAGTTGTGTATGTGTTTGTATGTTTGAGTCTTTGTCTCTCTCAGTCTGACTCACTCTGGCTGTCCCTGTTTCTCTGTTTGTCTCTGTCTCTCAATCTGTCTCTTTCTCACGGTGCCACGTCTGTTCCAATGGGATTCTCTCAGATTCTTTGTCTGACTGGCTCTCTCTTTCCCATCATTTCGGTCTGTCCATGTCTTTGCCTGTCTCTGTTAGTCCCTGCCTGTTAGCTGAGAAGTATTTCCATCATTTTCTGTTTTAGTCTCTATCGCTCTCTCTCCATCTGTCTCTTTCCTTGTAACTGTCTTTATCATTGTCTTTCTATCACTCTTTCCCTCTCTCTCTCTTAATAGATCAAACACACACACATCTCTGTATATGTATATGTTTGAGTCTTTTTCTCACTCAGTCTGCCTCTCCTTCTCAGTCTCACACATTCTGTCTCTCGTTGTCTCTATCTCGCTGTCTGTCTCTCCCTGTTTGTCGGTTTGTCTCTGTCTCTCAATGTGTCTGTCGACTTCTCATGGTGTCCAGTTCTGTTCACAGTGGCTCGATTACTGCTCCGGCAGAACTGGTGCTCGTCAGTTCCTTGTTAGTATAGTGGTGAGTATCCCCGCCTGTCATGCGGGAGACCGGGGTTCAATTCCCGACGCGGAGGCAGGTGTTTCAAAATGTAGAATTTTACTTCTGTTTCTTGGAAGAGATTCATATTAAAAAGTTCCAGAGCAATATCGAACTGTAAAAATACAGACAGAGGAGATTGCCTCGTCCAGATTGTTAGCAAACGGAGAATCTTTCAGCCGTCTTTGGCCGTCTGCTGCACAGAGATTGATGACTGAGTTTTTTCTGAGTAACGTTTGAAAAGGCAGCGGCACAGTAGTCGTGGCCGAGTGGTTAAGGCGATGGACTAGGAATCCATTGGGTTATCCCACGCATGTTCGAATCCTGCCCACTACGATTCTCAGCATTTTTCATTCCATTTCACAATTTGACCGGTTCTCTGCCAAACTGATCCTGAGATAGATGGAATAACGTCCCACACCTTTCAACACTGACATTTTTTTCTCATTTTTATTAATCTGCAATATTCACGATACATCCCTTTCAAAAATCGCAAACATCAGTCAAAGTTGCGACAGTGATTCAGCCTGTCTATCCCTCGAGATGACGAAGGCATCTGTGCATGCCCGTTGGTGCGTGCACATTTCTGGTTATGTATGTGCGTGTCTTTGTGTCTGTCTATCTCTATATATGTCTCTGTGTATGTGCAACTGTCTGTGGAAATCATCATCATGAATTTGGTATGTCCTGGAACTTATAAAAAAGAATTGGGGGAAATAATAAGGTTGTGAACTTTTGTATCGGCTTTGGTTCAGTGGCAGCACTCTCGACTGAATCGGGAGTTTGTGTGTTCAAGTCGCACTTCTGAGACTTGAGCATTATCATCCTGGCAAACACTCAAGTGCAGCACTTGGGGAATTTTGCAATGTTGAAGCTGTTGACTTTCGGATGAAATGTTAAATTGAATCTCCGTCTGCACCCTCGGGTGGATATGAAAGTTCCCAGTGCATTACTCGAAAAAGAATAGGAGAGTTGCCCCCGTCTCAATATACCTAAAAATGTTCCTAAATGCTCACTGAAAGCCGATGTGTATGTGTTTGTATGTGGGGTCGGGTTTGAAGCCCAGATTCTCACAGAGACGGAATGCAGGCTCTCACAGGACGAGGATCGCCGAGTGGTTGAGGCGTTGGCCTTGAATTTTAATGGATTTTTCCCGCGTGGGTTCGCACACCGCTCCTGGTATCTCTTTAATTTAACACGGATTTCCTCCCATTCTGATCAGTGAGACCGGATTTTCATCGGTTGAATCAGCAATTTTCTGTAACAATGTGACACTCTGAACCGATAATGAAATGAAATTGTGAAATGTATCTGCGTCGCTCGGTCTCTCCCTCTCTCTCTCTTCAGAGAGTTGTGTATGTGTTTGTATGTTTGAGTCTTTGTCTCTCTCAGTCTGACTCACTCTGGCTGTCCCTGTTTCTCTGTTTGTCTCTGTCTCTCAATCTGTCTCTTTCTCACGGTGCCACGTCTGTTACAATGGGATTCTCTCAGATTCTTTGTCTGACTGGCTCTCTCTTTCCCATCATTTCGGTCTGTCCATGTCTTTGCCTGTCTCTGTTAGTCCCTGCCTGTTAGCTGAGAAGTATTTCCATCATTTTCTGTTTTAGTCTCTATCGCTCTCTCTCCATCTGTCTCTTTCCTTGTAACTGTCTTTATCATTGTCTTTCTATCACTCTTTCCCTCTCTCTCTCTTAATAGATCAAACACACACACATCTCTGTATATGTATATGTTTGAGTCTTTTTCTCACTCAGTCTGCCTCTCCTTCTCAGTCTCACACATTCTGTCTCTCGTTGTCTCTATCTCGCTGTCTGTCTCTCCCTGTTTGTCGGTTTGTCTCTGTCTCTCAATGTGTCTGTCGACTTCTCATGGTGTCCAGTTCTGTTCACAGTGGCTCGATTACTGCTCTGGCAGAACTGGTGCTCGTCAGTTCCTCGTTAGTATAGTGGGAAGTATCCCTGCCTGTCACGCGGGAGCCCGGGGTTCAATTCCCCGACGGGGAGGCAGGTGTTTCAAAATGTAGAATTTTACTTCTGTTTCTTGGAAGAGATTCATATTAAAAAGTTCCAGAGCAATATCGAACTGTAAAAATACAGATAGAGGAGATTGCCTGGTCCAGATTTTTAGCAAACGGAGAATTTTGCAGGCGTCTTTGGCCGTCTGCTGCACAGAGATGGATGACTGAGTTTTTTCTGAGTAACGTTTGAAAAAGCAGCGACACAGTAGTCGTGGCCGAGTGGTTAAGGCGATGGACTAGAAATCAATTGGATTATCCCGCGCATGTTCGAATCCTGCCGAATACCATTCTCAGCATTTTTCATTCCATTTCACAATTTGACCGGTTCTCTGCCAAACTGATCCTGAGATCGATGGAATAACGTCCCACACCTTTCAACACTGACATTTTTTTCTCATTTTTATTAATCTGCAATATTCACGATACATCCGTTTCAAAAATCGCAAACATCAGTCAAAGTTGCGACAGTGATTCAGCCTGTCTATCCCTCGAGATGACGAAGGCATCTGTGCATGCCCGTTGGTGCGTGCACATTTTTGGTTATGTGTGTGCGTGTCTTTGTGTCTGTCTATCTCTACATATGTCTCTGTGTATGTGCAACTGTCTGTGGAAATCATCATCATGAATTTGGTATGTCCTGGAACTTATAAAAAAGACTTGGTGGAAATTATAAGGTTGTGAAATTTTGTATCGGCTTTGTTTCAGTGGCAGCATTCTCGACTGAATCGGGAGTTTGTGTGTTCAAGTCGCACTTCTGAGACTTGAGCATATCATCTTGGCTAACACTCAAGTGCAGCACTTGGGGAATTTTGCAATGTTGAAGCTGTTGACTTTCGGATGAAATGTTAAATTGAAGCTCCGTCTGCACCCTCGGGTGGATATGAAAGTTCCCAATGCATTACTCGAAAAAGAATAGGAGAGTTGCCCCCGTCTCAATATTCCTAAAAATGTTAATAAATGCTCACTGAAAGCCGATGTGTATGTTTTTGTATGTGGGGTTGGGGTTGAAGCCCAGATTCTCACAGAGACAGAATTCAGGCTCTCACAGGACCAGGATAGCCGATTGGTTGAGGCGTTGGCGTTGAATTTTTAGTGGTTTTTTACCGCGTGGGTTCGTACCCCACTCCTGGTACCTCTTTAATTTAACACGGATTTCCTCCCATTCTGATCAGTGAGACCGGATTTTCATCGGTTGAATCAGCAAATTTCTGTAACATTGTGACACTCTGAATCGATAATGAAATGAAATTGTGAAATGCATCTGCGTCGCTCGGTCTCTCCCTCTCTCTCTCTCTCTTCAGAGAGTTGTGTATGTGTTTGTGTGTTTGAGTCTTTGTCTCTCTCAGTCTGACTACTCTGTCTGTCCCTATTTCTCTGTTTGTCTCTGTCTCTGTCTCTCAATCTGTCTCTTTCTCACGGTGCCACGTCTGTTCCAATGGGATTCTCTCGGACTCTTTGTCTGACTGGCTCTCTCTTTCCCATCATTTCGGTCTGTCCATGTCTTTGCCTGTCTCTGTTAGTCCCTGCCTGTAAGCTGAGAAGTATTTCCATCATTTTCTGTTTCAGTCTCTATCGCTCTCTCTCCATCTGTCTCTTTCCTTGTAACTGTCTTTATCATTGTCTTTCCATCACTCTTTCCCTCTCTCTCTCTTAAGAGATCAAACATACACACATCTCTGTATATGTATATGTTTGAGTCTTTTTATCACTCAGTCTGCCTCTCCTTCTCAGTCTCACACTTTCTGTCTCTCGTTGTCTCTATCTCGCTGTCTGTCTCTCCCTGTTTGTCGGTTTGTCTCTGTCTCTCAATGTGTCTGTCGACTTCTCATGGTGCCCAGTTCTGTTCACAGTGGCTCGATTACTGCTCTGACAGAATTGGTACACGTCAGTTCCTCGTTCGTATAGTGGTGAGTATCCCTGCCTGTCATGCGGGAGACCGGGGTTCAATTCCCCGACGGGGAGGCAGGTGTTTCAAAATGTAGAATTTTACTTCTGTTTCTTGGAAGAGATTCATATTAAAAAGTTCCAGAGCAATATCGAACTGTAAAAATACAGATAGAGGAGATTGCCTCGTCCAGATTTTTAGCAAACGGAGAATTTTTCAGGCGTCTTTGGCCGTCTGCTGCAAAGAGATGGATGACTGAGTTTTTTCTGAGTAAAGTTTGAAAAGGCAGCGACACAGTAGTCGTGGCCGAGTGGTTAAGGCGATGGACTAGAAATCAATTGGGTTATCCCGCGCATGTTCGAATCCTGCCGACTACCATTCTCAGCATTTTTCATTCCATTTCACAATTTAACCGGTTCTCTGCCAAACTGATCCTGAGATCGATGGAATAACGTCCCACACCTTTCAACACTGACATTGTTTTCTCATTTTTATTAATCTGCAATATTCACGATACATCCGTTTCAAAAATCGCAAACATCAGTCAAAGTTGCGACAGTGATTCAGCCTGTCTATCCCTCGAGATGACGAAGGCATCTGTGCATGCCCGTTGGTGCGTGCACATTTTTGGTTATGTGTGTGCGTGTCTTTGTGTCTGTCTATCTCAATATATGTCTCTGTGAATGTGCACCTGTCTGTGCACTTTGGTGGTAAAAACAGAGAGACAGACTATTATCTGAATGGTGACAGATTAGGAAAAGGGGAGGTGCAAAGAGACCTGGGTGTCATGGTACATCAGTCATTGAAGGTTGGCATGCAGGTGCAGCAGGCGGTTAAGAAAGCAAATGGCATGTTGGCCTTCATAGCAAGGGGATTTGAGTACAGGGGCAGGGAGGTGTTGCTACAGTTGTACAGGGCATTGGTGAGGCCACACCTGGAGTATTGTGTAAAGTTTTGGTCTCCTAACCTGAGGAAGGACATTCTTGCTATTGAGGGAGTGCAGCGAAGGTTCACCAGACTGATTCCCGGGATGGCGGGACTGACCTATCAAGAAAGACTGGATCAACTGGGCTTGTATTCACTGGAGTTCAGAAGAATGAGAGGGGACCTCATAGAAACATATAAAATTCTGACGGGGTTAGACAGGTTAGATGCAGGAAGAATGTTCCCAATGTTGGGGAAGTCCAGAACCAGGGGTCACAGTCTAAGGATAAGGGGTAAGCCATTTAGGACCGAGATGCGGAGGAACTTCTTCACCCAGAGAGTGGTGAACCTGTGGAATTCTCTACCACAGAAAGTTGTTGAGGCCAATTCACTAAATATATTCAAAAAGGAGTTAGATGAGGTCCTTACTGCTAGGGGGATCAAGGGGTATGGCGAGAAAGCAGGAATGGGGTACTGAAGTTGAATGTTCAGCCATGAACTCATTGAATGGCGGTGCAGGCTAGAAGGGCCGAATGGCCTACTCCTGCACCTATTTTCTATATTTCTATGTTTCTATGTTTCTATAAATCATCATCATGAATTTGGTATGTCCTGGAACTCATAAAAAAGACTTGGTGCAAATTAAAAGGTTGTGAAATTTTGTATCGGCTTTGTTTCAGTGGCAGCATTCTCGACTGAATCGGGAGTTTGTGTGTTGAAGTCGCACTTCTGAGACTTGAGCATTATCATCTTGGCTAACACTCAAGTGCAGCACTTGGGGAATTTTGCAATGTTGAAGCTGTTGACTTTCGGATGAAATTGTCTCTCTCAGTCTGACTCACTCTGGCTGTCCCTGTTTCTCTGTTTGTCTCTGTCTCTCAATCTGTCTCTTTCTCACGGTGCCACGTCTGTTCCAATGGGATTCTCTCAGACTCTTTGTCTGACTGGCTCTCTCTTTCCCATCATTTCGGTCTGTCCATGTCTTTGCCTGTCTCTGTTAGTCCCTGCCTTTAAGCTGAGAAGTATTTCCATCATTTTCTGTTTTAGTCACTATCGCTCTCTCTCCATCTGTCTCCTTGTCACTTTCTTTATCATTATGTTTCTATCACTCTTTCCCTCTCTCTTAATAGATCACTCACACACGTCTCTGTATATGTATATGTTTGAGTCTTTTTCTCACTCAGTCTGCCTCTCCTTCTCAGTCTCACACTTTCTGTCTCTCGTTGTCTCTATCTCACTGTCTGTCTCTCCCTGTTTGTCGGTTTGTCTCTGTCTCTCAATGTGTCTGTCGACTTCTCATGGTGCCCAGTTCTGTTCACAGTGGCTCGATTACTGCTCTGACAGAATTGGTACATGTCAGTTCCTCGTTAGTATAGTGGTGAGTATCTCAGCCTGTCACGTGGGAGACCGGGGTTCAATTCCCCGAGGGGGAGGCAGTTATTTCAAATCGTATAATTTTACTTCTGTTTCTTGGAAGAGATTCATATTAAAAAGTTCCAGAGCAATATCGAACTGTAAAAATACAGGTGGAGGAGATTGCCCCGTCCAGATTTTTAGCAAACGGAGAATTTTTCAGGAGTCTTTGGCCGTCTGCAGCACAGAGATGGATGACTGAGTTTTTTCTGAGTAACGTGAAAAAACGCAGCAACACAGGACTCGTGGCCGAGTGGTTAAGGCGATGGACTGGAAGTCCATTGGGTTATCCCGCGCAGGTTCGAATCCTGCCGACTACCATTCTCAGTATTTTTCATTCCATTTCACAATTTAACCCGTTCTCTGCCAAACTGATCCTGAGATAGATGGAATAACGTCCCACAGCTTTCAACACTGACATTTTTTTCTCATTTTAATTAATCTGCAATATTCACGATAGATCCGTTTCAAAAATCGCAAGCATCAGTCAAAGTTGCGAGTGATTCAGCCTGTCTATCCCTCGAGATGACGAAGGCATCTGTGCATGCCCGTTGGTGCGTGCAAATTTTTGTTTATGTGTGTGTGTGTCTGTGTCTGTCTATCTCTATATATGTCTCTGTGTATGTGCAACTGTCTGTGGAAATCATCACCATGAATTTGGTATGTCCTGGAACTTATAAAACAGACTTGGGGGAAATAATAAGGTTGTGAACTTTTGTATTGGCTTTGTTTCAGTGGCAGCATTCTCGACTGAATCGGGAGTTTGTGTGTTCAAGTCGCACTTCTGAGCATTATCATCTTGGCAAACACTCAAGTGCAGCACTCCCTGTCCGTGTTTTTGCCTGTCTCATTTTGTCCCTGTCTCTAATCTGATGAGCGTTTCCATCATTTTCTGTTTTTGAAACATAGAAACATAGAAAAAAGCTGCAGGAGTAGGCCATTAGGCCCTTCGAGCCTGCACCGCCATTCAATATTATCATGGCTGATCATTCTTTCAGTTACCCTTTCCTGTTTTCCTCTCCATCCCACTTCATCCACTTAACCGTAAGGACCATATCTAACTCTCTCTTGAATATATCCAATAAACTGGCTTCAACAACTCTCTGTGGCAGGGAATTCCACCGGTCAACAACTCTCTGAGTGAAGAAGTTTCTACTCATCTCACTGCTAAATGGCCTACATCTTATCCTAAGACTATGTCCCCTGGTTCTGGCTTCCCCAACATCGAGAACATTCTTCCCGAATCTAACCTGTGCATTCCCGTCAGAATCTTATATGATTCTATGAGATCCCCTCTCATCATTCTAAACGCCAGTGATTAAAGGCCTAGTTGATCCAATCTCTCCTCATATGACAGTCCTGCCATCCCTGGAATCAGTCTGGTGAACCTTCGCTGCACTCCCTCAACAGCAGGAACGTCCTTCCTCAGACTAGGAGACCAAAACTGAACACAATATTCCAGGTGTGTCCTCACTAAGGCCTTGTACAACTGCAGTAAGATCTCCTGGCTCCTATATTCAAATCCTCTAGCTACGAAGGCCAACATACCATTTGCCTTCTTTTCCGGCTGCTGTACCTGCATGCCCACTTTCAGTGACTGATGAACCATAACACCAAGGTCTCACTGCACCTCCCCTATTTCTAGTTTTCCGCCATTTAGATAATATTCTGCCTTCGTGTTGTTGCCCCCAAAATGGATAACCTCACATTTATCCACATTATACAGCATCTGCCATGCATTTGCCCACTCACCTAATCTGTCCAATTCACCCTGCAGCCTCTTAGCATCCTCTTCACAGCTCGGACCGCCACCCAGTTTAGTGTCATCCGCAAACTTGGAGATATTACACTCTATTCCTTCAACCAAATCGTTCATGTATATTGTAAAGAGCTGGAGTCCCAGCACTGAGCCCTGCGGCACCCCACTAGTCACTTCCTGCCAGTTTGAAAAGGACCCGTTTATCCCGATTCTCTGCATCCTGTCTGCCAACCAGTTCTTTATCCATGTCAGTACATTAATCCCAATACCATGCGCTATGATTTTGTGCACCAATCTCTAGTGCGGGACCTTGTCAAAAGCCTATTGAAAGTCCAAATACACCACATCCACTGGTTCTCCCTTGTCCACTCTACTCATTACATCCTCAAAAAATTCCAGAAGATTCGTCAAGCGTGATTTCACTTTCATAAATCCATGCTGACTCGGTCCGATCCTGTCACTGCTTTCCAAATGGGTTGTATTTCATCCTTAATGATTGATTCCAATATTTTCCCCACGACTGATGCCAGGCTAACTGGTCTATAATTAGCTGCTTTCTCTCTCCCTCCTTTTTTAAAAAGTGCCATCACATTAGCTACCCTCCAGTCCATAGGAACTGATCCAGAGTCGATAGATTGTTGGAAAATGATCAACAATGCATCCACTATTTCTAGGGCCACTTCCTTAAGTTCTCTGGGATGCAGACTATCAGGAGCCGGGGATTTATCGGCTTTTAATCCCAACAATTTCTCCAACACAATTTCCCGCCAATAAGGATATCTTTCAGTTCCTCATTCTCACGAGATGCACAGTCCCCTCGTACATTCGGAAGGTTTTTTGTATCTTCCTTTGTAAAGACAGAACCGAATTATTGTCTCTATCTGTCTTTCTCTCTATCTGTCTCCCTCTTTGTTTCTTTCATTGTCCCTGGCTTTGTCTCTGTCATTGCATCATATTTGCCTCCTTCTCTTTATGGAGCACACAAACACATCTCTGTGTATGTATGTGTTTGAGTCGTTTTCTCATTCAGACTGACCCTCCCTCTCAATCTCAAACATTCTGTCTCTCTTTGCCTCTATCTCGCTGTCTGTCTCTCCCTGTTTCCCTCTTTGTCTGTCTCTCAACGTGTCTGTCTCTTTCTCACGATGTCCAGTTCTGTTCCAGTGGGATTCTCTCAGTCTCTCTGTCTGACTGTCTCTCTCATTCCCATCATCTCTGTCTGTCTATGTCTCGACCTGTCTGTCTCTATTTGCCTGTCTCTGTTAGTTCCTGTCTCTAACCTGCTGAGTATTTCCATCATTTTCTGTTTATATCTCTCTATATCTCTCTATCTGTCGCTCACTCTTCATCTGTCTCTCTCCTTGTTACTGTCTTTATCACTGTCTTTCTCTCACTGTTTCCCTCTCTCTCTTTATATCTGTATGTGTGTGTGTTTGTGTCTTTTTCTCACTCAGTCTGCCTCTCCTTCTCAGTCTCACACTTTCTGTCTCACGTTGTCTCTATCTCGCTGTCTGTCTCTCCCTGTTTGTCGGTTTGTCTCTGTCTCTCAATGTGTCTGTCTACTTCTCATGGTGTCCATTTCTGTTCTCAGCTCGATTCCTGCACTGACAGAATCCACACCCGTCAGCTCCTCATTCGTGTCTTAGTTAATATCTCTCTCTGTCACGCGCGAGGTAGGCGTTCAATTCCCCGACGACAATGAAGCTTTTTTAAAATGTTGAATATTACTTCTGTATGTCCTGAAACTTTATAAAAAGACTTGGGGAAAATAATACGGATGTGAACTTTGGTATCGGCTTTGGTTCAGTGGCAGCATTCTCGACTGAATAAGGAGGTTGTGTGTGTAAGTCCCACTCCTGAGACTTGAACATATAATCTTGGCTGACATTCAAATGCAGTACTTGGGGGATTTTGCATTGTTGAAGCTGTTGACTTTCGGATAAAATGTTAAATTGAAGCTCTGTCTGCACCCTCGGGTGGATGTGAAAGTTCCCAGAGCATTACTCGAAAAAGAACAGGAGAGTTGCCCCTGTGTCAATATTACTATAAATATTCGAAAATGCTCATTGAAAACCTGTGTCTGTGAGAGTGGAGCTGCAGCCCAGATTCTCACAAAGACAAAATCCGAATACTGACAAAACCAGGATGGCCGAGTTGTTAAGGCGTTGGACGGAAAATCCAAAGGGTTTATACCTGCATGGGTTCGAACCCCACTCCTGGTAAATCTTTAAATTCAAACCGATTTCCTGCCATCCTGCTCAGTTATACCAAAATCTATTCTGTTGAATCTGCATTTGTCGTTAACTTTGTAACATTCAAACAAATGGAATTGTGCAATATATCTGTGCCTCTCACTCTCTGTCTTTAGAGTGCTCTTTATGTGTTTGAGTCTGACTCTCTGTGTCTGAGGAATTAGAAGCTGAATTTCGGGAGCTGGGAGCTGAATTAAAAAATCGGACCTCAAAGGTAGCAATCTCAGGGAGAGCTACCACTTTTCAGAGTAGGAATCGCAGGATAGTTCAGATGACTGTGTTTTGCAGAAGGGAGGGATTCAATTTCTTGGGACATTGGAACCGTTCTGTGGGAGCTGGGACCTGTGCAAACCGGACGGTCTGCACCTCAGCAGAACCAATGTCCACGAGGGAGAGTTTGCTCATGTTGTTGGGGAGGGGTTAAACTGATATGGCAGCGGGATGGGAACCTTTGGGGGCAGAAAAGTAAGGGTGGAGGGCAGATAAACCCAAAGTAAAAAATCAAAAAGGGCCATATTGCAGCAAACTTCTAAGGGACAAGGTGTGTTAAGATAACAAGCCTGAAGGCACTGTGCCTCAATGCGAGGAGTATTCGGAATAAGGTGGACAAATTAACTGCACAGGCAGCAATTAATGAATATGATGCAATTGGCATCATGGAGAAATGGCTCCAGGTTGACGAAGGCCGGGAACGCAACATCCAGGGGTATTCAGCAGTCAGGAAGGATAGACACAAAGGAAAAGGAGGTGGGTGGCATTGCTGGTTGAAGAGGAAATTAATGCAATAGTCAGGAAGGACATTCGTGTGGATTCCACGTGGGTGGATCTGTGGAATATCAAAGGGAAAAAAACGCTAGTGGGCGTTGTGTACCACCAAACAATCGTAGTGAGTTTGCTGACAGCATCCAACAAGAAAGTAGGGATGTGTGCAATAAAGGGACATCAGTTATCATGGGCGACTTTAATCTACACATAGATTGGGCTAACCAAACTGGTAGTAATACGGTGGAGAAGGATTTTCTGGAGTGTATTAGGGATGGTTTTCTCGACCAATATGTCGAGGGACCATCTAGAGGGCTGGCCATCCTCGACTGCTTGATGTGTAATGAGAAAGGACTAATTAGCAATCTTGTTGTGCGAGGCCCCTTGGGGAAGAGTAACCACAATAAGGTAGAATTCTTTGTTAAGGTGGAGAGTGAAACAATTAATTCTGAGACTGGGGTCGTGAACTTAAGCAAAGGTAACTTCGATGGTATGAGACATGAATTGGCTAGCATAGACTGGGAAATGATACATAAAGGGTTGACGGCAGATAGGCAATGGAAAACATATAAAGATCACATGGATGAACTTCAACAATTGGACATCCCTGTCTGGAGTAAAAATAAAATGGGAAAGGTGGCTCAACCGTGGCTAACAAGGTAAATTAAGGATAGCGTTAAATCCAAGGAAGAGGCATATAAATTGGTCAGAAAAAGCATCAACCCGAGGACGGGGAGAAATTTAGAATTCAGCAGAGGAGGACAAAGGGTTTAATTAGGAGGGGGAAAATAGAGTATGAGAGGAAGCTTGCTGGGAACATAAACACTTCTATAAATATTTGAAGAGAAAAAGAGTAGTGAAGGCAAACGTAGGTCCCTTGCAGTCAGATTCAGGTGAATTTATAATAGGGAACAAAGAAATGGTAGACCAGTTGAACAAATACTTTGGTTCTGCCTTCACGAAGGAAGACGCGCATAATCTTTTGGAAATGGTACGTGACCGAGGGGCTAGTGAGAAGGAGGAACTGAAGAAAATCCTTATTTGTGCGAAATTGTGTTAGGGAAATTGATGGGACTAAAGGCCAATAAATCCCCGGGGCCTGATGGTCTGCATCCCAGAGTACTTAAGGAAGTGGCCCTAGAAATAGTGGATGCATTGGTGATTATTTTCCAACAGTCCATCGATTCTCCATCAGTTTGTATGGACTGGAGGGTAGCTAATCTAACAGCACATTTTGAAAAAGGAGGGAGAGAGAAAACGGGTAATTATAGACCAGTTAGCCTGACATCAGTGGTGGGGAAAATGTCGTAATTAATTTATAAAGATGAAATAGCAGCCCATTTGGAAAGCAGTGACAGGATTGGTCCAAGTCAGCATGGATTTATGAATGGAAAATCAAGCTTGACAAATCTTCTAGAATTGTGTGAGGATGTAACTAGTAGAGTCGACAAACGAGAACCAGTGGATATGGTGTAGTGGGACTTTCAAAATACTTTTGACAAGGTCCCACACAAGAGGTTGGTGTGCAAAATTAAAGCACATGGTATTGGGGGTAATGTATTGACGTGGATAGAGAACTCATTGGCAGACAGGAAGTGGAGAGTCGGGATAAACGGGTTATTTTCATAATGGCAGGCAGTGACTAGTTGGGTGCCGCAGGGCTCAGTGCTGGGACGCCAGCAATTTACAATATACATCAATGATTTAGATGAAGGAATTTTGAATAATATCTCCAAGTTTGCAGATGACAATATGCTGGATGGCGGTGTGAAATGTGAGGAGGATGCTAAGAGGCTGCAGGGTGATTTGGACAGGTTAGGTGAGTGGGCAATTGCATGGCAGATGTAGTGTAATGTGGATAGATGTGAGGTTATGCACTTTGGTGGCAGAAACACGAAGGCAGAATATTATTTGAATGGCGGCAGAAGAGGAAAAGGGGAAGTGCAACGAGATCCGGGTGTCATGGTACATCAGTCATTGAAGGTTGTCATGCAGGTGCAGGAGACAGAAAGAAGGCAAATAGCATGTTGGCCCCATATCTTGGGGATTTTAATAGAGCAGCTGTACTGGGCCTTGGTGAAACCTCACCTGGAATACTGTGTTCAGTTTTGTTCTAATCTGAGGAAGGACGTTCATGCTATTGAGGGAGTGCAGCAAAGGTTCACCAGACTGATTTCCGGGATGGGAGGACTGACATATGAGGAGAGATAGGATCGACTGGGTCTGTATTCACTGGTGTTTAGAAGAATGAGAGGGGACCTCAGAAACATTCTGACGGGACTGGGCAGGTTAGATGCACGAAGAATGTTCCCGATGTTGGGGAAGTCCAGAACCAGTGGTCATAGTCTGAGGACAAGGGATAAGCCATTTAGGACCGAGATGAGGAGAAACTTCTTCACTCAGAGAGTTGTTAACATGTGGAATTCTCTTCCGCAGAACGTTGTTGATGCCAGTTCATTAGATATATTCAAGAGGGAGTTGGATATGGCCGTTAAGTTAATGGGATCAAGGGGTGTGGTGCGAAAGCTGTCAAGGGGTACTGAGGTGAATGATCAGCCATGATCTTATTGAATGTTGGTGCAGGCTTGAAGGGGCGAATGGTCTATTCTTGCAAACTTTTTCGATGTTTCTATGTTTCTATGTTTCAGGGTGCATGCATCTAATGGCCCAGTGTGCTGTGCCATTTCTTTTAACTGGGTGCTATTTATTGAATCTGTAACTTGCCCGGTTTGTATCTGATCCACATTGTGTCTCACCTGACCAATCATCCACCTCCCATAGGCATGACATGTGTCTCTTTTCCTGTCCTCGGCATCGTCCTCTCAATTCCTGCTTATTTAGCTCGTTAATTGTTCGTGCATGGCCTTCCAATACGGATACACCCTGTAGCATTTTTTTGGATGTTTTGGATCCTAACTGTGAAGATTCTATCCCAATCCTGGTCTGTTTCCTGATTAGTAAATCCGTTGTTCCCCTCAAACTATCTACACTTGCCTGGATCACCTGTATATCTGGTGCACCTACTAGAGATGTCCCTGTACAGTTAATACGTCATTTGCTATAGATCTCCTCTTTCTTCCTTCTTTGTGTCTCAGCTGCTTGTGTTACTCCCTTGCTCCTGATGTGTCACTAGCTATTCTCAGGATTGGGTCTAGCAATCATGTTTACAATGCTTTCGTCTTGTGGCTAATTTTTTCTGGCTGTTCAATTTATGCTCACAGGTCACATTTCATGCTGGACATTGTCAAATAACAACATTACTTCTGTTCCAGGTTTAACTACCACGCAATTTCCCAAGGTTTATTCCCCTGGTTTACAATATTCAGGTAACATTATTTACACAATTTATTTAAAAATATTTTTACTGAGCTAGAAGCTTTTTCATCAAGTGTTTACACAAAGGAATATGGGGCGTACTTCCCCAGTAATTTTTTTTTAAACCAACATGCATTTTTTATCTTTTGCTTGACAAATCTGTCCTTTGTGCATTTCCGAGCTCCAGAACATATCTTCCGAATAAATACACAAGTGGGTTTCTAAATTAAAATGTAATTCAATTCTAGGTTCATACTTTCTTAAAACTTCCCTCATACAGGACAACACTGCACAGGGTTAAAAAAAACTTTCACTCTGTCTGAAAAAGTGGGTGGAGCCAAAACAACAGACAGCTCCACCACTTTCTGAAGCAGGCTTTCAGACACATGAAAAATTCATTAATTCCCACCTCAAATATTCCGCAGTCAAAAATCACTCAATCACTTTCATTCAAAGACAGACATTCACAAAGTTCTCTCTTCATTCAACAAAGCTTATTGTTTGGCCGGCTCTAATTTCGGATCAATACTTCACTTAAGGTAGTCAGTAACAGTTTTTATTATGGTCTTCGGAAAAATATCTACTAAGCTAGTCTTCTGGCCCCAATGAATCCTTTATTTTCCTCTGCTCCTAATCATAACCCTGTTAGTGTGGGGATACAAATTTGGGGCAAATTCCTCTGTCCATTCCCTTCTGTCATCTATATCTATTTTTATACTTACATCCTCTTGTCTTTTGTCACTTTTTCTGTCCATCTCACCTTCGGGTATCTTTCTATTCATCTTTCCGGCTGTTAAACTGCTCTTTTTCGCTTCATCATATCCTGCCTTAACCATCTTCTTAAGCTTTTCAGATTTATCTCTCAGAAACTCTTCTGGTGGTTTATACATCACCCCTCCAAATGCCTTAGAAGATTCCTTTGCCATTTCTTACACAGGGGCTTTTTCCCCAGTTCCTGTTTTAACATCTTTACTTAAGCGGAACCATTTACACCGAGGCTTTTACCCCGATATCCCGTATACGTACTTATTCTCCCGACACATGTATTTACTTATTTTGTCCTGACGCACCCCTCAACTGGATTTACTGGCTGCACAGACTCTGCTTCAGATTCGTTGGATCTGGTTACTTTGCGAGGAGAATTCCTCAAGGTAATTCTCTACTCATTCGTTGTTAGGTTGGTGGGCTTTTTGAGTCTAATCTGCCCGTCCACTAGATCCTGCTGACTGCGTCAAGTTGTTAGGGTTAACTTCAAATCACCACTCGGAGTCCGTTAGCCTTAAAGTAAATGCAATTTTTATTAATAAAAGATACAAGCCAACAGGGGAGCTATCCTTGAAGGAATGCTCAGAGAAACTGCCAGAGACATCTTATTTTATACAGTTTCAGATTATAGCATTACATAATTATGCAAGTTACAATTAATACGTGCTGATTAATAAATACATGATTATCTGGTAGGTTGCTTCCTCCAATCTGGCCTCTATATGTTTAATTGGTAATTCAGGATACATGTTGTTATGATTCTTTTTATTTAACTTGTATTTTGTTATAGAATTCAAATCCTATGTTATCTGTGTCTGTGCCCAGCTCCCAAGGCCTTTGGTCTATGAATTGGAACATCTGACACTGTGCGGAAGGCTTCCCACACATGCTTTTAACAGTCTGATAATCAGGTTGTGGAATCCATTTAAAAATCTGTTAACTCCATTTCAAAACATCCCAATTATTATTATTAATTGTAATTACGATTTGTGATCTGCCCTTTCAGTCGATTATGGGGTATCCTATCGAAGGCCTTTGGAAAATCTAGATAAATTACATTTACTACATTACGTTAGTTTACGCTATCTGTTACTTCTTCGAAAAATTCAAAGAATGTGGTCAATTCAAGACTTTCCCTTTTATAATCCATGCTGACTATTCATTTTTGGTTTCTAGTTGTTCTTCCACTTTCTCCTTTAGTAGGGATTCCATTATTTTTCCTACCAAGGATGTTAAGTTGACTGGGCTATAGTTCCTCAGACACGTTCCATCTCCCTTCTTAAAAATAGGTATTACATTAGGTATCTGCCAATCCTCCGGCACTGCACCTTATTCTAATGAAATATTAAATATGTTTATTAATGCCTCTGCTATCTCTTCCCAAGATGTAATTCGTCCGAAGCAAGCATTTTATCCTTTTTCGGTTTGATTAGTTTAAATAATATTTTCCTTTTGTTCTTATTAAATGCAGTTATTTCATTTCTAATATCATCCGATGTCATGTCCACCTTTTTGTCTCCCCGATAAATACTGATGCAAAGTAATTGTTTAATATTTCTACCTATCTCTGCCTGTGGACAACCTTCTGAGCCACGTACCTTGGTATGTATTGTGGCTGTCCTCCACTCAATCTGTATCCTTCTCGTTAAAGGTAACGAGTATATCTTACCTGTTGGACAGGAGCAGTGTCTCATTCTCAGCCTCTCCTCAGTTCTCGCTACATGGCACCCATCCAGCCACGGACTTTCCTGAACCTGCGCTTTTCTGTGGGGTGTGAATGTTTTCTGGATTAAACTATCCAGAAATCACTTCTCCTGTGTGTTTCAGAATGTGTCGAACTCGCACTCCAGCCCAATTACCCTGAGCCAGAGAGAATAAAGCAGAGACATTTCCTGCAGATGTGGAAATGCGGGACAGATTTGCTGTCCACAAACTCTCACACACTGCAGTCTTGACTCATTGCCTACCCTGCCATCTTTAGTTATTTTTTTAAAATGTATTTGCTTATTTACACACTGAATTAATTTAAATAGTTAGTTTTTATTCAAACGGTTATTTATAATTCTATTAATTAATTAGGTTATATAGTTAAATTATTATTTTAATTAAGTGTTGTTATTGCTCCCAGGTCTTAGTTTAGACCAAGCTTCGAGAAAAAGGCAATACTCACCAAACATTCATCTACCTGCTGTATTTTGGAGACCAAAGCAGCACCTCCTTCCACCACTGTTCCCATTCCAATTCTCTCCAAATTCCGTTTAATATCACTGTGCTGAACACATTGTGCATCAGCAGTTAGTGTTTATTCTTACCTTTGGAGCCACACACAACTTGTCTCAGCTCCATGCCCATTGCTCGCAGGAATTAGCACATATTGAGGACTAACACTTACAGCTGACTGATATTTAACTACCACTAACAGGCAGTTTCTGCTAACTACATTTGTTAAAGTTCTAAGTTCAATTCAAAACCTTAAACTAAATTTCCCTTCTTACAGCTAATACTCAGCCAGACTCACCCACGACTTACCATTGAATCCCACTCTCTCCCCATTCCCAAGTTTAACACTCTCTTTGTGCCCTCCGTTTAAGATCAGGATGTGGTGATACAGTAAACTCTGGCATGGTGTGCTGGGCCGAAAGGGGACGGGGTGGGGAAGGTCGCTCTGTAAATTTGCCGTCTACAGGCAGTCGGGCTGCTGACTCCACGAGCCCCCAGGGAAACCACAAGAAACAGGCTCAGACCAACGTGCAGCGGTGGCCACCAAATGACCTCTTTCTATGTTGCAGACGTTATGTAACTCTATGTAAGGTGATGGGTGAAGGAGAAGGGATGTCTAAAATCCGATTGTGGGTCAACAACAGACCAGGGCTTGGTCAGAAGGGCAGGTCTGTGATGTCACAATGCTCAGGCACAGTGTCATGGGGGTTTCACCGCTGTATTACTTCACAGGTACAGCAATACCTAGCAACAAACTCGTTTCCACCCTCTTTGAACACTGTATATTATGGGCTATGTTTAGCAAGGAGAATTTACAGAGAGTGAGGAGGAGCTGAGTTCAATTTGCGGGCATCACTTCATCCTGCAGATCACTGCATTGTTCAGGCAGATTTACAAAGGAACGTTACAGTGGTGAATGTCACTGGGACATACTCCGTCTGCAGGAGACCCTTTAATCCCAAAGGTAGATTATCTGAAAGAAGGATTCGTCGCTATCAGCAGGCGCTGGGGCTGCTCAGGTTAAACCCCACTGGGAGAAAAACATAAGGAGCCTGTAAAAGGCTGAAAGCACTGAGCTTTGAGCCTTTGAAAGCCTCCCTCCCTGGCTGTTGTTTGGTCCCAGGCCATTTCCACCGTGGTTTCCCTGGGAGTGCTGGGACTGAGCGGCCCTTCCGCCCGTGGACGGTACAGTAACAGAGACACATTCCCCACGCCTTTGGGTAACCACATCAGACCCGAGCCTGGCGGTTGGGAGCTTTATAAACCTGTCCCAGGCCGCACCAGAGGTCATAGCGGCGTTAAAACCTGCAGGGGCCCAGCTGTACTGATCCCCGTGGACTTCCCCACCTCTATCATTTCTGTTAGTCGCTGAATCCGGGCGGTGAAAGATGAAAACAGGCCTCACTGTGTGTGTATCACAGAGATGAGCGGATTGAGCAGAACACCCGCCCAACACATTGTGTGATTCTTATTAATTAATACATTTAAAAATTACAGTAAAGGGATATTTCACCACATTCTTCAACTCCTCTCTGAATTTCACAGCATAAATACATGTGTTGATGCATCAACTCAGGAGCTGAAGCATAAATCCCAATTCTTGTATATAATCAGGTAGATATGCAGAAAGAAATTTTAACGAATACAATCGATTAACCACAGAAGAGCACAGAAACACTGCCCACAAGAGGATAAAATTGCCGGATATAACAAAGAGTAAAATGATGGATTTCCTTCGCATCTCCATCTCTGGGTCACTGGGACCCTCCCCACTAATGTGGGCCCGGAGTCGCCTACGAGCTCTGCTCGATACTAAAAGTGTTTGACAGCTAAAGCATTGAGCAGAAGAATCAGAACAAATGGAAAAACGGTGTAATAATATAATGAAGGAATTCAATTACTGCCCATGCTAGTGACGCATAGACATCCCATATAACAAAACAAAACCAGGGATTATTGGAAATCTGATACATACCTCCAAACATAAACTACCAGAAAGTGTTCTGTGCACAGAACAGCGCACTCACTGCTCCCACAACCCCAGTCACCGTTTTCTCGGTGCAATATTTGGGTTTGAGCTTCTGACAACAAATGGCTATACATCGATCAAAGGTAAAATCAACTGTGAACCAGACGGAACAGTCTGTGACTGCGTAAAGCAGGATGGCATGGATATTACACACTTTAATGGCCCACATGAACTCAAAAGCGGTTGAATAACCAATAGGAATCTGCCTGGATATCAGGTCGAGGATAACGACCAGTAGATCCACCGCTGCCATTGCCACCAGGTAACGGCTGACACACTTGGAGAGACCGCACCTTCGTCGAGACAGGATCATTATTGTCACTAAGTTCACTGCAGGGAAGAGAAAAACAGGGAATTTATATTTCAGATTGAGAGCAATAACAGCTGTCTCAAACAATTACGTGTGAAATGTGTCAGGATGAAATGAACTAGCCAATGGGACTTGTGGTGTGTGGGTCAGGACTGATGAAATCATCGGATGGGACGTGTGCTGTTTGGCACAGGTACAGAAAGAACCAATGTATGGGACGTGTGGATGGTGGGACAGGAACTGAATGTACCAGTGGAAGGGATGTTTGGGTGTTGTGACTGGGAGTGTGTGAAGCGGTGGATCTTATGTGAGGGTGCTGGGTCATGACCGAAATATTTAATGGATTGGACTTTTACCGGGTGGGTAAAGCGCTGAATGAGACTCTAATATAACGCCATATCCAAGTCAGAGGAAGCAATACTTCAGCACAAGAAGACGTGGAAGTGAGCCTTGCCCACGTCCCACCATAGCATCAAGAAGTCCCTCAACTTCTCCATCGCCGTCATGTTCTGCGGGGCACCGGAGCGGTCCCTCGCCTCGAGGGTGCAGTTAAAATCTCCCCCGAGGACAATGCAGTCGCCGACGTCGACGGAGCCAAGAAGAGCGGACACCTCTTCAAAGAAGCGCATTTGCTGCAGGCCGGGCTGAGGGGCGTACACGTTCACGAGATGGAGCTGCACGTCCCCCAGGCAAACCGTGACGTGCAGCAAGCGGCTGGCACGGGCTCCTCGACCCCCAAGATCTCCGGCTGAAAATGCGGGGCCAACAAGATGGCCACCCCACTAGAAGTGGCGGTGAGGTGGCTCATGCGGACCTCTCCTTGCCATTCCAGGAGACACGTGGCTTCGTCTCCCGGAACGGTGTGGGTTTCTTGCAGGAAGCACACCGCATATTTCCACTCCCGCAGGAGCGAAAAATTGTTAAATCTACGGTGTGCTTCTCTGCCGCCGTTGATGTTGAGGCTGGCTATGGTTATCTTCATGACAAAAGCATAGTGCAACCTCTACCTAACCTATTTTGGGGGGGGGAGTGGAGTCTTTTGTTGACCTCCACTCCTTCAGCAGCCCAGCGAGGAACCCTTTGAGCCGGCGCAGCTCAAGGCCTTGAGCTTTTGATAACGGCCCGCCTGCGGCCATGGTTTTAGTGGCGGCGCGGATGGACGCGACGAGCAGCCCCGGCTCGGATCATCTTTCCCGGGACAGATGGGTTCGGTTGCGGCGACCCTGGCTCTGGACCAAAAAGTCCCGGAGTTTCTTTGCAGGAATGAGGAGGGTCTCAGCGGTGGGCACGAGGAGATCCACCGCCTCACTGGCGATGGACTCTAGATCTTCTCCCGAGTCCCCCATCGAGTCCCCGTCCCACTCCGGAGGTCGCTGCCAGCAGCCGACCCGTCGACCGCACGAGGTACAGCAAACGGCCCGGCCGCTCCATCCGACCCTGGCTCTGCCCCGACCCCACCCCCAGGATCGTCGGCCGAGCAGTCCGCACTGGGCTCTTTTAAAAGTGGTGCTGGGTCAGGAAGCGACAGCAGAAGGGGTTCCTCCTCCGCCCCAGGAACCGGGCAACACGGAGAGACCTGGTCAAAGAAATGTTCCAGGTCCTCCAAGTACCCCAGCTCCAAAGTAGGGGGCGAGGATTGTTGTTCTTCCCCCTCCCCGCCGCCACCCTCCGGTCAGCGTCTACAGATTGATTAAAATTGTTAATACTGTGTATTTCTGCTGAGTCGAGAAAATCCCGGGGAAGTTGGTTAATAGCTGGGTGGGCTCAGGTTCGGCCATTTCGGCCCCACCCGCCTCAGTCCCCGGGACGCTCGACCCGGCGGCATCGTATTCCTCCGCTGGCCCCACGCCCCCCACGACAGGCAGATCTTCCACGCCATCCACGGGAGGCAGAGGCTGGGCAGCCTCGATTGCCCCTCCCTCCCCGGGGACAGATTCCTCCCGCCGACGGCGCAGTTTGGGGGCGCTGGTGGGGGACGCGGGACAGGCGGCGGGCACCGACTCCTCCGCGGAGGGATGTTGTTCCCCCTCCGCCTCATTGGAGCGGCGCCTCCTTTTGTTCCTGGGGGTGCGCGGAGGCAGGGAGACCTCCATGTCTGCCGAGGCCTCCCGCTCCGCCCCCCCCTTTTTCTTATCTTGCCCGCGCCCGAGCCCCTCTGCGGTATTGGTCAAGGGCTCATGCAAGGGCTCAGGGCACCCCGCGCTCGCCGGTGACGGGGTTGGGCTGAGCGCCGTGGTCAAACTTTCTGGCGCACCGAGGGGACCCGCCTCGAGATGTTTCGCCTTCCTCCGCGCCTTCTTTCCGGTCGGACGCTCTCCCTCCCCCCCGCCAGAGGCCGTGAAAACAAAGGCCTCCGACGATGCCCGCGCACCTATGGCTCCCGGCACGCGGACGCTACTAGGGGGAGGGGTGGCGGCGGCGCCAGCCTTGGCTGCCTTCGGTCGTTTGGTTGTCTTGGAGGCGGGGCAGTTCTTGCGAAAGTGCCCCATCTCCCTACAGGCATGGCACCGCACGCCATCCGACGTCCAGAAGACGCGGTAGGCAGTCCCCTCGTGCACCACATTAAAATTGCCCTCTGTTGTCTCCTCCAGCGCCAGCCGGACAAAGAGCTGATGGCGGAAGGAGAACACATGGCGCAGACTGTTCTCCCTGAGGCCGAGCGGTATGGGGTTGAGCCCTGACCTTACCTCCCCCAGTTGGTGCAGGTGAGGGAGGAGGAGCTCAGCGGGAACAAAGGTCGGGACGTTTGAAATGATGACCCTGTGCGCGGTGGCCTCGAGAGGGTCCACCGGCAGGAATGTCCCGCCCATAGTGAGCCCCTTTTCAAGGGCCAGGGACACCGCCCACTCCGACCCCAGGAATAATACGGCCTTCCCAGTCATCTTGGAGGCTGCGACAATGGCCGAGGGGCCGACTACCCCAGCCATCACACGCACGCACTCCTCAATGCTCATTGTGGGGTGAGTGTAGCTCTTGACCCCGTTTTTCTTAGAAATTAGTCTGAATGGTGGCAGGGCAGCAGGTGGCGCAGGAGGCGCCGTGGATGTGGACGCCACCTGCGCATAAGTCTTAGCTGGCCCTGCCACCGGCGTGGATGGAGTCGCCATCACGGGGTCCCTTTAATGGCAACACCCACCCCAGAGTCACAGGCCTTAATGGTCTTAAATTGGCCTCGTTTGAATTTATGAGCAGAGGAGCTCTCAATGAGGTACACCTCTCCCCTAGTTGACAATTGGGGAGGGGCCTTGCTCCCTCTGCTCAGTTGTCTTAATTGTTTTTCCAATTAAGCAGGAAAGGAGCTCTCAGAGAGAGACGGGAGAGACAGAGAGGGAGTGGGGGGTGGGAAAGAGGGAAGCTGTGAGGGAAGGTCTCCCCTCACAGTGATTGGTGGGTGTTTTTCTGGGGCGCACTCCCTAGATGATGGAAAACAAAGCAAGGCACAGTCTTATGGGATGGTCTTCGGGTGGGAGGAGAAGATGTCTTCATCTAGGACAGCTGGAGCCACCCAGGCACACACGCCCAACGATGTTTAATAGGGTGATTAGTAAATCTTCAGCAAGGTTGCTCCATCTATCCCAGGCTAGGCAATTGGGGAGGGGTGCTTCAGTGGTGTGTGGGGCCTAGCTGTGAGCAAGACCCCCACACACTTCCACACACACACCCCCCGCGATGTTCCGGGCCTCGAAGAAAATCTTCTTTTCTCCCCCCACTAATAAAACAATGTATTTCGGGGAATGCACCAACACCCACCTGTAGAATGTTGTAGAATCTCCCTCCTTCCACACAGGTTGTTGCTCTTTTCCCACTCTCTCCAACTCTCTGTAGAAGTAAATAAAGTTGTTGAAATTTTCAGCTCTCCTCCTCTCCCTCCGGACGTTGTATTGTAGCAAGCCAGCCCTTTCCTCCTACTCCTGGGCTGGTCTCAGGGCTCACTCTCGGCCTTCCAGACAGGAGCTTCAGCAGGGAGTTCCTTCTCTCTCAGCAGCACAGCTCCAACTGAATAGGCCACGCCTCCAAAGCTCCACCATTGGTCCACAGATCCCTGAAGGTAGCAGGTCAGGTGGATCAGGTGGTTAAGAAGGCATACAGAATGCTTGCCTTTACTGGCCGAAGCATAGAATACAAGAGCACACAGGTTATGCTTCAATTGTATAACACTCTGGTTAGGCCACAGCTGGAGTTCTGGTTGAAGTATTATAGGAAGGATGTGATTGCACGAGAGAGGGTACAGAGATTTACTTGGATGCTGGCTGGAATGCAGCATCTTAGCTGTGAGGGCAGATTGGATAGGCTGGGTTTGCTCTCATTGGAACAGTGGAGGCTGAGAGGAGACCTCATTCGGTGACAACATTTTGAGAGGCATGGATATAGTGGATAGCAAGGGTCTATTTCCCTTGGTGGAAAGGTCAATTACGAGGGGGCATGGTTTTAAGGTGGTTGGTGGAAGGCTCAGAGGGGATTTGAGGGGAGGCTTCTTCACGCAGAGGGTTGTGGGGATCTGGAACTCACTGCCTGGAAGGATGGTGGATGCAGAAGCGCTCACCACATTTAAAAGGTGCTTGGATGGGCACTTGAAGTGCCGTAATCTGCAGGGTTACGGACCTAGAGCTGGTAGTTAGGATTAGACTGGATAACCTCCTGTTGGCTGGCGCAGATACGATGGTAAGTACTGCAGCAAATCGAATATGGCCAGAGTGATCTCCTGGGCTCGTTTCAATCGCCTGGATGGGTCAGAGAGGAATTTTCACAGATTTTTTCCCCCAATTGGCCTGGGTTTTTATCTGGTTTTTGCCTCTCCCAGGAGATCACATGGCTCCGGTTGGGGTGGAGTGTAGAATGTTTCAGTGTAAGGGGTGTCGCAGTTGTGTGAGGCGGACTGGTTGGCTCGGTGCTCTTTACCTTTCCACCATTGTTCATTGCTCACAGGTTTATATGTAACCTTCAGGGCTGCTGACCGAGGACCGTGCGGCTGTTTATCGGTCGCCGTGGACACGATGGGCCGAAATGGCCTCCTGCGCTGTAAATTTCTAAGTTTCTACCAATTACTTTAAATCTATGCCCCTAGTTACTGACCCCTCTGCTAAGAGGAATAGGTCCCTCCTAACGACTCCATCTCGGCCCCTCATAATTTTAGAAACCTCAATAAGTTCTCCCCTCAGCCTCCTCTGTTCCAAAGAAAATAACCCCAGCCGATCCAATCTTTCCTCATACCTAAAATTCTCCAGTCCCGGCATCACCCTGGTAAACTCTTCTATACCTTCTCTTTTCTGTAATGTGATGACCAGAATTGCACGCAGTATTCTAGCTGTAGCCTAACTAGTGTTTTATACAGTTCAAGCTCTTGTATTCTATGCCTCGGCTAATAAAGTCTAGTACCCCGTATGCCTTCTTAACCACCTTGTCGACCTGTTCTGCTACCTTCAGGGATCAGTGGACAAACACTCCAAGGTCCCCCTGTTCCTCTACACTTCTCAGTGTCCGACTATTTATTGTGTATTCCTTTTCCTTGTTCGCCCTCACCAAATGCATTACCTCACACTTCTGCAGATTGAATTCCATTTGCCCCTGCTCTGCCCACCTGACAGGTCCATTAATACCTTCCTGCAGTCTACAGCTTTCTTCTTCATTATCAACCACATGGACAATTTTCGTCTCATCTGCAAACTTCGTAGTCATAACCCTGACATTCAAGTCTAAATCTTTGATGTATACCAGAAACATCCTTCCAGTCACAAAAACACCCATTGACCATTAACCTTTGCTTCCGACCTCAGCCAATTTTGGATCCAAGTTGCTACTTTGCCTTGTATCACATGGGCTATTACTTTCATGACCAGTCTGCCATGTGGGATCTTATCAAAAGCCTTGTTAAAATCCATATACATAACGTCAAACACAACACCGTCATCGACCCTCCGTGTGACCTCCTCCAAAAATGCAATCAGGTTAGTCAGACACGACCTTCCATCAACAAATCCGTACTGAATGTCCCTGATTAATCCCGGTCTTCCTGAATGAAGATTTATCCTGTCCCTCAGAATTTTTTCCAATAATTGAAAGTCCAAACTGGGGTAACTGAATCTTATTTTGTCATGCTATCGAGATTGGGGCCAGAGGGACAATAAATAATAATAAATACATTATTTTAAAAATCGGTGATCAGACCTGCAGTATGATCAAAATCTCCAGCTGACGCCAAAAATGGGGAGCGTGGGGCTCTGTGAAGAGGACTGTAAGTGAGCTCAGTCTGAATGCACAGGTTTGTAAATGGGCTGGATGAATGGCAGATGAAATTTAGTGCAGAGAAATCTGATGCAAAACATTTTGGAAGAAAAATGGAGGAAATGTACATTAAATGGTAACATTTTAAAAGGAGTGGAGGGGTAGAGAGATTTGGGGATGTAAAAGTCCCTTTCCTTATTAATTAGCAAGTTCCAGAGTCCAGTGTCAGCAACTTTAATACCTTAATAAGAAACAAGGAAGGATAGAATAAAAGGAAAAGGAGGTGGGGTAGCATTGCTGGTTAAAGAGGAGATTAATGCAATAGTTAGGAAAGACATTAGCTTGGATGATGTGGAATCTATATGGGTAGAGCTGCAGAACACCAAAGGGCAAAAAACGTTAGTGGGAGTTGTGTACAGACCTCCAAACAGTAGTAGTGATGTTGGGGAGGGCATCAAACAGGAAATTAGGGGTGTATGCAATAAAGGTGCAGCAGTTATAATGGGTGACTTTAATATGCACATAGATTGGGCTTGCCAAACTGGAAGCAATACGGTGGAGGAGGATTTCCTGGAGTGCATAAGGGATGGTTTTCTAGACCAATATGTCGAGGAACCAACTAGGAGGGAGGCCCGCTTAGACTGGGTGTTGTGTAATGAGAGAGGATTAATTAGCAATCTCGTTGTGCGAGGCCCCTTGGGAAAGAGTGAACATAATATGGTGGATTTCTGCATTAGGATGGAGAATGAAACAGTTAATTCAGAGACCATGGTCCAGAACTTAAAGAAGGGTAACTTTGAAGGTATGAGGCGTGAATTGGCTAGGATAGATTGGCGAATGATACTTAAGGGGTTGACTGTGGATGGGCAATGGCAGACATTTAGAGAACGCATGGATGAACATTCCTGTCTGGCGTAAAAATAAAAAAAGGGAAGGTGGCTCAACCGTGGCTATCTAGGGAAATCAGGGATAGTATTAAAGCCAAGGAAGTGGCATACAAATTGGCCAGAAATAGCAGCGAACCCGGGGACTGGGAGAAATTTAGAACGCAGCAGATGAGAACAAAGGGTTTGAATAGGGAATGGAAAATAGAGTGGGAGAAGAAGCTTGCAAGGAACATTAAGGCGGATTGCAAAAGTTTCTATCGGTACGTAAAGAGAAAAAGGTTAGTAAAGACAAACGTAGGTTTCCTGCAGTCAGAATCAGGGGAAGTCATAACGGGGAACAAAGAAATGGCAGACCAATTGAACAAGTACTTTGGTTCGGTATTCACTAAGGAGGACACAAACAACCTTCCGGATATAAAAGGGGTCAGAGGGTCCAGTAAGCAGGAGGAATTGAGGGAAATCTTTATTAGTCGGGAAATTGTGTTGGGGAAATTGATGGGATTGAAGGCAGATAATTCCCCAGGGCCTGATGGACTGCATCCCAGAGTACTTGAGGAGGTGGCCTTGTTAATAGCGGATGCATTGACAGTCATTTTCCAACATTCCATTGACTCTGGATAGTTCCTATTGTCACCCCAATATTTAAAAAAGGAGGGAGAGAGAAAACAGCGAATTATAGACCGGTCAGCCTGACCTCAGTAGTGGGTAAAATGATGGAATCAATTATTAAGCAAGTCATAGTAGCGCATTTGGAAAATGGTGACATGATAGGTCCAAGTCAGCATGGATTAGTGAAAGGGAAATCATGCTTGACAAATCTTCTGGAATTTTTTGAGGATGTTTCCAGTAAAGTGGACAAAGGAGAACCAGTTGATGTGGTATATTTGGACTTTCAGAAGGCTTTCGAGAAGGTCCCACACAAGAGATTAATGTGCAAAGTTAAAGCACATGGGATTCGGGGTAGTGTGCTGACGTGGATTGAGAACTGGTTGTCAGACAGGAAGCAAAGAGTAGCAGTAAATGGGTGCTTTTCAGAATGGCAGGCAGTGACTAGTGGGGTACCGCAAGGTTCTCTGCTGGGGCCCCAGCTGTTTACATTGTACATTAATGATATAGACGAGGTGATTAAATGTAGTATCTCCAAAATTGCGGATGACACTAAGTTAGGTGGCAGTGTGAGCTGCGAGGAGGATGTTATGAGGCTGCAGAGTGACTTGGATAGGTTAGGTGAGTGGGCAAATGCATGGCAGATGAAGTATAATGTGGATAAATGTGAGGTTATCCACTTTGGTGGTATAAACAGAGAGACAGACTATTATCTGAATGGTGACAGATTAGGAAAAGGGGAGGTGCAACGAGACCAGGGTGTCATGGTACATCAGTCATTGAAGGTTGGCATGCAGGTACAGCAGGCGGTTAAGAAAGCAAATGGCATGTTGGCCTTCATAGCGAGGGAATTTGAGTACAGGTGCAGGGACGTGTTGCTACAGTTGTACAGGGCCTTGGTGACGCCACACCTGGAGTATTGTGTACAGTTTTGGTCTCCTAACTTGAGGAAGGACATTCTTGCTATTGAGGGAGTGCAGCGAAGATTCACCAGATTGATTCCCGGGATGGTGGGACTGACCTATCAAGAAAGACTGGATCAACTGGGCTCGTATTCACTGGAGTTCAGAAGAATCAGAGGGGACCTCATAGAAACGTTCAAAATTCTGACGGGTTTAGACAGGTTAGATGGAGGAAGAATGTTCCCAATGTTGGGGAAGTCCAGAACCAGGGGTCACAGTCTAAGGAAAAGGGGTAAGCCATTTCGGACCGAGATGAGGAGAAACCTCTTCACCCAGAGAGTGGTGAACCTGTGGAATTCTCCACCACAGAAAGTAGTTGAGGCCAATTCACTAAATATATTCAAAATGGAGTTAGATGAAGTCCTTACTACTCGGGGGATCAAGGGGTATGGCGAGAAAGCAGGAAGAGGGTACTGAAGTTTCATGTTCAGCCATGAACTCATTGAATGGCGGTGCAGGCTAGAAGGGCTGAATGGTCTGCTCCTGCACCTATTTTCTATGTTTCTATAAGATGAGCAGTTTCTCCGTCATCCACCGTATCTTATACTGATCCACCAATCAGAGTAAAGATGCAAGTCCCGCGTGTCCACAGTAACTGACACCAGGTCAGCCCGCTGGATGGAACCTCGGGCGCCCTGAGCTTGATCTCCGGTGTCTCCAGTGCCCACTGCCCCCTTACATCAGTCTCCCCTCACTTTTATACCCGGCACTGATCCACCTCTGGCACCGGACTCTTCTTTGTCTTCTCTGCTGTGTTTGGGCAGGAAGTGAGGAAATGACAGCTGGAACTTCTCTAATATGTGATTAACAAGGACACTTTCCCTGGTTCCCAGCACTTACTTTTCTTCAGTAATTTTCTCATTATGCCTAAACTACCCTGCCTGCTGTTAGTTCTTATAGTTTCACAATTATAGTTATAAACATCTCACATTATAATCTGATCTATTCTATTACTCACACTGGTTTAAGCTTGGAAGAAGCACTGAGGGGAGCAAGGGCACAGAATGTACTCTGGGTGGCGAACTTCAATGTCCATCACCAAGAGTGACTCGGTAGTACCACTACTAACTGAGCTGGTCGAGTCCTGAAGGACATATCTGCCAGACTAGGCCTGCAGCAGATGGTGAGAGAACCAACACGAGCAAAAAACCTACTTGACCTGATCCTCACCAATCTACCTGTCACAGATACGAACAATGACGGACAGGTAAAGACCATCGGGTACATCCAGCCTGTCCCACATGGAGCTGCCTCTGTCTATGACAGCATTGGTAGCAGTAACCACCGCACACAGTCATTGTGGAGAAAAAGTCACACCGAACACAATCTCAAATGTGTTGTGTGGCACCATCACCGTGCTAAACGGGATAGATGCAGAACAGATCTAGCAGCTGAAAACGGGGCATCCTCAGGGTGCTGTGGGCCATCAGCAGCAGCAGCATTGTATTCCACCACAATCTGTAACCTCATGGTCTGGCATATCCCTCACTCTAACATTACCATCAAGCCTGGTTCAATTAGAAGTGCAGAAGAGCATGCCAGGAGCAGCACCAGGCGTACTGAGAAATGAGGTGCCAGCCTGGGGAAGCTGCAACACAGGACTACATGTATACTAAGCAGCGAGAGCAGCATGGTATAAACAGGGCTAAGCAAGCCCACAATCAATGAATCAGATCAAAGCTCTGCAGTCCTCCCACATCCAGTCGTGAATGAACACAAGAACACACATAACAAGTAGGAGCAGGAGTAGGTCATACGGCCCCTCGAGCCTGCTCCGCCATTCAATAAGATCACGGCTGATTTTCTACCACAACTCTACTTTCCAGCACTATCCCCATATCCCTTGATTCCCTTAATATCCTATGCTGGGTTTAGCTCCACACTCACTTGTTCCACTCCTTCTCCTCCCCTGAAGGTGCTGACTCTGGCTGGGTTCAGTTCTACACTCACTGGTTCCCTTCCCTCTCCTCCCCTGAAGGTACTGACTCTGGCTGGGTTCAGTTCTACACTCACTGGTTCCCCTCCCCTGAAGGTGCTGACTCTGGCTGGGTTCAGTTCTACACTCACTGGTTCCCTTCCCTCTCCTCCCCTGAAGGTACTGACTCTGGCTGGGTTCAGTTCTACACTCACTGGTTCCCTTCCCTCTCCTCCCCTGAAGGTACTGACTCTGGCTGGGTTCAGTTCTACACTCACCAGTTTCTCTCCAATATGTGACCCATGTGCCCAAACTCCATGTGTGAACCTCGACAGTGAGTGTCGACTGGCAATTCCACTGTTCTCACCTGAGGCCTCACACGTGCATTTTCCAGTAGGGCCACCGGACCCTCCTCCCAATGGCTCAGTGGATAAAGGCTTGTCGGATCTGTTCCCCACCCACCCTCACCCCAACTGTAAAATGGATTGTCGAATGGAATATAAAACCCACGGGCGGTGGGACGGGTTAATAAAAAACAAACCTCAGTACAAACACCCAAAGGGTGGGCTATACAGTAAGGGGTTCATTCAAACATTGCAGCGAAATGATGATTCATTGAGAGACTGGAAGGACATCTTCAGAGACAATGATACAGGACACCTGCCATCGATCTAATCAACACAGACAATAGCACCAGACGCCGGCCATGCACACCTTCAATGGTCCCTGGTCCCTGTCAAGAAGGAAGAGGGACATTCATACATTCCTCAACTGTGGAGCCAGACCTGTTCCCAAGGAAGGTTTGCATTGTACTACACAGCAGGAGAGCTGATCGTGCCCCTGTCTGGACCAGGGAGTGGAATACACTGATGATCAAGAGGTTATTAACCATCGGAAGAGTCGACAGGGGAACAGCAGGAAATATGTTTGATGCTGTGATTATGAAGCCCCATAAAAAGAGGACCACTTCGGAGCGAGGACAGTGCAGTGAAGGAGGATGCAGGGTGGTCACCTGGTCCCGGCCTACAATCCACACCACAACCACCAGCTGTGTGGGTGATTATAAGTTTCAGTCAAACCGTCGGGGAATTTGTCCCAGTCGTTTTATAATCGCAGTCGAATCGTGGAAGGGTGTTAAACTGTGATATTTCCTGTTAGGTTTCAGGTAACCTTGTGGAGGGGGTTTGTATTATGGGTTCGGTGTTATTCCGGTCAGAATCTCAGGGAGGTTGTGTGCTGGGGAATAACGCAAGTTCAATAAACATACAAGTTTAAGGTTGAGCCAAAACCCTGTGCCGAGTGTATTTTGTTTTTATAAATCCTGAAGTCAAGAACTGTTGTTGAGGGTTTAGCGAATCTCTCACAGGCACCACCCAGTGTGACTGAGGCATAGTTCCACCATTCAATTAGATCGTGACTGATCAGTATCTTAACTCCGTCTACCTGCCTTGGTTGCATTACTCTTAATACCCTTCCCCAAGAAGAATCTATCAAGCACAGTTTTGGAATTTTCAATTGGGCCCCAGCCTGAGTTTTATGGGGAACAGAGTTCCAGATTTCCACAACCTTTAAGAACATAAGAAACAGGAGCAGGAGTAGGCAATACGGCCCCTTGAGCCTGCTGCACCATTCAATAAGATTCAGGATGATCTTGTACTTCAGCTCCACTTTCCCGCACTATCCCCGTATCCCTCGATTCCTTTCGTGTCCAAACAGCTTTCTATCTCAGCTCTGAATATACTCAATGACTCAGCATTCACTGTCCTCTGGGGGAGAGATTTCTAAAGATTCACGACCCTCTGAGTGCAGAAATTTCTCATCAGCTCAGTCCTAAATGGCCGAGCCCGTATCCTGAGACAATAACCCTTCGTTCTCGACTCTCGAGCCAAGAGAAACAGATTCTCACCATTTGTGTGAGGAAGTGCTTCCTGACATCACCCCGGAACCTCAGTGGTGGGAAAATTATTGGAAACAAATCCTGAGGGACAGGATAAATCTTCATTTGGAAAGACATGGATTAATTAAGGAGAGTCAGCATGGATTAGTTAAGTGAAGGTCATGTCTGACTAAATTGATTGAATTTTGAGAGGAGGTAACCGTGAGGGTCGATGAGGGTAGTGTGTATGATGTAGTGTATATGGATGTTAGCAATGCTTTGGATAAAGTCCCACATGGCAGAATGGTAACAAAAGTAAAAGCCCATGGGATCCAGGGCTAAGTGGCAAGTTGGATCCAAAATTGGCTCAGGCTGGAAGCAAAAGGTAATGGTACATGGGTGTATTTGTGACTGGAAGGCTGTTTCATAACATTTGAATTAGGAACAGGAGTAGGCCATCTAGCCCCTCGAGCCTGATCTTCCATTCAAAAAGATCACGGCTGATCTGGCCGTGGACTCAGCTCCACTTACCCGCCCGCTCCCCATAACCCTTAATTCCCTTATTGGTTAAAAATCTATATATCTGTGATTTGAATACATTCAATGAGCTAGCCTCAACTGCTTCCTTGGGCAGAGAATTCCACAGATTCACCAATGTCTTGGAAAAGAAATTCCTTCTCAACTCGGTTTTAAATTGGCTCCCCCGTATTTTGACGCTGTGCCCTCTAGTTCTAGTCTCCCCGACCAGTGGAAACAACCTCTCTGCCTCTATCTTGTCTATTACTTTATTATTTTAAATGTTTCTATAAGATCACCCCTCATCCTTCTGAACTCCAACGAGTAAAGACCCAGTCTACTCAATCTATCATCATAAGGTAACCCCCTCATCTCGGGAATCAGCCTCGTGAATCGACTCTGTACCCCCTCCAAAGCCAATATATCCTTCCTTAAGTAAGATGACCAAAACTGCACGCAGTACTCCAGGTGCGGCCTCACCAATACCCTGTACAGTTGCAGCAGGACCTCCCTGCTTTTGTACTCCATCCCTCTCGCAATGAAGGCCAACATTCCATTTGCATTCCTGATTACCTGCTGCACCTGCAAACTAACTTTTTGGGACCGGTCAGTTCCTCGATTATATAGTGGTGAGTATCCCCGCCTGTCACGCGGGAGACCGGGGTTCAATTCCCCGACGGGGAGGAAGTTGTTTCAAAATTTAGTCCGAAAAGAGTTTCATGCACAAGGATCAATGGTGGAGCTTTGGAGGCGTGGCCTATGCACTTGGAGCCTGGAGCAGTGAGAGAAGGAAGGCCTGTCTGGAAGGCCTGGAGTGAGCCCTGAGACCAGCCCAGGAAGAGGAGGAAAGGGCTGGCTTGCTACAATACAACATCCGGAGGGAGAGCAGGAGAGCTGAAAAATTTTACTACAACTACAGAGAGTTGGAGAGAGGAGGAAAATAACAACCTGAGGAAACACCATCCAGTGTGGAAGGAGGGAGAGCCATTTCCACATCTTTGACTGGTGGGTGTGTTTTGGTGCATTCCCCAAAAGACTTTGTTGTATCGGTGGGGGGAGGAAAGAAGACAACTTGAGGGCCGGAACATCGTGGGGTGTGTGTGTGTGTGGAAGTGTGTGTGGGGGTCTTGCTTACAGCTGGGCCCCACACAACACTGAAGCACCCCTCCCCCATTGCCTAGCCTGGGATAGCTGGAGCTACCTGGCTGAAGCATCTTTATTCACCCTATTAAACATCGTTGGGAGTGTGTGTCTGGGTGGCTCCAGCTACCCCAGATGAAGACATCTTCTCCCCCCACCCGAAGACCAGTCTACAAAGACTGTTTTTTGCCATCTGGGGAGTGCACCCCAAAAAACACCCACCTACCCCTGTGAGGGGAGACCTGCCCTCGCAGCTTCCCTCCTTCTCAACCCCTCCTTCTATCTCTCTCTCTCTGTCTCTCCCCTCACTCTCTGAGAGCCCATTCTTCCTAATTTCTTAAAAAAAAAACACAATCAAGACAACTGAGCAGAGGGAGCAAGGCCCCTCCCCAATTGCCAACTAGGGGAGAGGTGTGCCTCTTTCAGAGCTCCTCTGCTCATACATTCAAACGAGGCCAATTTAAGACCATTAAGGCCTGTGACTTTGGGGTGGGTGTAGTCCTTAAAGGGACCCCGCGATGGCATCCCCATCCACGCCGGTGGCAGGGCCAGTTAAGACATATGCGCAGGCGGCGTCAACATCCACGGCGCCTCCTGCGCCTCCTGCTGCCCTGCCCACATTCAGACTAATTACCAAGAAACACGGGGTCAAGAGCTACACTCACCCCACAATGAGAATTGAGGAGTGCGTGCGGGCGATGGCTGGGGTAGTCGGCCCCTCGGCCATTGTCACAGCCTCCAAGATGTCTGGGAAGGCCGTGTTCTTCCTGGGGTCGAAGCGAGCGGTGTCCCTGGCCATTGAAAAGGGGGCTCACGATGGGCGGGGCGTTCCTTCCGGTGGACCCTCTCGAGGCCACCGCGCACAGGGTCATTCTATCGAACGTCCCGCCCTTTGTTGCCGCTGAGCTCCTCCTCCCTCACCTATACCAACTGGGGGAGGTAAGGTCGGGGATCAACCCCATGCCGCTCGGCCTCAGGGAGAACAGCCTGCGCCATGTGTTCTCCTTCCGCCGCCAGCTCTTTGTCCGGCTGGCGCGGGAGGAGACGACGGAGGGAAATTTTAATGTGGTGCACGTGGGGACTGCCTACCGCGACTTCTGGACGTCGGACGGCGTGCGGTGCCATGCCTGTAGGGAGGTGGGGCACGTTCGCAAGAACTGCCCCGCCTCCAAAGCCGCCAAACCACTGAAGGCGGCAAAGGCTGGTGCCGCCGCCACTCCTCCCCCTAGTAGCGTCCACGTGCCGGGAGCCGCAGGTGCGCGGGAATCGTCGGAGGCCATTGTTTTCACGGCCTCCGGCGGGGGGGAGGAAGTGCGTCCGACCGGAAGGAAAGCGCGGAAGAAGACGAGACATCTAGAGGCGGGTCCCCTCGGTGCGCCAGACAATCTGTTTACCGCGCTCGGCCCAACCCCGTGACCGGCGAGCACGGGGTGCCCTGAGCCCGTGCCCGAGCCCTTGACCAGTAGCACAGAGAGTCTCGGGCGCGGCAAGGAAATAAGGAGGGGGTGGAGCGGGAGGCCTCGGCAGACATTGAGGTCTCCCTGCCTCCTCACACCCCCAGGAAAAAAAGGAGGCGCCGCTACAATGAGGCGGAGGGGGAACAACATCCCTCCGTGGAGGAATCGGTGCCCGCCGCGTGTCCCGTGTCCCCCACCAGCGCCCCCAAACTGCGCCGTAGACGGGAGGAATCTATCCCCGGGGAGGGAGGGGCAGTCGAGGCTGCCCAGCCGCTGCCTCCCGGGGATGGCGTGGAAGATCTGCCTGTGGTGGGGGGCGTGGGGCCAGCGGAGGAATGCATTGCCGCCGGGCCGAGCGTCCCGGGGACTGAGGCGGGCGGGGCCGAAAAGGCCGAACCTGAGCCCGCCCAGCTATGAACCAACTTTCCCCGAGAGTCGCTCGACCTGGCAGAAACCGAAATTATGAATAATTTTAAAGATTCTGTAAACGCTGTGCCGCGGGGTGGCGGCGGGGAGGGGGAAGAACAACAACCCTCGCCCCCTACTTTGGAGCTGAGGGACTTGGTGGACCTGGAACATTACTTTGACCAGGTCTCTCCGTGTTCCCCGGTTCCTGGGGCGGAGGAGGAACCCCTTCCGCTGTCGCTTCCCGTCCCAGCACCAATTTTAAAAGAGCCCAGTGGGGACTCCTCTGCCGATGATCCTGGGGGTGGGATTGGGGCAGCGCCAGTGCCAGATGGAGCGGCCGGGCCGTTTGCCATACCTCGTGCGGTCGACGGGCCGGCTGCTGACGGCGACCTCCCGGAGAAGGATGGGGACTCGGTGGAGGATGCGGGTGAAGATCTCGAGTCCATCGCCAGTGAGGCGGTGGATCTCCTCGTGCCCGCCGCTGATTCCCCCGTCATTCCCGTAGAGGAACTCCGGGAACATTTTGGTCGAGAGCCAGGGTCGCTGCAACTGAACCCATTTGGCCCGGGAAAGATGGTCTGAGGCGGTGTTGCTCATTGCTTCCGTCCGCGCCGCCACTAAAGCCATGGCCGTGGGCGGGCCCTTATCAAAGGCGCAAGGCCTTGAGCTGCACCGGCTCAAAAAGTTCCTCGCTGGGCTGCTGAAGGAGTGGAGGTCAACAAACGACTCTACTCCCCGCCCCCCCCCCCACAATAGGTTAGGTAGAGGTTGCACTATGCATTTGTCATGAAGATAACCATAGCCAGCCTCAACATCAACGGCGGCAGAGAGGCACGCCGTAGATTTAACAATTTTTCGCTCCTGCGGGAGGGGAAATATGTGGCGTGCTTCCTGCAAGAAACCCACACCATTCCAGGAGACGAAACCACGTGGCTCCTGGAATGGCAAGGAGAGGTCAGCATGAGCCACCTCACCACCACTTCTAGTGGGGTGGCCATCTTGCTGGCACCGCATTTTCAGCCGGAGATCTTGGGGGTCGAGGAGCCCGTGCCAGGCAGCTTGCTGCACATAACGGTTCGCCTGGGGGACTTGCTGCTCCATCTCGTGAACGTGTACGTCCCTCATCCCGGCCCGCAGCAAACGCGCTTCTTTGAAGAGGTGTCCACTCTTCTTGGCTCCGTCGAGGTCGGTGACTGCATTGTCCTCGGGGGGGATTTTAACTGCACCCTCGTGGCGTGGGACCGCTCCGGTGCCCCGCAGAGCATGACGGCGATGGAGAAGTTGAGGGACCTGGTCGGGTCCTTCGACTTGGTGGACGTCTGGCAAAATCTCCGTCCCGACTCCAGCGCCTTTACTTGGGTGAGGCCTGGAGTAGGATGGTCCAGAGTCGACCGCCTTTACGTGTCTCGGCCGTACGTTTCCTGCGTCCCGGCGGCCTCCATGCGGCCGGTGCCGTGTTCGGACCACCACCTGGTGTGGGCGGAGCTCGCTTCTCTCCGCACGAGGATGGGGTCCGCGTACTGGCACTTTAACAACCGGCTGCTGGAGGACGAGCGGTTCAAGGACTCGTTCCGTCGATTCTGGGCCGACTGGACAAGGAAGCAGGGGAGCTTCCCCTCCTTGAGCCTATGGTGGGACGTGGGCAAGGCTCACATCCGCGTCTTCTTTCAAGAGTACGCGAGGGGGTCGACCAAGAGGCGGGCGGCCAAGTTCGGACGCCTAGAAAAAGAGGTGCTCGACCTGGAGTCCCGTCTCGGTGAAGTCATCGGGGACCCAGCCCTGCGTACGGTGTACGAAGTGAAGAAGGCCGCACTGAAGGACCTGCAGCTCGTCGGGTCGCGACGCGCGTTCGTGAGGTCGCGGATCCGGTTCCTGCGGGATCTGGATCGCGGCTCCCCCTTCTTCTACTCGCTGGAAAAAAGACAGAGTGTCCGTAAGCAGCTCTTGACGCTGCTGGCCAACGACGGCTCTCTCGTCTCAGATCCGGAGGGCGTCACCAACACGGCCCGTGAATATTACGGGGCTCTGTTCTCTCCAGAGCCATCCAGCGAGGAAGCGCGTAGAGTTTTGTGGGAGGACCTGCCGAAGGTCAGCCCGGAGAGCGCCGAAAATCTGGAAGCTCCGCTAAGCCTGGCGGAGCTGACCGGCGCCCTCGACCGGCTCTCGAGGGGAAAAGCCCCGGGGTTGGACGGGCTGACCATGGAGTTCCACAGGGCGTTCTGGGACGTCCTGGGGGGCGACTACTCGAGGGTCCTGGGGGAAAGTCTGGTGACTGGGGAGATGCCCCTCTCTTGGCGCAGGGCAGTCATCGTCCTGCTGCCTAAGAAGGGCGATCTCCGCCTCCTTAAGAACTGGCGCCCGGTCTCCCTCCTCAGCACGGACTACAAAATCTTCGCCAGGGCGATGTCTGCTTGCCTTGGTGCAGTGCTGGACCACATGATCCACCCCGACCAGTCCTACACGGTCCCGGGCCGGACTATCCACGATAACATCCATCTGGTCCGGGACCTCTTCCATTATTCCCAGGAGGCTGGTCTGTCGGTCGCCTTCCGATCCCTCGACCAAGAGAAGGCGTTCGACAGGGTGGATCACGACTATCTGCTCGGAACTCTGCGCGCTTTTGGGTTCGGGACGCATTTCGTCGCCCGGATCTGACTTTTGTACACCGCCGCGGAGTGTCTGATTAACGTTAAAAGGTCCTTGATGGCGCCCCTTCGCTTTGGGAGAGGGGTGTGCCAGGGATGCCCCATATCCGGCCAGTTATACACCGTTTGCGTGGAGCCTTTCCTGCGCATCTTGCGGACGAGGTTGACGGGACTGGCTCTGCAAGGGCCGGGCGTGGAGGTCGTCCTCTCGGCTTACGCCGATGACGTGCTCCTCGCGGTAGAGGATCCCACTGACCTGCGGAGGATGCGTGAGTGCCAGGAGATTTACTCGGCCGCATCCTCCGCCAGAATCAACTGGGATAAATGTTCCGGACTCCTGGTGGGTCAGTGGCAGGTGGACTCCCTGCCGGAGGAGCTCAGGCCTTTTGCCTTGAGCACGACCCATCTCCTCTATCTGGGAGTCTACCTTAGCCCCGACGAGGAAGCCTGGCCGGCGAACTGGCAAGAGCTGGAGGCCAAGGTCGCCGCTCGCTTAGGGCGCTGGACAGGACTGCTCCGAGTGCTGTCCTATAGGGGTCGAGCGCTAGTCATAAACCAGCTGGTGGCCGCCATGTTGTGGTACCGGCTGGTCACTTTGACCCCTCCCCCTGCGTTTGTCGCCAAGGTACAGAAGAAGCTGCTGGACTTCTTCTGGAACAACAGGAAGCACTGGGTCTCTGCTGCGGTCTTGAGACTCCCGCTTGGGAAGGGCGGTCAGTCGTTGGTGTGCGTCAGCACCCAGCTTGCGACTTTCCATCTTCAGACACTGCAGAGATACCTTTATGTCGAGCCACCTCCTAGGTGGCGTGCTCTGGCGATGTATTTCTTCCGCCAGCAGCGCGACCTCAATTACGACATGCAGCTCCTGTTTGTGAGTGTGGGGGGCGTCAGGACCGCTATCCGGGAGCTGCCTCTCTTTTACAAGGAGCTCATCACGGTCTGGAACAAAGTCTCCACCAAGCGCAGCTCTCCACCAGCTGGAGTGACGGCCGTCCTGCAGGAGCCGCTGCTCGGGAATCCTTACCTCCACGACCGAGGTTTTTTGTGGCGGTCGGACGAGAGGGCTGTGGCTGGTGAGGTGAGCAGGGTCAGGGACCTGCTCGATGGCGCAGGAGCGGGCTGCATGGAGCCAGACACGCTGGCGCGGCACCTAAATTCTGCCAACGTCCGCCACGTGGCCGATGCCATCGAGTCGCTATAAAGAGCTCTGGGCCCCGACTCCGTTAGGTGCATCGCGGAGGCTCAAGCACGTCGTTGATCCCGTCCGAACTGACCCCCGTCCGGACAGAATTCCTCATCGGCGCCAAACCCCGGAACCTCCCTCGGGAGCCAGCGCATCACAACTTGAGCCGCCTCGAGGAAATCCCCTCTGTGCCTTTCAGTTCCGCGCAGAGGGTTTTTCTGTACGGGCTGCTCCTGCGCACCCTCAATTTTGCTATCCTCGCCTGCCGTCCGGACACGCCATAGCGTACCATCTTGCCTTCCGGAGGAGGTGGGGGGTCCCCGATGGAGGGCACTCTACGCGGGAGTGCTCCCAGTATTTATTGGGGACTTGTCCTAGAGGGTTGGTGCACGGAGCAGTGCTGTGCAATAAATTTTTAAGCCGGTTCATGGACTCGCAGGTTGCCTGCAATTTCTGCGGTCTGGAAGAGTCCGTGTTCCATGTTTTTATCGAATGCACAAGGTTGCAGCCCGTGTTTTATTATTTAAAGGGGCTGCTCCTGAAATTCTGTCTGCACTTCAGTCCCACACTCCTGATCTTTGGGCACCCTGTGCGGAGGGGAGCGGGTAGGTCCGAGGGCCTCCTCGTAGGAATGTTCCTGGGCACGGCCAAAGGTGCCATCAGCCGGTCCAGGCAGTGGGTGGTCGAGGGGGTAGTTCAACCTGACTGTCTGCCTCTCTTCCGTGCGTACATCCGCCCCAGGGTATCCTTGGAGATGGAGCACGTGGTGTCCACCGGTACGCTCGCGGCCTTCCGCGAGAGGTGGGCACCGGAGGGACTGGAGTGCATCGTCACGCCCGGCAACCAAATTTTAATTTGATTTTATGTTTTAAAGTTTAATTTCTTTTAATTGCCGATGTTTTTAGTGTCCCCCTCCCCTTTTATCGGGGGCACTTGGAGAACATATATGATTTTAGTGCACAAAAGAAAATACAATAAAAAACAACAAAAAGAGCCTTGTAAATGTTTGGTGCGGCCCCCAGATCGGGGGGCCACGATTTAATGTTTTTGTTTCCTCCCAAAAGAGTTCTGTGGACCAATGGTGGAGCTTTGGAGGCGTGGCCTATTCAGTTGGAGCTGTGCTGTGGTGAAAGAAGGAGCTTGCTGCTTTGCTCCTGCCTGGAAGGCCTAGAGTGAACCCTGAGACCAGCCCAGGAAGAGGAGGAGGGGGCTGGCTTACTACAATTCAACGTCCAGAGGGAGAGGAGGAGAGCAGAAAATGTATCACTTATTACTACTACAGAGAGTTGGAGAGAGGGGGAAAAGAACATCCTGAGAAAACACCAGCCAGTGTGGAAGGACTAAGAGCCATTTCTACAATCTTCGACAAGTGGGTTTGTTTTGGCAATTCCCTGAAAGACTTTGTTGTATCGGTGGGGGGAGGAGAGAAGACCATCTCGAGGGCCGGAACATCGCGGGGTGTGTGTGTGTGTGGAAGTGTGTGTGGGGGTCTTGCTTACAGGTAGGCCCCACACACCACTGAAGCACCCCTCCCCCATTGCCTAGCCTTGGATAGCTGGAGCAACCTGGCTGAAGTATTACTAATCACCCTATTTAACATCGTTGGGAGTGTGTGCCTTGGTGGCTCCAGCTGCCCCAGTTGAAGACATCTTCTCCCCCAACCCGAAGACCATCTACAAGGACTGTATCTTGTTTTTTTTCCATCATCTGGGGAGTGCACCCCAGAAAAACGCGCACCCATCGCTGTGAGGGGAGACCTGCCCTCGCAGCTTCCCTCTTTCCCACCCCCCTTTCTCTCTCTCTGTCACTCCATCTGTCTCTCCCCTCTATCTCTGAGAGCCCCTTTCCTCCTTAAATTAAAATTAATTAAGACTACTGAGCAGAGGGAGCAAGGCCCCTCCCCATTCGTTAACTAAGGGAGAGGTGTGCCGCATTAAGAGCTCCCTCTGCTCAAAACACCAACGAGGCCAATTAAAGACGATTAAGGCCTCTGACTTTGGTGTGGGTGTAGCCCTTAAAGGGACCCCGTGATGGCGACCCCATCCACGCCGGTGGCAGGGCCAGCTAAGACGTACGCGCAGGCGGCATCCACATTCACGGCGCCTCCTGCGCTTCCTGCTGCCCTGCCACCATTTAGACTTATAACAAAAAAACACGGGGTCAAGAGCAACACTCACCCCACAATAAGCATCGAGGCGTGCGTGCGGGCGATGGCTGGGGTAGTCGGCCCCTCGGCCATTGTCGCGGACTCTAGGATGTCTGGGAAGGCTGTATTCTTCCTGGGGTCGGAGCAGGCGGTGTCCCTGGCCCTCGAAAAGTGGCTCACTATGGGCGGGACGTTCCTGCCGGTGAACCCTCTCGAGGCCACCACGCAGAGGGTCATCATTTCAAACGTTCCGCCCTTTGTTCCCGCTGGACTCCTCCTCCCTCACCTACAACAATTGGGGGAGGTAGGGTCAGGGATCAACCCCATACCGCTCGGCCTCAGGGAGAACAGCCTGCGCCATGTGTTCTCCTTCCGCCGCCAGCTTTTTATCCGGCTGGCGCGGGAGGAGATGACAGAGGGCAATTTTACTGTGGTGCACGAGGGGACTGCCTACCACATCTTCTGGACGTCGGAAGGCGTGCGGTGCCATGCATGTAGGGAGGTGGGGCATGTTCGTAAGAACTGCCCAGCCTCCAAGGCCGCCAAACCACCGAAGGCGACCAAGGCTGGCGCCGCCACCACCCCTCCCTGTTGTTGCGTCTGCGTGCCGGGAGCCGTAGGTGCGTGGGCATCGTCGGGGGCCTTTGTTTTCACGGCATCCGGCGGGGGGGAGGGAGAGCGTCCGATCGGAAGGAAGGCGCGGAAGGCGGCGAAACATCTCGAGGCGGGTCCCCTCAGTGCGCCAGACAATTTGTTTACCGCGCTCAGCCCAACCCCGTCACCGGCGAGCGCGGGATGCCCTGAGCCCGTGCCCGAGCTCTTGAACAATACCGCAGAGGGGCTCGGGCGTGGGCAACATAAGAAAAAGGGGGGAGTGGAGCGGGAGGCCTCGGCAGACATGGAGGTCTCCCTGCCTCCACGCCCCCCCAGGAACAAAAGGAGGCGCCGCTCCAATGAGGCGGAGGGGGAACAACATCCCTCTGCGGAGGAGTCGGTGCCCGCCGCGTGTCCCGCGTCCCCCACCGGCGCCCCCAAAACTGCGCCGTAGGCAGGAGGAATCTGTCCCCGGGGAGGGTGAGGCAGTCGAGGCTGCCCAGCCTCTGCCTCCCAGGGGTGGCGTGGAAGATCTGCCTGTCGTGGGGGACGTGGGGCCAGCGGAGGAATGCGTAGCCGCCGGGTCTAGCGTCCCGGGGACTGAGGCGGGCGGGGCCGAAAAGTCCGAACCTGAGCCCACCCAGCCTTTATCCAACTGCCCCCGGGATTTGCTCGACTCGGCAGAAACTGAAAATGTTAATAATTTTACAGAACATCCACACGCTGGGCAGGGGGGTGGCGGCGGGGAGTGGGAAGACCACCAACCCTCGTCCACTACTTTGGAGCAGGGGTACTTGGAGGACCTGGAGAATTACTTTGGCCAGGTCTCTCCGTGTTCCCCGGTTCCTGGGGCGGAGGAGGAAGCCCTTCCGCTGTCGCTTCCTGACCCAGCACCAATTTTAAAAGAGCCCAGTGGGGACTCCTCTGCCGACGATCCTGGGGGTGGGATCGGGGCAGAGCCAGGGCCGGTTGGAGCGGCCGGGTCATTTGCCGTACCTTGTGTGGTCGACGGGCCGGCTGCTGGCAGTGACCTCCCGGAGGGGGATGTGGATTCGGTGGGGGACGAGGGAGAAGATCTTGAGTCCATCACCAGTGAGGTGGTGGATCTCCTCGTGCCCGCCGCTGAGTCCCCCCTCATTCCTGTAAAGGAACTCCGGGACATTTTGGCCCAGAGCCAGGGTCGCAGCAACCGAGCCCATCTGGCCAGGGAAAAATGGTCCGAGCCGGGGCTGCTCGTCGCGTCCGTCCGTGCCAACTGCTAAAACCATGGCTGCGGGCGGGCCCTTATCAAAGGCGCAAGGCCTTGAGCTGCGCCGGCACAAAAAGTTCCTCGCTGGACTGCTGAAGGAGTGGAGGTCAACAAATGACTCCACTCCCCCCTCCCCCACAATAGGTTAGGTAGAGGTTGCACTATGCTTTTGTCATGAAGATAACCATAGCCAGCCTCAACATCAACGGCAGCAGAGAGGCACACCGTAGATTTAACAATTTTTCGCTACAGCGGGAGGGGAAATATTCGGTGTGCTTCCTGCAAGAAACCCACACCGTTCCGGGAGACGAAGCCACGTGGCTCCTGGAAAGGCAAGGAGAGGTCCGCATGAGCCACCTCACCGCCACTTCTTGTGCGGTGGCCATCATGATGGCCCCGCATTTTCAGCCGGAGATTTTGGGGGTCGAGGAGCCCGTGCCAGGCCGCTTGCTGCACATCACGGTTCGTGTGGGGGACGTGCCGCTCCATCTCGTGAACGTGTACGCCCCTCAGCCCGGCCCGCAGCAAACGTGCTTCTTCGAAGAGGTATCCGCTCTTCTTGGCTCCGTCGACGTCGGTGACTGCATTTTCCTCGGGGGGGTATTTTAACTGCACCCCCGAGGCGAGGGACCACTCCGGTGCCCCGCAGTGCTTGACGGCGATGGAGAAGTTGAGGGACCTGGTCGGGTCGTTCGACTTGGTGGACGTCTGGCCAAATCTCCATCCCGACTCCAGCACCTTTACATGGGTGAGGCCTGGGGAGGGATGGTCCAGAATCGACCACCTTTACGTGTCTCGGGCGTACATTTCCTGTGTCCCGGCGGCCTCCATGCGGCCAGTGCCGTGTTCGGACCAACACCTGGTGTGGGCGGAGCTCGCCTCGCTCCGCGCGAGGACGGGGTCCACGTACTGGCATTTTAACAACCGGCTGCTGGAGGACGAGCGGTTCCAGGACTCGTTCCGTCGTTTCTGGGCTGACTGGAGATGGAAGCAGGGGGCATCCCCTCCTTGAGGCTATGGTTGGATGTGGGCAAGGCTCACGTCCGCGTCTTCTGTCAAGAGTACGCGAGAGGGTCGACCAAGAGGCGGGCGACCAGCGTCGGGCGCCTAGAAAAAGAGGTGCTCGACCTGGAGTCCCGTCTCGGTCAAGTCGTTGGGGACCCGGCACTGCGGACGGTGTACGAAGCGAAGAAGGCCGCGCTGAAGGACCTGCAGTTCGTCGGGTCCCGAGGCGCGTTCGTGAGGTCACGGATCCGGTTCCTGCGGGATCTGGACCGTGGCTCCCCCTTCTTCTACTCGCTGGAAAAAAGACAGAGTGTCCGTAAGCAGCTGTTGACGCTGCTGGCCGACGACGGCTCTCTCTCGGATCCGGAGGGCGTCAACAACAGGGCCCGTGAATATTACGGGGCTCTGTTCTCTCCGGCGCCGTCCAGCGAGGAAGCGCGTAGCGTTTTGTGGGAGGACCTGCCGAAGGTCAGCCCGGAGGGCAACGAAAATCTGGAAGCTCCGCTAAGCCTGGCGGAGCTGACCGGCGCCCTCGACCGGCTCTCGAGGGGAAAATCCCCGGGGTGGACGGGATGACCGTGGAGTTCCACAGGGCGTTCTGGGACGTCCCGGGGGGCGACTACTCGCGGGTCCTGGGGGAAAGTCTGGCGACCGGGGAGATGCCCCTCTCTTGGCGCAGGGCAGTCATCGTCCTGCTGCCTAAGAAGGGCGATCTCCGCCTTCTTAAGAACTGGCGCCCGGTCTCCCTCCTCAGCACGGACTACAAAATCATCGCCAGGGCGATGTCTGCTTGCCTTGGTGCCGTGCTGGACCACATGATCCACCCCGACCAGTCCTACACGGTCCCGGGCCGGACAATCTACGACAACATCCATCTGGTCCGGGACCTCATCCATCATTCCCAGGAGGCTGGTCTTTCGGTCGCCTTCCTATCCCTCGACCAAGAGAAGGCGTTCGACAGGGTGGATCACGACTATCTGCTCGGAACTCTGCGCGCTTTTGGGTTCGGGACGCATTTCGTCGTGCGGATCCGACTTCTGTACGCCGCTGCGGAGTGTCTGATTAACGTTAACAGGTCCTTGATGGCGCCCCTTCGTTTTGGGAGAGGGGTGCGCCAGGGATGCCCCATGTCCGGCCAGTTATATGCCGTCTGCATGGAGCCTTTCCTGCGCCTCCTGCGGACGTGGTTGACGGGACTGGCTCTGCAAGGGCCGGGCGTGGAGGTCGTCCTCTCGGCTTACGCCGATGACGTGCTCCTCGCAGTTGAGGATCCCGCTGACCTGCGGAGGGTGCGTGAGTGCCAGGAGATTTACTCGGCCGCATCCTCCGCCAGAATCAACTGGGAGAAATGTTCCGGATTCCTGGTGGGTCAGTGGCGGGTGGATTCCCTGCCCGAGGAGCTCAGGCCTTTTGCCTGGAGCACGACCCATCTCCTCTATCTGGGAGTCTACCTTAGCCCCGAAGAGGAAGCCTGGCCGGCGAACTGGCAGGAGCTGGAGGCCAAGGTCGCCGCTCGCCTAGGGCGCTGGACAGGACTGCTCCGAGTGCTGTCCTACAGGGGTCGAGCGCTAGTCATAAACCAGCTGGTGGCCGCCATGTTGTGGTACCGGCTGGTCACTTTGACCCCTCCCCCTGCGTTTGTCGCCAAGATACAGAAGAAGCTGGTGGACTTCTTCTGGAACAACAGGAAGCACTGGGTCTCTGCCGCGGTCTTGAGCCTCCCGCTTGGCGAGGGCGGTCAGTCGTTGGTGTGCGTCAGCGCCCAGCTCGCGACTTTCCGACTTCAGACACTGCAGAGATACCTTTACGTTGAGCCCCCTCCTCGGTGGTGTGCTCTGGCGATGTATTTCTTCCGCCAGCAGCATGGCCTCCACTACGACACGCAGCTTCTGTTTGTGAGTGTGGGGGGCGCCAGGACCGCCCTCCGGGAGCTGCCTGTCTTTTACAAGGAACTCATCATGTTCTGGAATAAAGTCTCCACCAAGCGCAGCTCTCCACCGGCTGGATTGGCGGCTGTCCTGCAGGAGCCGCTGCTCGGGAATCCGTACCTCCACGACCGAGGTTTGTTGTGGCGGTCGGACGAGAGGGCTGTGGCTGGTGAGGGGACCAGCGTCAGTGACCTGCTCGATGGTGGAGGAGCGGGCTGGATGGTGCCAGACACGCTGGCGCGGCGCCTAAATTCTGTCAACGTCCGCCACGCGGCCGATGCCATCGAGTCGCTGAAAAGAGCTCTGGGCCCCGCCTCCGTTAGGTGCATCGAGGAGGCTCAATCACGTGGGGAGATCCCGTCCGAACTGACCCCCGTCCGGACGGGATTCCTCATCAGCGCCAAACCCCGGAATCTCCATCGGGGGCCGGCGCCTCAAAACTTGAGCCGCCTCGAGGAAATCCCCTCCGTGCCTTTCAGTTCCGCGCGGAGGGGTTTCCTGTACGGGCTGCTCCTGCACACTCTCAACTTTGCCATCCTCGCCGGCCGTCCGGACACGCCATGGCATACCATCTTGCCGTCCGGAGGAGGCGAGGATCACCGATGGAGGGCGCTCTACGCAGGGGTCCTCCCACTATTTGTCGGGGACTTGGCCTAGAGGGTGGTGCACGGAGCAGTGCCGTGCAATAAATTTTTAAGCCGGTTCACGGACTCCCAGGCCGCCTGCAATTTCTGTGGTCTGGAGGAGTCCGTGTTCCATGTTTTTATTGAGTGCACAAGGTTGCAGCCCCTGTTCCATTATCTGAAGGGGCTGCTCCTGAAATTCTGGCTGCACTTCAGTCCCACTCTCCTGATCTTTGGGCACCCTGTGCGAAGGGGAGCGGGTAGGTCCGAGGGCCTCCTCGTAGGACTGCTCCTGGGCACGGCCAAGGGTGCCATCAGCCAGTCCAGGCAGCGGGCGGTCGAGGGGGTCGTTCAACCTGACTGCCTGCCTCTCTTCCGCTCTTACATCCGGTCCAGCGTGTCCTTGGAGATGGAGGACGCGGTGTCCGCCGGAACGCTCGCGGCCTTCCGTGATAGGTGGGCAACGGAGGGACTGGAGTGCATCATCACGCCCGGCAACCAAATTTTAATTTGATTTTACGTTTTAAAGTTTAATTCGTTTTAACTGCTGGTGCTTTTATTGTCCCCCTCCCCTTTTATAGGGGGCACTGGAAAAAAAAAGTGATTTAGTGCCCAAAAAAAAACCAAAAAAAGAAAAAAAAGAGGGCCTTATAAATGTCTGGTGTGTCATCCAGGTCGGGTGGCACGGTTTAATGTTTTTTGTTTTGCAGATAAACTCCAAAAAGAGTTTCATGCACAAGGACCAATCGTGGAGCTTTGGAGGCGTGTCCTGCTCAGTTGGCTGAGTGAGCAGTGAGGAGAGCAGCTCCTGTTGTAGCTCCTGGCTGGGCCTATGAATCAGCCCAGGAAGAGAAGGAAGGAAGGGGCGTCACCACCAACATTCACCCAGAGGGAGAGGAGGAAAGCAGAAAACTTGAACAACTTTACAATTTCTACAAAGAGTTGGAGAGAGGGGGAAAGACCAAAAACAACATCCAGTGTGGAAGGAGAGAGAGACCAACAACAACATCCAGTGTGGAAGGAGGGAGACTCTACCATTCTACAGGTGGGTGTTGGTGCATTTCCCCGAAAGACATTGTGTATCGGTGGGGGGAGGAAAGAAGATTTTTCGAGGGCCGGAACATCGCGGGGTGTGTGTGTGTGTGTGGAAGTGTGTGTGGGGGCCTTTTTGGTCCAGTGCCGGGGTCGCTGCGACCAAGCCCGTCTGGCCCTGGAAAGATGATCTGAGCCGGTGTTGCTCGTCGCTTCCATCCACGCCGCCGCTAAAACCATGGCTGCGGGCGGGCCCTTATCAAAGGCGCAAGGCCTTGAGCTGCATCGGCTCAAAAAGTTCCTCGCTGGGCTGCTGAAAGAGTGGAGGTCAACAAGCGACTCCACTCCCCCCATCACAATAGGTTAGGTAGAGGTTGCACTATGCTCTAGTCATGAAGATAACCATAGCCAGCCTCAACATCAACGGCGGCAGAGGGGCACGCCGTAGATTTAAGAATTTTTCGCTCCTTCGGGAGGGGAAATATGCGGCGTGCTTCCTGCAAGAAACCCACACCGTTCCGGGAGATGAAGCCACGTGGCGCCTGGAATGGCAAGGAGAGGTCCGCATGAGCCACTTCACCGCCACTTCTAGTGGGGTGGCCATCATGCTGGCCCCGCATTTTCAGCCGGAGATCTTGGGGGTCGAGGAGCCTGTGCCAGGCCGCTTGCTTCACGTAACGGTTCGCCTGGGGGACGTGCCGCTCCATCTCGTGAACGTGTATGCCCCTCAGCCCGGCCCGCAGCAAACGCACTTCTTCGAAGAGGTGTCCGCTCTTCTTGGCTCCGTCGACGTCGGCGACTGCATTGTCCTCGGGGGGGATTTTAACTGCACCCTCGAGGCGAGGGACCGCTCCGGTGCCCCGCAGAGCATGACGGCGATGGAGAAGTTTAGGGACCTGATCGGGTCCTTCGACTTGGTGGACGTCTGGCGAAATCTCCACCCCGACTCCAGCGCCTTTACTTGGGTGAGGCCTGGAGTAGGATGGTCCAGAGTCGACCACCTTTACGTGTCTCGGGCGTACGTTTCCTGCGTCCCGGCGGCCTCCATGCGACCGTTGCCGTGTTCGGACCACCACCTGGTGTGAGCGGAGCTCGCTTCGCTCCGCACGAGGACGGGGTCCACGTACTGGCATTTTAACAACCGGCTGCTGGAAGATGTACGGTTCCAGGACTCGTTCCGTCATTTCTGGGCCGACTGGAGAAGGAAGCAGGGGGCTTCCCCTCCTTGAGGCTATGGTGGGATGTTGGCAAGGCTCACGTCCACGTCTTCTGTCAAGAGTACGCGAGGGGGTCGACCAAGAGGCGGGCGGCAAGGGTCGGGCGCCTAGAAAAAGAGGTGCTCGACCTGGAATCCCATCTCGGTGAAGTCATCGGGGACCCGGCCCTGCGGACGGTGTACGAAGCGAATAAGGCCACGCTGAAAGACCTACAGCTCGCCGGGGCCCGAGGCGCGTTCGTGAGGTCGCGGATCCGGTTCCTGCGGGATCTGGACCACGGCTCCTCCTTCTTCTACTCGCTGGAAAAAAGACAGAGTGTCCATAAGCAGCTCTTGACACTGCTGGCCGACGACGGTTCTCTAGTCTCGGATCCGGAGGGCGTCAACAACAGGGCCCGTGAATATTACGGGGCCCTGTTCTCTCCGGAGTCGTCCAGCGAGGAAGCGCGTAGAGTGTTGTGGGAGGACCTGCCGAAGGTCAGCCCGGAGGGCGCCGATAATCTGGAAGCTCCGCTTAGCCTTGCAGAGCTGACCGGCGCCCTCGACCGGCTCTCGAGGGGAAAAGCCCCAGGGCTGGACGGGCTGACCGTGGAGTTCCACAGGGCATTCTGGGAAGTCCTGGGGGGCGACTAGGCGTGGGTCCTGTGGGAAAGTCTGGTGACCGGGGAGATACCCCTCTCTTGGCGCAGGGCAGTCATCGTCCTGCTGCCAAAGAAGGGCGATCTCCGCCTCCTTAAGAACTGGCGCCCGGTCTCCCTCCTCAGCACGGACTACAAAATCTTAGCCAGGGCGATGTCTGCTCGCCTTGGTGCCGTGCTGGACCACATGATCCACCCCGACCAGTCCTACACGGTCCCGGACCGGACAATCCACGATAACATCCATCTGGTCCGGGACCTCATCCATTATTCCCAGGAGGCTGGTCTTTCGGTCGCCTTCCTATCCCTCGACCAAGAGAAGGCGTTCGACAGGGTGGATCACGACTATCTGTTCGGAACTCTGCGCGCTTTCGGGTTTGGGACGCATTTCGTATCCCGGATCCGACGTTTGTACGCCACCGCGGAGTGTCAGATTACGGTTAACGGGTCCTTGACAGCGCCCCTTCGCTTTGGGAGAGGGCTGCGCCAGGGATGTCCCATGTCCGGCCAGTTATATGCTGGTTGCGTGGAGCCCTTCCTGCGCCTCCTGCGGACGAGGTTGACGCGACTGGCTCTGCAAGGGCCGGGCGTGGAGGTCGTCCTCTCGTCTTACGCCTATGACGTGCTCCTCGCGGTAGAGGATCCCACTGACCTGCGGAGGATGCGTGAGTGCCAGGTGATTTACTCGGCCGCATCCTCCGCCAGGATCAACTGGGAGAAATGTTCCGGACTCCTGGTGGGTCAGTGGCGGGTGGAGTCCCTGCCGGAGGAGCTCAGGCCTTTTGCCTGTAGCACGACCCATCTCCTCAATCTGGGAGTCTACCTTAGCCCCGACGACGAACCCTGGCCGGCGAACTGGCACGAGCTGGAGGCCAAGGTCGCCGCTCGCCTAGGGCGCTGGACAGGACTGCTCCGAATGCTGTCCTACAGGGGTCGAGCGCTAGTCATAAACCAGCTGGTGGCCGCAATGTTGTGGTACCGGCTGGTCACTTTGACCCCTCCCCCTGCGTTTTTAACCAAGATACAGAAGAAGCTGGTGGACTTCTTCTGGAACAACAGGAAGCACTGGATCTCTGCCACGGTCTTGAGTCTCCCGCTTGGGGAGGGCGGTCAGTCGTTGATGTGCGTCAGCACCCAGCTCGTGACTTTCCGTCTTCAGACCCTGCAGAGATACCTTTACGTCGAACCCCCTCCTAGGTGGCATGCTCTGGCGATGTACTTCTTCCGCCTGCAGCCCGGCCTCAACTACGACACGCAGCTCCTGTTTGTGAGTGTGGGGGGCGTCAGGACCGCCTTTCAGGAGCTGCCTGTCTTTTACAAGGAACTCACCAGGGTCTGGAACAAAGTCTCCACCAAGCGCAGCTCTCCACCGACTGGAGTGGCGGCTGTCCTGCAGGAGCCGCTGCTCGGGAATCCGTACCTCCACGACCGAGGTTTTAGGTGGCGGTCGGACGAGAAGGCTGTGGCTGGTGAGGTGACCAGGGCCAGGGACCTGCTCGATGGCGGAGGAGCGGGCTGGATGGCGCCAGACACGCTGGCGCGGCGCTTAATTTCCGCCAACGTCCGCCTCGCGGCCGATGCCATCGAGTCGCTAAAAACAGCTCTGGGCCCCGACTCCATTAGGTGCATTGAGGAGGCTCAAGCACGCGGGGAGATCCCGTCGGGACGGAATTCCTCATCGGCGCCAAACCCCGGAACCTCCCTCGGGGGCCGGCGCCTCACAACTTGAGCCGACTCGGAGAAATCCCCTCCGTGCCTTTCAGTTCTGCGTGGAGGGTTTTCCTATACGGGCTGCTCCTGCACACTCTCAACTTTGCCATCCTCGCCTGCAATCCGGACACGCCATGGCATACCATCTTGCCGTCCGGAGGAGGCGGGGGTCCTCGATGGAGGGCACTCTACACAGGGGTCCTCCCACTATTTGTCGGGGACTTGGCCTGGAGGGTGGTGCACTGAGCAGTGCCGTTGAATAAATTTTTATGCCGGTTCACGGGCTCCCAGGCCGCCTGCAATTTCTGTGGTCTGGAAAAGTCCGTGTTCCATGTTTTTATTGAGTGCACGAGGTTGCAGCCCCTGTTTTGTTATTTAATGGGGCTGCTACTGAAATTCTGGCTGCACTTCAGTCCCACACTCCTGAACTTCGGGCACCCTGTGCGGAGGGGAGCGGCTGGGTCCGAGGGCCTCCTCGAAGGACTGCTCCTGGGCACGGCCAAGGGGGCCATCAGCCGGTCCAGGCAGCGGGCGGTCGAGCGGGTCGTTCAGCCAGACTGCCTGCCTCTCTTCCGCGTATACATCCGTTCCAGGGTATCCTTGGAGATGGAGCACGCGGTGTCCACCGGTACGCTCGCGGCCTTCCGCAAGAGGTGGGCACCGGAGGGACTGGAGTGCATCATCACGCCCGGCAACCAAATTTTAATTTGATTTTATGTTTTTAAGTTAATTTGTTTTAATTGCCGGTGCTTTTAGTGTCCCCCTCCCTTTTTATAGGGGGCACTTGGAGAAAAAATATGTTTTTGTGCCAAAAAGAAACCTTGTAAATGTTGGTGCTTCCCCCAGATCGGGGGGCACGGTTTAATGTTTTTTGTTTGCTCCTAAAAGAGTTTCATGCACAAGGACCCCCAGGTCCCTCTGCATCGCAGCATGTTATAATTTCTCCCCATTCAAATAATATTCCCTTTTACTGTTTTTTTTCCCTCAAGGTGGATGACCTCACACTTTCCGACATTGTATTCCATTTGCCAAATCTTAGCCCATTCTCTAACCTATCTAAATCTCTTTGCAGCCTCTCTGTGTTCTCTGCACAACCCGCTTTTCCACTAAACTTTGTTTCATCTGCAAATTTTGTTACACTACACTCTGTCCCCTCTTCCAGGTCATCTATATATATTGTAAACAGTTGTAGTCCCAGCACCGATCCCTGTGGCACACCACTAACCACAGATTTCCAACCCAAAAAGGACCCATTTATCGCGACTCTCTGCTTTCTGTTAGCCAGCCAATTCTCTATCCATGCTAATACATTTCCTCTGACTCCGCGTACCTTTATCTTCTGCAGTAACCTTTTGTGTGGCACCTAATCGAATGCCTTTTGAAAATCTAAATATAGCACATCCATCGGTACACCTGTATCCACCATGCTCGTTATATCCTCAAAGAATTCCAGTAAATTAGTTAAACATGATTTCCCCTTCATGAATCCATGCTGCGTCTGCTTGATTGCACTATTCCAATCTAGATGTTCCGCACTTTCTTCCTTAATGATAGTTTCAAGCATTTTCCCCACTACAGATGTTAAACTAACCGGCCTATAGTTACCTGCCTTTTATCTGCCCTCTTTTTTAAACAGAGGCCTTACATTAGCTGCTTTCCAATCCGCTGGTACCTCCCCAGAGTCCAGAGAGTTTTGGTGGATTATAACGAATGCATCTGCTATAACTTCCGCCATCTCTTTTAATACCCTGGGATGCATTTCATCAGGACCGGGGGACTTCTCTACCTTGAGTCCCATTAGCCTGTCCAGCACGACCCCCCAAGTGATCGTGATTGTCTCAAGGTCCTCCCTTCCCACATTCCTTTGACCAGCAATTTCTGGCATGGTTTTTGTGTCTTCCATTGTGAAGACCGAAGCAAAATAATTGTTTAAGCTCTCAGCAATTTCCACATTTCCCATTATTAAATCCCCCTTCTCATCTCTAAGGGACCAACATTTATTTTAGTCACTCTTATCCGTTTTACATATTAGTAAAAGCTTTTACTATCCTTTTTCATGTTTTGCGCAAGTTTACCTTTGAAATGTATCTTTCCTTTCTTTATAGCTTTCTTAGTCATTCTTGTCGATGAGAATGTCTCGATTGCCTTTCAGTTCTTAAATAAAAAACAATAAAGGGCTTTTCTGCCATCGTGAGTTGAACACACAGCCACTCAATTAATTATGTTGCGTATTTTGACCAATGTGAGGGCTTTTTATCTGAAGTAGGGTGTTTGCGGATCTCGGTCCCAAGGCTTGTACAGCCAGCGCTCCCAGCTCAGATACAGCATGAGTTAGAAACTGGGTGGAGTTCTCTCATTACAGGATTCCTGAAGGTAACTTCAGCTGAGAGGGAGTAAAGGGTAATTTTAACTCACTGTACCTCTCACACGCACCCGCAGGGAGATGGGAAGTGAACTACCCTCTTTTAAATGCACTACGTTGCCATCGTACATTCTAACCCATGATCTAAAGATTTTAAACTTGCCATATGAGTATTATATTCTGAAATAACTATTTATTCCACGTAATATTTTTAAATAGAGTTGGGGGTGCAACAGTCCCTGTTAATTGTAAACTAACATGTTGAATTCTAATGGGCCATGTCTAAACTGGTGACTGAATCCTCTGCGGGTTTCTCACAGTTGTGTCCCTGATGTTGCTGAAGCCCATCGGTTGAATTGTTGCAATCGTTCGGCTGATGTCACATTGCGCCTCACACAGAAAACATTTACACAGAGCGGAGGAGAATACATGTGAAAGTGAGTTTGTGTGTGTTCACATGTAAGTGTTTTGATGATTTTGTATAAGTTTGTGTTTTTGTGTAAGTGCACAATTACACATGAACACACAAAGACTTACATATAAAGACATACTAACAACCTGAAACATAATATTATACATAACTAGAATATAATGAAAACCATCATTGTCAAATCCAGTTATTGGTACTCTCTGAAACTTTGAACAAAACAATAATACACGTCATTCGAAACGTACACTAACACAACGGAAACTTATACCCACTTACACAAACATAGACACACATATCAATCCAGACACACACTTACACAAAACACACTTACACACATTTACACACATATCAACACATACATCAATCCACACACACATTTACACAAAGCACACACACACTTACACACACATAAACACACGCATCAATCCACACACACACACTTACACAAAACACACTTATACACACTTACACACACATAAACACACACATCTATCCACACACACACTTGCAAAAACACACTTACACACACATAAACACACACATCAATCCACACACACACTTACACAAAACACACAAACAGACTTACACACAGGTAAATACACACGTCAATCCACACACAGACTTGCATAAAACACACACACACTCGTAAACAAACGCATCAATCCAAATACAGATTTACACAAAACACACACACGCTTACATGCAAACACACTATTGCACTTATACACACACATCAATCAAAACACACACTTACACGAAACATACACACACAAACACACACAGACTTACACCTAAACATGAACAACATTGAGACATAACCATACACTTACAGGAAAACACACACCTCAACACACTTACACAAGCATGAACATGCCTATAAATCCAAACACAAACTAACACAAAACACACACACACACACTTACATGTGAACACAATGTTACACGAAAACTCACACACACTTACACCTCAACATAAACAAACATTTCGACATAACCATACATACACATTTACACACATGAACAAAGCATCATTTTAAAATTGAGTCATTATTATTTTATCATTTTTTTAACTGCTGATAAAGCTTCATTTAGAAATAGAACGATCAAGGCCAAAATTATTAATCAATAACATAAAGGTATACATTGCGTACCAGTTCTTGTCATATTTTTGTAAAGCCAAGCTCAGTAATTAATTCTGTGCGACAGTGGTCTGTATAATTGTTCTCAGAGAAGTGATTCCTGCCACAGAGAGGGAGGGAGATAGAGATAACATAGAAAGTCAAAGGCAGTAGATAATATGCTCTACTGTAAGGCTACAACAGCTGTAAATTTTCACAGTTTTTGAATGGAGAAAAATGTTATAAAGTAACAGCTCTTCTACTCAGAAGGCAGTGCGAATCAAGCGAACAGGAGATAAGGAGTCCGCACCACGGTCAGCTCGAGAGGACGCTATCGAGAATTAGACTGTGACTGTAATTTGTTAAGTATTACTTTTTGTAACAGAATGTAATTTACTTGATAAAACACTGTTTTTACTCACTATACCTGTATTAAAAGTATTTGGTATGATCTGAACAAGAGTCTCCCAGTTTCAATTAAGTATATACCCTGGAAATAGCTGAATTGCTATAGTTAGCAAAGCGGCAAAAAGCTGCTCATTGGTTAAAAACTACATCTGGCGACCACGAAGGAACAAAACAAAGAGATATTGAACAAAATGCAATATACTCAATAATCAAGTTAATTGGGAACTCTTGTAATATTTTCTGTCTATTTGAAAACAATTTGTTGTGTATCACCAGCAGATGCAAGGCAGATCATTTGATCACCGATCAAATCTTGTGTAAGGTTGATTTACGTCAACTGCTAGTGACTGTTATCTTCATTAATGAAGCTTACTTAAAAATAATTAATTTTCAGATGCCGGAGGAGTGTCTCTTGGAAGAGTATCAGAAAAAGTTAGAAAAAAGATGTGACGAAACTCAAGTGCAGACACTGTTGCTAGATTGCCTAGGGAAGAATCCGAATGTATCCCTTAAGGATATGGTCACTTTAATTGATGAACAGATTAAAGCTAAGTAATGGAAGCTGGGTAAGGCGATGAGTCTAGTCACCTGTGCAGCTTCGTACTTCGCAGGACGTCAATCAAAGGTCAAGAAAGAATTATAGGATAAAATATCAGAACTGGAAAAAAAATTCGGCTAAGAATGAAGAATTGCAGAAAATAGATTCAGACATGAAACAGAAAATTGTGAATTTGCAGTCAATTTGCCTCAGCAACTGCAGTAATGCAACAGCAGAGTATCAATGCAATTCACGTAGGGGCTGCAATGTAAACAATTAGGAAATCTTGAGATTTAAAAAGAAGATCTAAGCAGAGAGAATAAACGTCTCACCAAACAATTAGAGGACTCATGGGGAACAATGATGGAGGCTTTGCATCGACCCCTTCAAGGGATAAATTATAAGGTGCAAATAGGAGCTCAGAATTATGATGAAGTTCTTGAACTTATAATTGCTACGTAGGTAACACTTGCTTATTTAGGTACAGCGCAAATGTATAACGCATTGAACTGAATCCGTAACCTCTGTAATACTTAAACAGCCGGTCAGTAGTTTTTTTACGTCCCTGAGGAAGAGATAAATAAGCAAGTACAGCCACTCTAACCGTCGGATAGACTGGGGTAGAGGGAAAAATGGAACAAAACAATGATGAGAGATGGACTGTTGCATTTACCACTCAGAGCCCGTCGGATAAGAGTCGACAAATCAATGTAACTTCGCTGATATCAATAGACGTATCAATGATTTTGCAGGAGGATAGCTCCTCTCCAAAACCTGTATAAGTTATGCTTGGAAACTCTTGTATTTCGGAGGTTCCACGACTGAACCTTCCCTTGCAATTGCTCGTAATAAAAGCCAGTTGATCCTGGATTTCGTATGTTCACATCCGTGGTCGTTATACAGTGGGAGAAAGGTGAGGTGTCGATGAACTATATCAGTTAGTCCACGTCGAAGAAGAGAAGCCTCCATTTAACCCCAACATTTGGCGTCATGAACCGGATGCAGACCTTCCGACCTGGATCACGTGACAGCTAAATGGTAGTGAGCATGTTTTTTTACCACATGCAGCTGTAGCATTGACGGGGAAGGAGCTAATTTGTATAAAGAATTAGAAGGGGTCAGCTGTAGGACAACTTATAACGAACCACAGATGGCTGAAAACCAAGGGTGGGATAGGTGTATGCCTGAGAAAGAAGGAATGCAACCGCATGGGGAGTGGACCCCAGCGATCGTTATGGGAAGTATAAGGCATATGTCCTGAAGCATGACGTGGTAATAACACAGTGAAGCTGGTATTGATCGTGTGCGGTGCAAACAAGAAGGGATACAACCTAAACTGTGGGATGGGACCCCAGGATCCTAGGAAAACTGGCCAGTGGGATAAAATGCTCGCTGAGATAAATGGAAAATTAATAAAAGAAAAGAAAAATGTTGGATATCAAATTGAATTTACAAAGGACAATTTGTTTTTATCAAAAGATAGAAATTTGACCTTGAAAGCTGCAGAGAAACAAAGATGTTGAGCAAAATGGACTGGAGGAAGATCATCAAAATACTAAACCTAATTTGAAGAAACGAGATTTAAATTGGCTGTGAAAAGGATATTGGTTGAAATATAAAAACTTATGAGTTAAACCCGACAGCGGTTTTTGCCGAGGAAGAGAAACAAAGATGTTTAACTATGGACTGGAGTAAGGTCATCAAAAAATGATTAGGTTCAGATTCAAAAGGGGGAAAAGATCTAAGCTATGTGAACTCAGCACAGAAAGAAAAAACTGGGAATTACAGGATTCTTAAAAAGATGGACCGGCACCGAAGTTTAGATTTGTGCCGAGAGAAAATAAAACACAAGATTTGCTCAGTGAACGGGACCATAAAAAAACAAAATACTGGAATGTATATAGCTTGCGTGGAAATTGGATTTCTGTAAACAAAATAGCTATTAAAATGTGTGGTCTCGCTTTAAATCAATGAAAAACTCGTTGGCACGTATTTGAATCGGGTGTGTAGAGAAATTGGAGTTTAATCTAAAATGCTGCCTTTCCCGCTGAGAAGGTTTTATTTTGACAACTTTACCAATAATTTCTGCTATTTGAACGGATTCCTAATTTCTTATCAAGTTTTGAAAGCACAAAGACTTGGGGAAATATTTTCAGATGGATACCCGAAGTCATGTAATGACGCCAGACCTTCTTACAGACCTGTAGTGGAGTTAACCCTTTCCATTGAAAGATGTTTTATACTGGACATTATTAGTTTGGATTTCTTAATAAAAGAAAAAAGACTCACCTGACAGACAGAAGAAATGTGGGGATATTCAGAATGAAAACAAAACGAAGAAAGCCTATGTAATAAGGCATGTTGGCCTTCATAGCGAGGGGATTTGAGTACAGGGTCAGGGAGGTGTTGTTACAATTGTACAGGGCCTTGGTGAGGCCACACCTGGAGTATTGTGTACAATTTTGTCTCCTAACCTGAGGAAGGACATTCTTGCTATTGAGGGAGTGCAGCGAATGTTCACCAGACTGATTCCCGGGAAGGCGGGACTGACCTATGAAGAAAGACTGGATCAACTGAGCTTGTATTCACTGGAGTTCAGAAGAATGAGAGGGGTCCTCATAGAAACGTTTAAAATTCTGACGGGGTTAGACAGGTTAGATGCAGGAAGAATGTTCCCAATGTTGGGGAAGTCCAGAACCAGGGGACACAGTCTAAGGATAAGGGGGAAGCCATTTAGGACCGAGATGAGGAGGAATTTCTTCACCCAGAGAGTGGTGAACCTGTGGAATTCTCTACCACAAAAAGTTGTTGAGGCCAATTCACGAAATATATTCAAAAAGGAGTTGGATGAAGTCCTTACTACTAGGGGAATCAAGGGGTATGGTGAGAAAGCAGGAATGGGGTACTGAAGTTGCATGTTCAGCCATGAACTCATTGAATGGCGGTGAAGGCTAGAAGGGCCGAATGGTCTACTCCTGCACCTATTTTCTATGTTTCTCTGTTTCTATATTTCTATGTTTACTCACCTCCTACAGAGGACAGATAGATACTTAAACACATCAAATTCAAGAGTTAGAAGCTAAGATAAATAAGCTGGCAGAGAAAAAGACAGGACCAGATGGATAGTGCAGAGCACAGCCAGAGCACCATCACCTACGGTAATAGAGATAATGTACCCCAAGGTGGGTAAGTGCAGTCCACAACCCCAACCTAACAGTCAACCAGAGAGGGATAATGAGTTTGGAGTAGAGGTGGCCCCAGCACCTGATAATGGCTATTTATCAGTGGCACTGATACGCACGACCACCATTCGCTCCAGCGGATGTAGAGCAGCCCACATTACCATGCAGGAGGTGCCCCTCAGCCCACAGGAGACAAATTCTAATGAATAAGTTACCACCCGCTAAAGCAAAATAGTCGAGATACAGATCTTTGACAAAAGACTGGAGTAGAATACTGTCACTCAAAAGGCAGGGAAAAGGGGTGGGGAGTACGGGGAACGAAAGTGGATTGAATACAAAAACCACTCTGGGGCTGATGACCGCAACAGAAATGATGCAGCATTCTTGAAAATGTTTAAGAATGGACTAGGAAAGGCACATCAACAGATAATTACGTGAGTATTTAAGTTAGGAGATGATTATGATGAAACTTTGGAATGGTCAGAACATGAAGAGGGGTTAAAGTTAGAACAAGGGATAAAAGAGCAAAAATAGCAGCAACAGCGTTAGCAGCAGAGATGAAGGAGGAAGAGACAGACTCCCGCGCATCTCCACTGATATGTTTAAACTGCAATCAGGAAGGCAACTTCAGTAGGGATTGCCTGCAGAAAAGCAGACATTACGGCAATTCTAAAGGGAAATGTCATAATTGTGGTAAACTTGGACATTTGGCCAAATATTGCTGGAGTTATGAGGAAGGCGCTGGATGGCGAGACCACAAACAGGCAAAGAAGGGAATACCATTAATCAGGGAAGATCTGATGGACATGCTCAGACAGGTATCAGTACCACGGCCACCACCGCCCCAACCAGAGAATACCCAATAGCCAACTTAGATTTGCCCCTGACCCATAGGACCATCAACATACAAGGAGAGAGTGGGGGATATCAGAAAGCAACCCGAAGTGAGATGGTGTTGTCGAAGTACAGGGGTAATGCTACCTGTTCAGTTTTGGTGCTGTCAGAATACAGAAGACAACATAAAGAAGGCATACAGAAGGCAGCGATACATTAAGGGAGATACGGGTACTGATAGCTCTTCAGCGTAATCGGATAATTTTGGGGGATAAGCACGAAAACCGAATTAAGTTCGAAAACCCGGGACACCAGCAGCAACGAGTGGTAGGAACAACCATAATCCAACCCGAGTGGGAAACAAAGGGTGTATGGGGTAGCGTGTGCCAATTATACCCGACTCTGTGGGCACAATGCAAACAAGATTATGGATTAGCAGAGATATCACCCATCAAAATTCCTGGACCCTAACACAAAGCTCACCGACAGTTCCAATTAACACCCGAAGCTGAGGTAGCGGTCTGTCAGATAGTGCATGAATTAGAGGAGCAAAGTATATTGAAACATGTAATAGCCTCCATTAATTCACCTGTGTGGCTGATGAAGAAACCCGACAGGTCTTACCGATTGACTATCGATTATACCACCCTGAATAAGGTGACTTCCGGAGAACACCCAATAGTGGCAAGTCCAGCCACAATTTTTAATGGCCTGGATCCAGATCATAAGATATTCACCATGCTGGATATAGTGAATGGAACTTGGACCATTCCCTTAGCCAAAGAGTCTCAAGGAAAATTTGTCTTCACGGTAAATGGATAACAAAACACATGGGCGAAGGTACCACTGGGATTCAATAACAGCTGGAGCATATTTCATCGAATATTGTCAGGGAGTTTGGAACCAGTAGACTTAGGAGAAAGATGGAGCGAAGTAACATATCTGGGATACATAATATCGTAAGGGAAGAGACAGATGCCCGAGGACAGTAAGGAAGCAATTCAATTAATCCCCAGACCAGGAACCGTGAAAGGGGTCAGGCAGGTACTAGGGCTATTCAACTACTGCAGAAATGTTATTCCCGAATATGCCAAGGTGGACTAACCTATACAGAAACAGGTCAAAGGGTGGGAACCCTCCTAAGAGCCAGTAAACTGGGGCCTAGATCAAGAAACTGCATGTGTGCCGTTAAAACAAACTCTCACAAGGGCTCCAGCCCTGGGACTACCAGACCAGAATAGGCCCTTTCACGTCTATACCTACCACATTAACCATCATTATAACGCGGTGGTGATTCAATTACATGGAGACAGGCATAGACCGTGGCATATTACTCAGACAAACCGCAACCTGTAGCTGCAGGACTGTCCAGGTGCGTTGCTGCCCTCGACTGTGCGGCTTGGGCCATCAGAGTTAACGAACCAATAATAATGTCAGGGTGCATTATTCTACAAACCCAGCGTACCTTAGTAGAATTACTTAACACTGGAAGGCTAAAAATGTATTCGATGCACAAATGGCGAGGAGGTAAATAATGTTCTCCCCCCTCCTCCCCCCCCCCACCACCCCACCCCGCCCCCCGCCCCACTCAACGGGACGGTAACAATAATAAAAGATGCCTGCAGGGTGGATCATTACAAAGGGAGAGGAGCATCATTGTAGCACAACAGAAGATGAGGGAAGTAGTCAGGCAAGTGAAACCCTGCTTGAGGAGGCAGACATGGATCTATATGTAGATGAGTTTCGGCGCTATATCAATGGGACACCACAGACGGGATGGGCCGTGGTAGATAGCAGCGGTCAGGTCAAAGGGGAAGGACGGTTAGAAGAGAATCTATCAGCTCAAGTGGTTGAATTTGTGGTTCTCACTGAGGCTCTGAGGCTTGCGAGGGGAAAATGAGTAAATATCTATACAGACAGTCGATATGCTTTCGGAGTAGAGCATGATTATATGATAGCCTGGAGCAGACGGTGATACACGACCTCAGGAGGAGGACCGATTAAACATGAGGAGATTGGGAAACATCTAGTGGAAGCCTCCTTCCTACCCCAGGAGTGTGCGATAATAAAGATCAAAGCACACGTAAAAAATAATGATCAGTATGAACAGGGGAATGCATGGACAGATGAAGCAGCCAAGCGAGTGGCAGGTACACTGACCGGGGAAGCCCAAGGCAGAGCATGTACAATTGGGCCTGAGGAAGTAAATATGCTTGAGGTACAGGGAGAGGCCACTCCGCAGGAACAGGAGGAGTGGAAGCAGAGATGGGCCAAACAAGGGACCAACGGGATATGGAGAAAAGATGGGAATGTTGTGGCCCCGGAATGCATCCAGGGGAGCCTATTAAATTTATACCACGGGTATGTGCATACAGGTCGAACCAACATGATAAGCTTGATGTCCAGATGCTGGTGGTGGAAGGGAATATCTAGAGATATAGAGGACCTCTGCAGAAGGTGCGTGATATGCGCAAAATACAACCCAGGGGGGAAAGTAAAGGTCAGAATGGGACATCAGCCCCGACCGAAGGGACTCTGGGAAAATTTGCAGGTAGATTTTATTGGACCTTTATCCAGCAACAAGGGGAAAACATACTGCTTAGTTATAATAGACACGTTTATGAAGTGGGTAGAAGCTTTCGCCACTAGGAATTGTTCAGTAGAAACCATGGCCAGGATCCTAGCAAACAAAATAATGGCACTGCAGCTGAACTCATATCAAGGTACACACTTCACAGGGAAGATAATGATACAGGCGTGCGCTTAGGGATTAGGCAAAAACTATCCCACATCAACGAGACTGGAAAGTTATGGGTAGACAGGATACCCCGAGTATAAATAAAGCTCAAGGCAACCCCTAGTCGAACGACAGGAATGATACCTTTGAACTAAAAAAATATGGAAATCTGTAATGGAACTCTGTAAGCAGTTACATGATTTAGAGTCAAAGGTTCGAGATCAGCAAATCAAGGATTTAGAGAACGACACTAAGAAACAGAAGTTCCAAACACCCCAAATAGGCAGTCAAGAGATTACCCCAGAGAGGTTCGGGATCGCATCCAAATGGATCGGTCTCTATCAGGTAATCATGGTAAGTTATGGTACTTATAAGGAGTATCGGCAAGTGGAAACACTGGATCCAGTTAAAAAAGCATGGTCACTAACTAACCAGTGACGACCGGAAAATATTGCTTTTTGCAGGACTCGAGAGCTCGTGGAAATAACGTGGAGTGAGGCAGCCTCATATCAGGGACAACAGACTGCGGGATGGCAAGGCCAGTACTACAGGGACTTGGGCGACATTAGTTTAATAAAACATCAAAAACACTGATTGTGACGGACGGAACAATAGTCGAGTTAAATAACGGGCATAAAACAACGTTACAAGGAAACAAAACAACATTGGGGATGAGTCAATAATATAGAACCATAATTAGTGGGAATAAGACCGCGGTGTGTTTTTAATCAAGAGGGACAAACATACTGCACCCGGGGAAGGGGGTGCAGATTTCACTAACATCTATGAATGGTGGTGGAGGGATATCTCCAGAGATAGACCTACCAACACGGCCCCATCCACTCGTTTAGCAACAGTGAGCATGACCAGGGCCTCGACCATCACACCCCCAGCGCCACAAACCTGTCCAACTGTGAACACTGGGGCAAAAGAGAAATTGATAAGGCAGACCAAGGATAAGATACACTTCAGGGTACGTCAGCGAATAATTACTGTATTCCTAAATTTAAAAAATAAAGCTACCCCAACATCTGCGGGTTAAACAGTATAAGCCTGTATAGAAACATGATCCTTCGAGCACTTAAAGGCGCTGAATCCAAAACCATGAAGTTTAATGTGGAAAGAGGGTCAGGTAAAAAAAAAACGGGTCAGGGGAAAAAGAGGGATACTAGAAATGGTACGAGGCAGGATACACGGCAGGATACGTGGCAGGATACACTGCAGAATACACGGCGGGATACGTGTATGTGGCGGGAGTTGCGAAACTATAGACCTGCACACGATAGATGATTCAGTTAACGCCTTCGCATGAACCTGACAGGGATTGCTGTAAAGAGATAAGGATAATGAAAAGATACAGGCACAGCTGGGTAATGGCGCAGAAATCGAATTATTACAGTGGCGCACACATTGCGAGACCACACCAGAAATATAAATGAATAGAGCATAACGCAACTTAAGTAAAACCATACAGACAGAACTAGTACGTGCAGGATATGGAGCATGGTTGCTCAATGGAATACAACATAACATAGAGTAGCTTCAGAATGGAAAGGTGCCGGATTGGATAACACTCGATATATTTACCAAGTGGACCTTAGAAAAAACATGACTCATGCCTGCGAGGTGCAGAGAAACAGTCATGCTTGGGTTTCAAAGGCCAGCTGTGTTACCGGACATTTAAATAGATTTTTTATTATCTCTACCACAGTATGATGTGACAACAGGAGATCCTCTATACTAAACAATGCAGGAGAAATAAGGAATCAAACTCGCTTGTGGTATGATGACAAACCAGAAATGTAACTGAGGAGAACAATAGTACTAAGAATCTCAGCATATGTAGATTGTTATAAAAATAACCAAGTTGCTTTATGTCGAGATCCAATACGAATGATCAAAGATGACTGTGGATATAACCACGTGGACGCGTTAACCTTGAGCATCACCTCCACTAACACAGGACTACAAAATTATCGCTGTTTCACGAGGATATGGAGATTGATGTGTGACCACCATTGCAACTGAAATGAAGAAAGCAACACCGCATGCACCATTATGGATATAGACTTCTGCTTTACTCCACTTGATGAGACAGATATAAATGGGTTTATTATAACCCCTGAGCTAAAGGAGGAATGATCGATGGGACAATGATGGACATTGCCTGAGGAGATTATGCGAAGACCAGCGGGCCAAAATGAAAACTGATACTCGAATTGAAAGAGAAACAAACTCGACTGAATTGGACACCATTCGACAACATATAGGATACTCCAGGCGGGGCAGAAATTCGGCAGAACAGTGAAGACCCCAAGTGGAGGGAAGATAGATGAAACAGCAGATACTCCAGGCGTGGCATAATTCAAACACCGAGAAAATGTTGGCTACAAAGGACTTATACATGAACTAAGCTAGACTCAATGTACTGGTTGTGGTGCAAGGGTGCTCACCTTGCTAGTATTATCCTTCAGAAAGCTGTAACCGACGTAAGAGGCAAGCCCGAGCCCGTACTATAGTTAAAACATTGAAGAAAGGGAAATCAGATAGTCCGGCAGAAAGGACATACATAGTATAACCTTGATGGGAAAGCCAACAGATAGCTCCAGGAGCTCGGGAAGTAGCACTACCCAAGTGAAAGGACAACCCTGGAATCTCACCCATGTGGAATTAATTGTGAAATGGCCTATCTTGGGCATATAGTCAAGGGCCATTAGTGGGTAATTGTAAGGGATAAATAGTAAGGTTCTAGATAGGGGGTCAGAATTATGCCGAAGGTAGTGAACTTATCAATTGTTTATATAGGTATGACACACTTATACGCATTATATCATAGCTTAACCTGAGTAACACTTAAACAGCCAAAGTCAGCAGTTTTGTTTAAAAGTCGCTGATCAAGAGATAAAGAAGCCAGGACAACCACACCAGGCGTCGGATAGACTGGGGTAGAGGGCAAAATGGAATAAAACAATGATGAGAGATGGACAGTTTCATGTACCACTCGGAGCCCGTCTGATAAGAGTCGACAAATCACTGTAACTTCGGTGATAGCAATAGACCTATCGATGATTTTGTAGGAGGATAGCTCCTCTCCAACACCTGTATAAATTATGCTTCAAAACTCTTCTATTTCGGAGGTTCCAATACTGAACCTTCCCGTGCATTGCTCGTAAAAAAACCGATAAACCTGAGGTTTCGTTTGTTTACTTCCGTGTTCGTCAAACAGTGGGAAGCTGGACGAGGTATCGATTAACTATATCAGTTAGTACACCCCGAGGGAGAGAAGCCTAGTTTTATCCCAACGGAAGGGCAGGTGTCGATTAACTACATCAGTTAGTCCACCTTGAAGGAGAGAAGCCTCCTTTTTACCACAACGCCTTCCCTCCTCACCCCTCCTCTCCTCACCTCTCTCCAATGCTCATCTCCTCTCCTCTCCCCTACATTCTACCCTCCTCTACTCTATTCTCCTCTCCCACCCTAGCCTCTACCCTCTCCTCTCCCCAGTCCTCTCCTCTAATCCCCTCCCCTCTTCACTCCGCTTTCCTCTCCTCTCCTCTCAACACATCCACTCTCCGTTCCACTACTCTCCCCTGCTCTGCTTTCCTCTCCCCTCTCCTCCCCTACACACTCGTCCCCTCCCTGCTCATCTCTACCCTCCTCTCTCCCCTCGTCTCTCTTTTCCTCGCCTCTCCACTACTCTCCTCCTTTCACCTCTCCTCTCCTTCACACTCCTCTCCTCTCCCCTCTGCTCACCTCCTTATCCTTTCATCATCTCTCCTCTCCCCTCTCCTCCCCCATCCTCTCCACTCGGCTCATCCCTTCTCCCATCTCGTCCTCTCTCCTCTCCACTTCTCTTCTCACCTGTCTTCCCGTTCTCTCCTGTCTCCTCTCCTCTCTCCTCTCCCCTCTCCTCAACTCTCCTCCCCTTTTAGCTGTTCTCATCAACTCTGTTGTGCCTCATTTTCTCCCGTCTTGCCTACCTTTTCCACGCCTCTACTCCATTCTCTCCTCTCCCCTACACTATTCTCCTCCCTTTCCCTCTCCTCCATTCTCCTCTCATCTCCTCTGCTGTCTCATCTCCACTCATCTCCCGTCTTCCCCGATCCACCCCTATCCTCTCCTCTCTCCTATTTTCAGGTCGCTTCTCACTCCACTCTCCTCTCTCCTCTCCACTCGTCTCCACTCCAATCATCTCGACTCCTCTCCCATAAATTCTCCCCTCCTCTCCTCACCCCTCTCCTCTCCACCTCACCTCTTCTCCCTTTTCATTTTAACTCCTCTCCTCACTTGTGTCGTCTGATGTTCTCCCCTCTCCTCTCCTCCCCGCTCCTCTCCTTCCCTCTGCTCTCCTGTACCCTCTCCAGTCCTCGTTTCTCCACTCCTCTCCTCCCCATCCTACCCTCTCCTCCCCTCTGCTCTCCTTTCCTCTACCCTCTTTTCACCTCCTCCTTTCATGCACTGTCTTCTCTCTCCTCTTCTCTCCCCTAACTTCCCCCCCTCTTCTCCACTCACCTCTACTCCTCTCTCCGTTACCCACTCTTCTATCCTCTCCTGCACTCTCTTCTAATCTCCTCCCTTGTCCCCTCTCTTGTCCTCTCCTCTCCTCTAATCTACTACCTACTCTCTCTACTCTGCTTTCATCTTTTCTCTGCTATCCTCTCATCTCTTCTATTCTCCTCTCCATTGCTCGAAACTCCATAGCTCTTCTCTTCTCCACTCTCCTCTCCACTTCCCCTCTCTTCTCCCCTCTCCTCCCCTCCCTTCTCATCTCTTCTCGCCCCTGCTCTCCCCGCTCTCTTCCTCTCCTCTCCTCTGATGGTCTCTCCTCTGCTCTCCCACTGCCCTTCCCCTCTCCTCTGCTCTACTCTCCTTCTCTCTCATCCTCTCACCTCTCCACTTCTCTCCATTCCTCCCTTCTCTGCTACGCTCCTCTCCTCCTCTCCCCGCTCCTCTCATCTCTCTTCTGTCCCCTACCTTCTCCCCATCTCTACTCCACTCTCCTCTCCACCCCTCTCCCCTACACTCTCATCTCCACTCCCCTCGCCTCTCCACTCCCCTCATCCCACTCCTCTCCCCTACCTTTTCCTCACCTCTATTCCACTCTCCTCTCCTTCCATCTCCACTACACTATCATCTCCTTTCCCCTCCTCTCCTCTCTTCCCCTCTCCTATCTTCTCTTCTCCCCTCTTTTCTCCTCTCTTCTCCTCTCCTTTCATCTTATAAACTCTCCTCTGCTTTCCTCTACTCATCTCTGCTCTGCTCTCCTCTGCTCTCCTCTCTACTCCCCCTCTCATCTATCCTATCCTCCACTAACCTCTCCTCCCCTTCCTGTTCATCTTCACTCTTTCCTTCTCCCACCCTCTCCTCTCACCTCCTATCCTCTACTCTGTTCTGCTGTATTCTCCACTCAACGCATCTCCTCTCCTCACCTCTGCAATCCTATTCCCCTCCTCTCCTCTCCTCCACACTCATCTCCTCTCGTCTACTCCCCTCCCACCTCCTGTCCTCTCTCTTCTCCCCTCCTCACCTCTCTGCTCCTTTCATCTCCATTCCTCACCTCCAGTCTCTACATTCCCTGCTCTGAGGAGAATAAACGATTTGATGGCGTGTGACTGTCAGTATGGCATCGGTTGCCATGAATCCGGACTGACCATTGTAATAATAGCACACACGTATCCTTACTGACCAATATGTTATCTGTCCCCATGTTCCCTGACTGACCACTCTATTATCTGTCCCCATGAACCGTTACTGACCAATATATTATCTGCCCCATGTCCCCTTACTGACCACTGTATTATCTGTCCCCATGTATCCTTGCTGACCTCTGTATTATCTGTACCCATGTATCCTTACTCACAATTATATTAACAGTCACCATGTACCCTTACTGACGATTGTATAATCAGTTCTTATGTAGCCTTACTGACCACTGTATTATCAGTCCCCATGTACCCTTACTGACAATTGTATTATCAGTCCTCATGTACCCTTACTGACCAATATATTATCTGCCCCATGTACCCTTAATAACCACTGTATTATCAGTGCCCATGTATCCTTAATTTGCACTGTACTGTCAGTCCCCGTGTATGTTACTGACATTTACTTAGCCTGCCTCTATCCTTCCATTTGTTTTATTTCACTTGTGTTACCCCGAGAAGTGAATTGAAAATCTGAAATTACAGAATTATTTTACATTTCAGTAATAACAGAAACTGCCGAAATGAAAGTTGCTCCCTTCACATGTATGCTGTGATTCTGTGGAATTAACTATTTCTGCTTTGACCAATAGTGCTTGGTTTTGGATAAAGTTATTTGATCTGAAAGCCACGTTGCTTTTAAAATATTTTGCAATTGAAAGTGATGCAAAGAACAGGTTTGGACAACTTGTTTATTCAGTGACTGTGATTAATATCCTTCAGTGTTTAGTTTAATTGTCTCACTGGAGAGTTCCCTCAGGCTATAAATAGGGATTTTTTTTCAGTCTGTACAGCAATGTTTGAAGGAAGTTGTTGTCTAAAACGAACAGCGCTCATTGGAGCTCACAGAAAGTCAAGTCATGTTCTGGGAGATTCCAACTCAGCTTTGGATCCTGTGGGCACTTTTCAATGTGGAACGTATTTATTACCCGCTCCTCGCTGCTGTTGGTGTTCCTGGTGAGTCCTTCATCTGCAATTAATTATGTAACCCATGTTTCTCTGTATTTGCTGTCCTTGTCCTTTAGTTCTAGTTATTAATTGTATTCAATTAAACCTCTTGTTCTGTGTCTGGCAATGCAAATAGGTTTCTGTCATGTAATGTGTGATCATTTGTTAATTAGCTGCTCCCAGTTCAATGAAAAGTATGTTGTTTCCACAACTTGCTTCCAGTGATAGTGGTTCACAGGATTTGACAGAAATGTGACTTTATTGACACAGATATGTTAGTGAACGATTATACTATTGAACAGCTTGCAGTCAGCTTTCTGCACTGATGCCCAGTGTTGGATAATAAATATGTGTTCAGCGGTAACAAGTGTTTTAAGGACCTCTGGTTATTGTAAATGACACTGACCAGTGGAAATCAGCGTTGAGAGATCCTTCACGAATACACTGAGATATGAGACATTATTCACTAATGATTCAGCTATAGACAGTTGTCGTAATTTCCACTGCCTCCCGCTCTGCCTCAAAGTCACTAATTCCAGATGGTCAGGACAGGGTTAAAACTGCAATACGTCTTCCAGTAAAATGTTTATTCTGTTGTGTTTGAATTGATTTATTTCCCTTGTTCAGCCACAGTTCAGGAGAGCTCGGTGTGGGCCGCACGGTAGCAACTATTCAAAATGGAGCACTATATTGTGAAATATTTTGATATTTCCAGTCTCAAACTCTCTCTGTCAACTGGACGTCTGTAACTTTCTCACACCAGGTGAAAGGAAGTTGGTTGACACAGTTCCAGCTGTAAACAGACACGTTCGAAAATCTTCTGTGACATCTTAAAACATGAGTTATCATTATTCTATTGTAAAGCGACAGTCCCTTCTTTAAAGATTATTTGCAATATTCTTGGAAAGTCAGCTTAAGCCAGTTACAAAGTGTACTTTCAAAACAATGGTTGGAAAGGTTCTGATTTCGACAAATAATACAATTCAATTCATCTTCTTCAGCCTACGACACAACCGCAGTAATCTCGCCAAAGACTCCATTCCCCTCTCTGGCCACAGATTTCATTCCCCACTTTGGCCACAGACTCCATTCCCCTCCCTGTACACAGATTCGATTCCCCTTCCTGGAAAAAGAATCGATTCCTCTCATGGGCCATATACTCCATTCCCCTCCCTGTCACAGACTCCATTCCTTCCTTGGCCACAGACTCCATTCCGTCCCTTGGCCCCCAATTCCATTCTCCTCCCTGGACACAGATTTCATCCCCCTCGCTGTCCCCATACTACATTCCCATCCCTGGACAATGACTTTATTCTCCTCAATGAACACAGGTTATTCACAAACTCGCGGCTTCTTGTGCTGAATTATTGCTTCCTCTGACTTGGATATGGCGTTCTATCAGAGTCTCATTCGGAGCTTTAGACACCTGGAAAAAGTCCAACACATTAATTCTTTCAGTCATGACCCAGCAACCACACATCACATCCACCGCATCACTCACTCCCTGTCACAACACCCAAACACCCCATCCACTGGTACATTCAGTCCAGATCCAACACCCACACGTCCCATCCATTGGTACATTCAGTCCTTGTCCCGACACCCACACGTCCTATATATTGGTTCTTTCAATACCTGTGCCAAACACCACACGACCCATCCGCTGGTGTAATCAGTCCTGACCCAAACAGCAAACGTCCCATCCAATGATTTCATCAGTCCTGACCCAAACACCACAAGTCCCATTGGTTGGTTCACTTAATCCTGACTCATTTCACACATAATTCTTTGAGACAGCTGTTAATGCTCTCAATCTGAAATATAAATTCCCTGTTTTTCTCTTTCTTGCAGTGAACTTAGTGACAATAATGATCCTGTCTCGAGGAAGGTGCGGTCTCTCCAAGTGTGTCAGCTGTTACCTGGTGGCAATGGCAGCGGCGGATCTACTGGTCGTTATCCTCGACCTGATATCCAGGCAGATTCCTATTCATTACTCAACCGCGTTTGAGTTCATGTGGAAGACTAATGCTTGTAATATCCATGCCATCCTGCTTTACGCAGTCACAGACTGTTCCATCTGGTTCACAGTTGCTTTTACCTTTGATCGATGTATAGCCATTTGTTGTCAGAAGATCAAAACCAAATATTGCACCGAGAAAACGGCGACTGTGGTTGTGGGAACAGTGAGTGCGTTGTTCTGTGTAAAGAACACTTTCTGGTACTTTATGTATGGAGGTAAGTATCAGATTTCCAATAGTCCCTGGTTTTGTTATGTTCGATGGGAAGTCTATGAGTCAGTATCATGGGCAGTAATTGTATTCCTTCATTATATTATAACACCGTTTATTCCATTTGTTCTGATCCTTCTGCTCAATACTTTAACTGTCAGACACGTTTTAGTGTCGAGCAGAGCCCGCAGGAGACTCAGGACCCACAGCAGTGGGGAGAGTCCCAGTGACCCAGAGATGGAGAAGCGAAGGAAATCCATAATTTTATTGTTTGTTATATCCGGAAATTTTATCCTCTTATGGGCAGTTTTTATGTTATATTCTGTGGTTGAACGATTGTTTTCGTTAAACGTTATTCGTGTATCTTTACCTCAATATGTACAGGAAATGGGATGTATGCTTCAGCTCCTGAGTTGCTGCACCAACACATGTATTTATGCCGTGACCCAGACGAAATTTAGAGAGGAGTTGAAGAATGTGGTGAAATATCCCTTTACTGTAATTGTTAAATGTATTAAATAATAAGAATCACACAATGTTTTGGGCGTGTATTCTGCCCAATCCGCTCATCTCTGTGATACACACACAGTGAGGCCTGTTTTCATCTTTCACCGCCCGGATTCAGCGACTAAAAAAAATGCTAGAGGTGGGGAAGTCCACGGAGATCAGTCCCGCTGGACTCCTGCAGGTTTTATCCCCGCTAAGACGTCTGCTGCGGCCTGGGACGGGTTTATAAAGCTCCCGACCGCCAGGCTCGTGTCGGATGTGTTTACCCAAAGGGAGCGGCACGGGGAAGGTGGCTCTGTTACTTTTCAGTCCACGGGCGGAAGGGCCGCTCAGTCCCCAGCACTCCCAGGGAAAGCTCGGGGGAAATGGCCTGGGACCAAACGACAGCCAGAGAGGGAAGGTTTCAAAGGCTCAAAGGTCAGTGCTTTCATCCCTTTGCAGGCTCCATGTGTTATTCTCCCAGTGGGGTTTAACCTGAGCAGCCCCAGCGCCTGGTGATAGCGACGTATCCTTGTTTCAGATAATCTACCTTTGGGATTAAAGGGTCTCCTACAGACGGAGTATATCCCAGTGACATTCACCACTATAACGTTCCTTTGTAAGTTTGCCTGAACAATGCGGTGATCTGCAGGATGAAGTGTTCCCCGCACACACTCGACACACATTAAACTCAGCTCATCCTCACTCTCTCAATAATCTCCGTGCTAAACATAGCCCATAATATGCAGCATTCAGGGAGGGTGGTAACGAGCTTTGTTCCTAGGTATTGCAGTATGTGTGATGTAATAAAGCGGGGAAACTCGCATGACACTGTGCCTGAGCATTGTGACATCACAGACCTGCACTTTTGACCACGCCCTGGCCTGTGGCTGACTCAGAATCGCATTTCAGACATCCCATCTCCTTCACCCATCACTTTACAAAGAGTTACTTAATGTCTGCAGCAAAGAAATAGTCCATTCCGTGCTCGCGGCTGCAAACTGGTCTGAGGCGGTTCCCCTGAGGTTTCCCTGGGGGTGCTGGGAGTTAGCAGCCCGTCTGCCTGTGGACTGCAAATTTACAGAGCGACCTTCCCCACCCCGACTCTTTCGGCCCAGCAGAGCATGTCAGAGCTTACTCGATTACCACATCCTGATCTTAAACGGAGTGCACAAAGAGAGTGGTAAACTTGGGAACGTAGAGAAAGGTGAGATTCAGTGGTAAGTCCGGGGTGAGTCTGGCTGAGTATTAGCTCTAAGAAGGGAAATTTAGATCAGCGTTTTGAATTGAACTTAGAACTTTAAAAACAGAAGTTAGCAGAAACTGCCTGTTAGTGGTAGTTACCTATCAGTCAGCTGTAAGTGTTAGTCTTAAATATGTGCTAATTACTGCGAGCAATGGTCATGGAGCTGAGACAGCACTTGTAACTTGTGTGTGGCTCCAAAGGTATAAAACTAAACACTAACTGCTGATTCACAGTGTGTTCTGCACAGTGATATTAAACGGAATTTGGTGAGAGTTTGAATGGGAACAGTGGTTGAAGGAGGTGCTGCTTTGTCCTCCAAAATACAGCAGGTAGATGAACGTTTGGTGAGTATTACCTTTTTTCTCGAAGCTTGGTCCACACTAAGACCTGGGAACAATAACAATACTTTATTAAATTAATAATTTAACTATAATTACTAATTAATTAATATAATTATAAATAACCATTGAATAAAAACTAAGTAATTAAATTAATTCAGTGCGTAAATAAGCAAATACATTTATAAAAAATAACTAAAGATGGCAGGTTAGGCAATGAGTCGAGACTGTAATGTGTGTGAGTTTGTGGACACAAAATCTGTCCCACATTCCCACATCTGCAGGAAATGACTCTGCTTTATTCGCTCTGGCTCAGGGTAATTGGGCTGGAGTGAGAGTTCGACACACTCTGAAGCACACAGGATAAGTGATTTAATCCAGAAAACAGTCACATCCCACAGAAAAGCGCAGGTTCAGTAAAGTCCGTGGCTGATTGGGTGCCGTGTAGCGAGATCAGAGGAGAACTGAGAATGAAATACTGCTCCTGCCCAACGATAAGGATAAAGATTGCGTGGAGGACATCCACAATACATACCAAGGTACGTGGCTCAGAAGGTTGTCCACAGGTAGAGATAGGAAGAAATATTAAACAATTACTTTGCATCAGTATTTATCAGGGAGTCAACACAGGTGGACATGACATTGGATGATATTAGAAATGAAATAACTGCATTTAAAATAACAAGAGAAAATATTAGAAAACGAATCAAACCGAAAATGGATAAAATGCCGGCTTCGGACAAATTACATCGAGGGAAGAGATAGCAGAGGCATTAATAAACATATTTAATATTTCGTTAGAGTAAAGTGCAGTGCCGGAGGATTGGCAGATACCTAATATAATACCTATTTATAAGAAGTGAGGTAAAACGTGTCTGAGGAACTATAGTCCAGTCAACTTAAAGTCGTTGGGAGGAAAAATAATGGATTCCCTGCTAAAGGAGAAAGTGGAAGAACAACTAGAATGCAAAAATGAATAGTCAGCATGGATAAGAAAAGGGAAAGTCTTGAATTGACCAAATTCTTAGAATTTTTCGAAGAAGTAACAGATAGCGTAAACTAACGTAATGTAGTAGATGTAATTTATCTAGATTTCCAAAGGCCTTCGATAAGATACCCCATAATAGACTGAAAGGGCAGATCACAAATTGTAATTACAATTAATAATAATAATTGGGATGTTTTAAAATGGAGTTAGCAGATTTTTAAAATAGATCCCACAGCCTGTTTTTCAGTCTGTGGGAAGCATGTGTGGGATGTCTTCCGCAGAGGCTCAGATGTTCCAATGCATAGACCAAAGGCCTTGGGAGCTGGGCACAGACACAGATAACATAGAATTTGAATTCTATTATAAGATCCAAGTTAAATAAAAAAGAATCATAACAACATGTATCCTGAATTACCAATTAAAGTATATAGAGGGCAGATTGGAGGAAGCAACCTACCAGATAATCATGTATTAATTAATCAGCACATATTAATTGTAACTTGCGTAATTACATAATGCTATAATCTGAAACTGTATAAAATAAGATGTCTCTGGCAGTTTCTCAGAGCATTCAGTCAAGGATAGCTCACCTGCCACCTTGTATCTTTTATTAATAAAACTGCATTTACTTTAAGGCGAACGACTCCGAGTGGTGGTTTGAAGTTAACTCTATCAACGTGGCGCAGTCAGCAGGATCAACTGGACGGGCAGATTATACTCAAAAAGCCAAAGCAACTCAATAACGAGTGAGTAGAGAATTACCTTGAGAAATTCCCCTCGCAAAGTAACCAGAGATCCAACGAATCTGAGGTAGAGTCCATGCAGCCAGTAAATCCAGTTGAAGGGTGCGTCAGGACACTGTAAATAAATACTGTAAGTGTCGGGACAATAAGTGCGTATACGGGATATCGGGGAAAAAGCCTCAGTGTAAATAGTTCCGCATAAGTAAAGGCGGAAACACAGCACTAGGTAAAAAGCCTTGGTTTAAAAAGTTCTGCTTAAGTAAAGATGGTAAAACGGGAACTGGGGAAAAAGCCCCAATGTATGAAATGGCAAAGGAATCTGCCAAGGCCCTTGGAGGGCTGATGTATAAACTACCAGAAGAGTTTCTGAAAGATAAATCTGAAAAGATCATGAAGATGGTTAAGGCAGGATATGATGAAGGGAAAAAGTTAATTTTAACAGCCGGAAAGATGAATAGAAAGATACCCGAAGGTGAGATGGACAGAGAAAGTGACAAAAGACAACAGGATGTAAGTATAAAAATAGATATAGATGACAGAAGAGAATGGACAGAGGAATTTGGCCCAAATTTGTATCCCCCACTAACAGGGTTATGATTAGGACCTGAGGAAAATAAAGTATTGATTGGGGGCCAGAAGGCTCGCTTAGTAGATATTTTTCGGAAGTCCATAACAAAAACTGTTAGTGACTATCTGAAGTGAAGTATGGATACAAAAATAGAGCCGGCCAAACAATAAGCTTTGTTGAATGAAAAGAGATTTTTGTGAATGTCTGTCTTTGAATGAAAGTGCTTGTGTGATTTTTGACTGCGGAATATTTGATGTGGAAATTAATGAATGTTTCAGTTGTCTGAAAGCCTGCTTCAGAAAGTGGTAGAGCTGTCTGTTGTTATGGCCCCACCCACTTTTTCAGTCAGAGTGAATTTTTTTTAACCCTTTGCAGTGTTGTCCCGTATGAAGGAAGTTTTAATTAAGTTTGAACCTAGAATTGAATTACATTTTAATTTAGAAACCCAGATGTGGATTTATTCAGATGATATGTTATGGAGATTGAAAATGCACAAATGATAGGTTTGTTGAGCAAAAGAATAAAATATGTGTGGTCCCGATGGTTTTAAAAAAAAAATTTTGACACGCTCACTTGTCAAAGAAAACATGTAATCATTGATTACATTTGTTTGAAAGACAATACATTTAGTCTAGGAATGAGATAAAGAACGGAGAAGGGAAATTGTAATGCCTTAAAAAAAGAATCCTGCGTGGGTGTCTCAAGGCTGCGGGCTTGGGAAATATTTATTTGTGTAAAATCTTGATGCAAAAGCTTCGAGCTCAGTAAAACGATTTTTAAATAAAAGATTGGCATATTTGAATTGGGACTTTGAGATATTTCTGGTGATTCTCCTTGATAAACATGTTGGTTGTATTGGAAAATCTTGGGTTTGAAAGACTTTTAATAAAAGTAAACATACTGCGTCAGAAGCTGAAGCTTAAAAAGTTTAAATTTATGAGATACTGTATCACAAAATTGAAGTTACAGCGCAAAAGATTAGAGTTTTTGATGTTCAGCTTCTAAAACAGAAGTTAGGCACATAATTATAAAACAAGTACTTTGCATTCTGTGATCTGTGAATCACTATAAGCATGAATGATAAGTTTGATTAAAAAACAGTATTACCATATTTGACATTTCATAATCCAACAATAAATACAAATACTACAAAAGGGGAGCAGAAATTAGGATGGGAGCAGTGAAGAGTTAATTTTGTTGTGAAGATTTCAAGTACCACTGTTTAAGAAAATACACAACAAAATGAGATACATTTAAAATAAAAAGTTAAATCTGATCACTTAAAAAAAATAAGTAAAACTATCATGTTTGGAAACAATGTAGAAGTACCTTCAGGGATCAGGTCAAACTCCTGGGCAAGTGGGGAGCTATCTGCGAAAGTGTAAAATGAATTTTGAAAAAAATTAAATGTTAAAATGGCAGGCTTAACAGTTTAGAACAAAGGAAAATATAAGTTGAACTTGTGACTTAAGATACAGTGGTTGAAGAACCATAGAAACTGAGACGTAAAGGCTTTGGAACTGGAACATTTGAGATAACGGAAAGCAGCTATCAAAGCCTCCGTGCTAGACTCTGTTCTAGTTATGAAAAATACATTTGAGATAACGGAAAGCAGGATTTAAAGTAAATCCCAAAAAGGCACAAATCGGACAAGCTGTGGTACAGTACCTGGGACACGAAATATCCCAAGGAACTCGGACCATGTCCAATGACAGGAAGGAGGACATTAGGATTATGCCACGACCAAAACCAGTCTGAGGGGTTTGTAAGGTACTGGGGTTCGTTAGCTATTGTCGGAATTTTGTGCCTAACCACAGCAATTGCAGAACCAATACAGTGGCTAGTGAAAGGAAAATCCGGTTGAAATGGAAATGGTAGGACTCTAATTAAAACCTGGAATATCCAGGATGTGTTTTATCAACAGAATGTAAACGTGATCATCACCGTCCTTCCGATTCTACAAGGACAAGCTACAAGGCCGCCCCTAGGGGGCCCAGAAGCATTGAACCACAGCGGAGGGTACAACAACTACGTAAAGCAGCCTCTAGAGGGCGGCATCTAAGTGTCAGAAGCGTTTGTCTTGAAGCCATAAGATAAGTGTGTAAAAAATGTTACCTGAATATTGTAAACCAGGGGAATTAACCTTGGGAAATTGCGTGGTAGTTAAACCTGGAACAGAAGTAATGTTGTTATTTGACAATGTGCAGCATGAAATGTTACCTGTGAGCATAAATTAATCAGCCCTATACCTGCCAGAAAAAATTAGCCACAAGACTAAAGCGTTGTAAATACGATTGCTAGACACAATCCTGAGAATAGCTAGTGACACATCAGGAGCAAGGGAGTAACACAAGAAGCTGAGACACAAAGAAGGAAGACAGAGGAGATTTACAGCGAATGACGTATTAATTTTACAGGGGCATCTCTAGTAGATGCACCAGATATGCAGGCGATCCAGGCACGTGTAGATAATTTGAGGGGAACAACGGAGGTACTAATCAGGAAACAGGCCAGGATTGGGATAGAATCTTCAGAGTTAGGACCTAAAACATCCAAAAAAATGCTACAGGGTGTATCCGTATTGGAAGGCCATGCACGAACAATTAACGAGCAAAATAAGCAGGAATTGAGAGGACGATGCCGAGGACAGGAAAATAGATACATGTCACGGTTATGGGAGATGGATGATTGGTCAGGTGAGTCACAATATGGATCAGATACAAACCGGGCGAGTTACAGGTTCAATAAATAGTACCCAATTGAAAGAAATGGCACAGCACACTGGGCCATTAGATGCATTCACCCTGAAACATAGAAACATAGAAACATAGAAAAAGGTTGCAGGAATAGGCCATTCGCCCCTTCAAGCCTACACCAACATTCAATAAGATCATGGCTGATCATTCACCTCAGTACCCCTTTCCTGCTTTCGCTCCATACCCTTTCATCCCTTTACCTTAAGGGCCATATCCAACTCCCTCTTGAATATATCTGATGAACTGGCATCAACAACGTTCTGCGGAATAGAATTCCACAGGTTAACAACTCTCTGAGTGAAGACGTTTCTCCTCATCTCGGTCCTAAATGGCTTATTCCTTGTCCTTAGACTGTGACCACTGGTTCTGGACTTCCCCAATATCGGGAACATTCTACCTTCATCTTACTTTCCCAGTCCCGTCAGAGTGTTTCTGAGGTTCCCTCTCATTCTTCTTAACTCCAGTGAATACAGGCCCAGTCGATCATATCATACTCATATGTCAGTCCTGCCATCCCGGAAATCAGTCTGGTGAACCTTCGCTGCACTCCCTCAATAGCAAGAACGTCCTTCCTCAGATTAGAACAAAACTGAACACAGTATTGCAGGTGAGGCCTCACCAAGGCCCTGTAAAGCTGCAGCAAGACCTCCCTGCTGCTATATTCAAATCCCCAAGATATGGGACCAACATGCTATTTGCCTTCTTTCTGTCTGCTGCACCTGCATGCCAACCTTCAATGACTGATGTAGCATGACACCCAGATCTCGATGCACTTCCCCTTTGCCTAATCTGCCGCGATTCAGATAATATTCTGCCTTCGTGGTTTTGCCACCAAAGTGCATAACCTCACATTTATCGTTATTACACGACATCTGCCACGCAATTGTCCACTCACCTGACCTGTCTAATTCACCCTGCAGCCTCTTAGCATCCTCCTCACATGTCACACCGCCATCCAGCATATTATCATCTTCAAAATTGGAGATATTATACACAATTCCTTCATCTAAGTCATTGATGTATATTGTAAATTGCTGGGGTCCCAGCACTGAGCCCTGCGGCACCCAACTAGTCACTGCCTGCCATTGTGAAAAGGATCCGTTTATCCCGACTCTGTCAACCAGTTCTCTATCCACATCAATACATTACCTCCAATGCCATGTGCTTCAATTTTGCACACCAACCTCTTGTGTGGGACCTTGTCAAAAGTCTTTTGAAAGTCACACTAGACCACATCCATTGCTTCTCCCTTGTCCGCTCTACTAGTTACATCCTCACAAAATTTTCAAAGATTTGTCAAGCATGATTTCCCTTTCATAAATCCATGCTGATTTGGACCGATCCTGTTTGTGCTTTCCAAATGTGCTGCTATGTCATCTTTAATAATTCATTCCAACATTTTCCCCACCACTGATGTCAGGCTAACTGGTCTGTAATTACCTGTTTTCTCTCTCCCTCATTTTTCAAAATGTGGTGTTACATTCGCTACCCTCCAGTCCATATGAACTAATCTAGAGTCGATGGACTGTTAGAAAATGATAACCAATGCATCCACTATTTCTTGGGCCACTTCCTTAAGTACTCTGGGATGCAGACCATAAGGCCCCGGGGATTTATCGGCCTTTAGTCCCATCAATTTTCCGAACATAATTTCCCACAAATAAGGATTTCCTTCAGTTCCTCCTTCTCACTAGCCCCTCGGTCACATACTATTTCCAGAAGGTTATGCGTGTCTCCCTTCGTGAATGCAGAGCCAAAGTATTTGTTCAACTGGTCTACCATTTCTTTGTTCCCCATTATAAATTCACCTGAATCTGACTGCAAGGGACCTACGTTTGCCTTCACTAATCTTTTTCTCTTCACATATCTATAGAAGCTTTTATGTGCCCAGCAAGCTTCCTCTCATACTCTATTTTCCCCCTCCGAATTAATCCCTTTATCCTCCTCTGCTGAATTCTAAATTTCTCCCCGTCCTCGGGTTGATACTTTTTCTGACCAATTTATATGCCTCTTCCTTGGATTTAACGCTATTCTTAATTTCTCTTATTAGTCACGGTTGAGCCACCTTTCCCGTTTTATTTTTACTCCAGACAGGGATGTCCAATTGTTGAAGTTCATCCATGTGATTTTAAATGTTTTCCATTGCCTATCTGCCGTCAACAATTTAAGTATCATTTCCCAGTCTATTCTAGCCAATTCATGTCTCATACCATCGAAGTTATCTTTCCTTAAGTTCAGGACCCCAGTCTCAGAATTAATTGTTTCACTCTCCACCTTAATAAAGAATTCTATCTTATTGTGGTTACTCTTCCCCAAGGGGCCTCGCACAACAAGATTGCTAATTAGTCTTTTCTCATTACACATCAACCAGTCTAGGATGGCCAGCCTTCTAGATGGCTCCTCGACATATTGGTCGTGTAAACCATCCCGAATACACTCCAGCAAATCCTCGTCCACCGTATTGCGACCAGTTTGGTTAGCCCAATCTATATGTAGATTAAAGTCTCCCATGATAACTTCTGTACCTATGTTGCACACATCCCTACTTTCTTGTTTGATGCTGTTCCCAAACTCACTACGATTGTTTGGTGATACACAACTCCCACTAGCGTTTTCTTCCCTTTGATATTCCGCAGCTCCACCCACACAGAATCCACGCAAATGTCCTTCCTTACTATTGCGTTAATTTCCTCTTCAATCAGCAATGCCACCCCACCTCCTTTTCCTTTCTGTCTATCCTTCCTGAATGGTGAATCTCCGTGGATGTTGCGTTCCTAGCCTTCCTCATGCAGGAGCCATTTCTCCGTGATGTCAATTACATCATATTCATTAATTGATGCCTGTGCAGTTAATTTGTCCACCTTATTACGAATACTCCTCGCATTGAGGCACAGTGCCTTCAGGCTTGTTATCTTAACACACCTTGTCCCTTTAGAATTTGGCTGCAATGTGGCCCTTTTTGGTTTTTGCCTTGGGTTTCTCTGCCCTCCACCTTTACTTTTCAGCCCCCATTTTACTTCCCTCTGTCTCCCTGCAAAGTTTCCCATCCCACTGCCATATTAGTTTAACCCCTCCCCAACAACACGAGAAAACTCTCCCCTGTGGACATTGGTTCTGCCCAGGTGCAAAGCGTCCGGTTTGCACTGGTCCCAGCTCCCCCAGGAAATGTAATTCCTCCCTTCTGCACCACACATTCATCTGAGCTACCCTGCGATTCCTACTCTGACTCGCAGGTGGTAGTGGTAGCTATCCTGAAATTGCTACCTTTGGGATCCAATTTGTTAATTTACCTCCCTAAATTCAGCTTGTGACTCCTCAGACAGAGTGAGTCAGACTCAAACACAATCACATAAAGAGCACTCTTAAGACAGAGAGTGAGAGGCACAGAAACATTGCATAAACCCATTTCTTTGTCTGTTGAGAACGTTATAAAGTTATCGACATGTGCAGATTCAACAGAATATATTGAGGTATAACTGAACAGGATGGGAAGAAATCGGTTTGAATTTGAAGATTTACCAGGAGTGGCGTTCGAACCCACGCAGCTATACATCCATTGGATTTTACGTCCAACGCCTCAACCACTCGGCCATCCTGGTTTTGTCAGTATTCGGATTTTGTCTCTGTGAGAATCTGGGCTGCAGCTCCACTCTCACAGACACAGGTTTTCAATGAGCATTTTCAAATATTTATAGTAATATTGACACAGGGGCAACTCTCCTATTCTTTTTCGAGTAATGCTCTGGAAACTTTCATATCCACCCGAGGGTGCAGACGGAGCTTCAATTTAACATTTCATCCGAAAGTCAACAGCTTCAACATTGCAAAATTTCCCAAGTACTGCATTTGAGTGTCAGCCAAGATTCTCTGCTCAAGTCTCAGGAGTGGGACTTACACACACAACCTCCTGATTCAATCGAGAATGCTGCCACTGAACCAAAGCCGATACCAAAGCTCACATCCGTATTACTTTCCCCAAGTCTTTTTACAACGTTCCAGGACATATCGAAGTAATATTCAACATTTTAAAAAAGCTCCATCCTCGTCGGGGAATTGAAGCCCGACCTCGCACATGACAGGGAGGGATACTAACTAATACACTAACGAGGAACTGACGGGTTTTTGCTTTGTCAGAGCAGGAATCGAGCTGTGAACAGAACTAGACACCATGAGAAGTCGACAGGCACATTGAGAGACAGAGGCAAACCGACAAACAGGGAGAGAGAGACAGCGAAATAGAGACAACGTGAGTCAGAAAGTATGAGACTGAGAAGGAGAGGCAGACTGAGGGAGAAAAAGACTCAAACACACACACAGTGACAAAGAGAGAGACAGAGAAAGAGTGAGCGGCAGATAGAGAGATAGACAGAGATGTGTGTGTGTGTGCTCTATAAAGAGAGAGAGGGAAAGAGTGAGAGAAAGACAGTGACAAAGACAGTGACAAAGAGAGAGACAGAGAAAGAGTGAGCGGCAGATAGAGAGATAGACAGAGATATAAACAGAAAATGATGGAAATACTGAGCAGGTTAGAGAAAGGAACTAACAGAGACAGGCAAAGAGAGAGACAGGTAGAGACATGGACAGACAGAGATGATGGGAATGAGAAAGACTGTCAGACAGAGAGACTGAGAGAATCCCATTGGAACAGAACTGGACATCGTGAGAAAGAGGCAGATAGGTTGAGAGACAGGGAAACATGGAGAGACAGACAGCGAGATAGAGACAAAGAGAGACAGAAACTTTGAGACTGAGAGGGAGGGTCAGAGTGAATGACAGAAAGACTCAAACACATACATACACAGAGATGTGTTTGTGTGCTCCATAAAGAGAGGGAGGCAAATATTAATGGAATGACAGAGACAAAGACAGGGACAAAGAGAGAGACAAAGAGGGAGACAGATAGAGAGAAAGACAGATATAGAGAGAGATAGAGACAATAATTCGGTTCTGTCTTTACAAAGGAAGATACAAAAAACCTTCCAAATGTACTAGAGGACTGTGAGTCTAGTGAGAATGAGGAACTGACATATATCCTTATTGGCGGGAAATTGTGTTCGGGAAATTGATGGAATTAAAGCCTGATAAATCCCTGGGTCCTGATAGTCTGCATCCCAGAGTACTTAAGGAAGTGGCCCTAGAAATAGTGGATGCATTGGTGATCATTTTCCAACAATCTATCAACTCTGGATCAGTTCCTATGGACTGGAGGGTAGCTAATGTGATGGCACTTTTTAAAAAATGAGGGAGAGAGAAAGCGGGTAATTCTAGACCGGTTAGCCTGACATCAGTAGTGGGGAAAATGTTGGAATCAATCATTAAGGATGAAATAGCAGCCCATTTGGAAAGCAGTGACAGGTTCGGACCGAGTCAGCATAGATTTATGTAAGGGAAATCATGCTTGACGAATCTTCTGGAATTTTTTGAGGATGTAACGAGTAGAGTGGACAAGGGAGAACCAGTGGATGTGGTGTATTTGGACTTTCAGTAGGCTTTTGACAAGGTCCCGCACAAGAGATTGGTGCACAAAATCCAAGCGCATGGTATTGGGATTAATGTACTGACATGGTAGAGAACTGGTTGGCAGACAGGAAGCAGAGACTCGGGATAAACAGGTCCTTTTCAGAATGGCAGGCAGATCCTAGTGGGTTGCCGCACGGCTCAGTGCTGGGACCCCAGCTCTTTAAAATATACATTAACGATTTGGTTGAAGGAATAGAGTGTAATATCTCCAAGTTTGCGGATGACACTAAACTGGGTGGCGGTGCGAGCTGTGAGGAGGATGCTAAGAGGCTGCAGGGTGACTTGGACAGATTAGGTGAGTGGGCAAATATATGGTAGATGCAGTATAATGTGGATAAATGTGAGGTTATCCATTTTGGGGGCAAAAACACGAAGGCAGAATATTATCTGAATGGCGGCAGACTAGAAAAAGGGGAGGTGCAACGAGACCTGGGTGTCATGGTACATCAGTCACTGAAAGCGGGCACGCAGGCACAGCAGGCGGTAAAGAAGGCAAATGGTATGCTGGCCCTCATAGCTAGGGGATTTGAATATAGGAGCAGGGAGACCTTACTGCAGTTGTACAAGGCCTTAGTGAGGCCAGAACTGGTATATTGTGTTCAGTTTTGGTCTCTTAGTTTGAGGAAGGACCTTCTTGCTATTGAGGGAGTGCAGCAAACCAGTTGCCAAACAGTTCTCTATTCACGTCAGTACATTAATCCCAATACCATGCGCTTGGACTTTGTGCACCAATCTCTTGTGCGGGACCTTTCAAAAGCCTATTGAAAGTCCAAATACACGACATCCACTGTTTCTCCCTTGTCCACTCTATTCGTTACATCCTCAAAAAATTGCAGAAAATTCATCAAGCATGATTTCCCTTTCATAAATCCATGCTGACTCGGTCCGATATTGTCAACAGACTGATTCCAGGGATGGCAGGACTGTCATATGAGGAGAGATTGGATCAACTGGGCCTTTATTCACTGGCGGTTAGAATGATGAGAGGGGATCTCATAGAAATATATAAGATTCTGACGGGACTGTACAGGTTAAATGCGGGAAGGATGTTCTCGATATTGGGGAGGTCCAGAACCACGGGACATAGTCTTAGGATAAGGGTTAGGCCATTTAGCACTGAGATGAGGAGAAACTTCTTCACTCACAGAGTTGTTGACCTGCGGAATTCCCTGCGCAGAGAGTTGTGGATGCCAGTTCATTGGATATATTCAAGAGGGAGTTAGATATGGCCCTTACGAATAAGGGGGTGAAGGGGTATGGAGAGAAAGCATGAAAGGGGAACTGAAGGAATGATCAGCCATGAACATATTGAATGGCGGCGCAGGCTCGAAGGGCCTAATGGCCTACTCCTGCAGCTATTTTCCATGTTTCAATGTTGCTAAAACAGAAAATGATGAAAAAACTCATCAGGTTAGAGACAGGGACAAAGTGAGACAGGCAAGGACATGGGCAGAGATGATGGGAAAGAGAGTGACAGTCAGACAGAGCGTCTGAGAGAATCCCATTGGAACAGACGTGGGCACCGTGAGACAGAGACAGATTGAGAGACAGAGACAAACAGAGAAACAGGCACAAACAGAGTGAGTCAGACTCGGACTCAAGCACACAAACACATGCACAGCTCTCTAAAGACAGAAAGGCAGAGACTGAGATACGCAGATACATTTCACAATTTCATTTCCTGATTGGATCAGAGTGTCACAGAGTTACAGAAAATTGTTGATTCAACAGATAAAAATCGGGTATCACTGATCAGCATGGGAGGAAATCAGTGATAAATTAAAGAGATTTGAGTACGAACCCTCGTGGGAAAATCCCATTTAATTTTAAGGCCAACGCCTTAACCACTTGGCCATCCTGGTCCTTCCAGTGTTTCGATTCTGTCTCTGTGAGAATCTGGGCTTCAACTCCACCTCACAGACACACACATACACATAGGGTTTCAGTGAGCATTTATGAACATTTTTAGTAATATTGACAAGGTGGCAACTCGCCTATTCTTTTTCGAGTAATGCTGTGATCCACCCGAGGGTGCAGATGGAGCTTTAATTTCACATTTCTTCCGAAAGTCAACAGCTTCAACAATGCAAAATTCCCCAAGTACTGCACTTGAGTGTCTGCCAAGATTATCTGCTCAAGTCTCAGGAGTGCGACTTAAACACACAAACTCTTGATTCAGTCGAGATTACCGTCACTGAACCAAAGCCGATACCAAAATTCACAACCGTATTATTTTCCTCAAGTTTTTTAAAAAGTTCCATGACATACCAAATTCATGGTGATGATTTATACAGACAGTTGCACATACACAGATATATATATATATATATATACAGATAGACAGACACAGACACAGACACACATAAGCAAAAATATACTCGCAGCAACGGTCATGCACAGATGTCTTAGACATATAGAGGGATAGACAGGCTGAATCACTGTCGCAACTTTGGCTGATTTTTGCGTTTTTCTATTCGTAAATATTGTGAATATTGCAGTTTAATAAAAATTATTTAAAAAATGACAGTTTTGAAAGGTGTGGGACTTTATTCCATCTATCTCAGGATGAGTTTTGCAGAGACCTGGTTAAATTGTGAAATGGAACGAAAAATGCTGAGAATCGTTGTCGGCAGGATTCGACCTGCAAGGGGAAAATACGATGGATTTTCTCGCCCATCGCTGTAACCTCTCGGCCACGACTACTCGTCATATTTTCAAATGTTACTCAGATAAAACTCAGTCATCCACCATCTGCAGCAGATGACACAGAATTCTGAAAAAATCTCCTCTTCCTGTATTTTTACTGTTCTGTATTGCACTGGAACTTTTTAATATGAATCTTTCCCAAGAAACAGAAGTAAAATCCTGCATTTTGAAAAAGCTTCCTGCCCGTTGGGGAATTGAAACCCTGTCATCTGCATAACAGGCCGGGATACTAAGCACTAAACCAACGAATGTGGGTTTGGTCAGAGGAGGAATCGAGCTGTGAAGAGAACTGGACTCCATGAGAAGTAGAGAGACACATTGAGAGACAGAGGCAAACCGACAAACAGGGAGAGACAGACAACGTGATAGAGACAACGAGATACAGAAAGTGTGAGACTCAGAAGGAGAGGCAGATGCAGTGAGAAAAAGACTCAAACACATACATATACAGGGTTATGTGTGTGTGCTCTATAAAGAGAGAGAGGGACATAGTGAGACAAAGACAGTGTTAATGACAGTGACAAGGAGAGAGACAGATAGAGAGAGAGACAAAGATATAAACAGACAATGATGGAAATACTCAGCAGGTTAGAGACAGGAACTAACCGCGATAGGCAAAGAGATACAGATAGGCAGAGGCATAGACAGACAGAGATGATGGGAAAGAGAGAGACAGTCAGAAAATGAGATTGAGAGAATCCCATTCGAACAGAACTGGACACCGTGAGAAAGAGACAGACACGTTGAGAACCAGAGACAAACAGGGAAACAGGGAGAGAGAGAGACAGCGAGATAGAGACAGAGAGAGACAGAAAGTTTTAGACTCAGAGGGAGGGTCAGACTGAGTGAGACACACACTCAAATACTTACATGCACAGAGATGTGTTTGCGTGCTCCATAAAGGGAGGGAGGCAAATAGTGATGGAATGACAAGAAAAAGACAGAACAAAAAGGGAGACAGATAGAGAGAAAGACAGATAGAGAGAGAGATATAGAAACAAAAACAGAAAATGATGGAATGACTCATCAGGTTAGAGACAGGGACCAACACAGACAGAGATCATGGGAAAGAGAGAGACGGTCAGATAGAGAGTCTGAGAGAATCCCTTTGGAACAGAACTGGACAAGTGGCAGACCAAGAGAGACAAAGACTCAAACACATGCACAGCTCTCGATAGATAGAGAGAGAGAGGCAGAGACTGAGCGACACAGATACCTTTCATTATCTGCTCAGAGTGTCACCGAAACATGCACATGCAACAGATGAAAATCGGGTATCACTGAGCAGCATGGGAAATAATCTCTGTTTAATTAATCAATTACCATTCGAACCCACGCAGTTATAATTCCTTTGGATCTTAAGTCCAACACCTTAACCACTCGGTCATCCTGGTCCTGGCAGAAACGGGCATTGTCTCTGTCAGAATTTGGGCTTCAACTCCACCCCCACAGACACACACAGACACAGAGGGTTTCAGGTAGCATTTTCGAACATTTTTAGTGATATTGACACGGGGGCAACTCTCCTATTCTTTTTCGAGTCATGCTCTGTGACCTTTCACATCCATCCGAGTGTACATCCGGAGCTTCAATTTCACAACCGCATTATTTTCCCCAAGTTGTTTTAAAAGTTCCAGGACGCACCAAATTCATGGTGATGATTTCCACAGACAGTTGCACATACACAGAGATAAACATACAGATAGACATACACAGAGACACACAAACATAAAATAACCAAAAATATACACGCATCAACATAGAAATATAGAAACATAGAAATTAGGTGCAGGATTATGCCATTCGGCCCTTCGAGCTTGCACCACCATTCAATAACATCATGGCTGATCATTCAACCTCAGTACCCCTTTCCTGCTTTCTATCCATACCCCTTCATCCCTTTAGCCGTAAGGGCAATATCTAACTCCCTTTTGAAAATATCTAACGAACTGGCCACAACGACTTTCTGCAGTAGAAAATTTCACAGGTTAACCACTCTCTGAGTGAAAACGTTTCTCCTCATCTCGTTTCTAAATGGTTTACCCCTTACTCAAAGACAGTGATCCTTGGACTCGAACTCCCCAGCAGCGAGAACATTTTTCCAGCCTCTATGCTGTCCAATCTCGTCAGAATTTTACATGTTTCTTTGAAATCTCCTCTCATTCTTCTAAACTCCAGTGGATACCAGCCCAAATCATCGAGTCTCTCCTCATATGTCAGTCCTGCCATCCCGGGATTCAAGCTGGTGAACTTTCGCTGTACTCCCTCAATAGCAAGGACATCCTTCCTCAGATTCGGAGACCAAAACTGAACACAATATTCCAGGTGTGGCCTCACGGAGGCCCTGTACAACTGCAGTAAGACCTCCGTGCTCCTGTACTCATATCCCCTAGCTATGAAGGGGAACATGCCATTTGCCTTCTTCACCGCTTGTTGCACCTGCAGACCAACAATCAATGACTGATGTATCATGACACCCAGATCAAGATATACAAAGATTGCCTGAGACAAATAGATGGATAGACAGGCAGGGTCACATTTGCAACTTTGGCTGTCTTTTGCGTTTTTCAGTCGAGGATACTGCCACTGAACCAAAACCGATACCAAAGTTCACAACCGTATTATTTTCCCCAAGTCTTTTTGAAAGGTTTCAGCACATACCAAATTCATGCTGATGATTTGCACAGACAGTTGCACATACACAGAGACATATATACAGAACGACAGACGCAGAGACAAAAACACCCACACACATAACAAAAATATACATGCACCAACAGACATGCCTTAGACATACAGAGGGATAGACAGGCTGAATCACTTTCGCTACTTTGGCTGATTTTTGCGTTTTTCTATCCGTATGCATCATGAATATTGCAGATTAATAAAAATGAGAAATAGGTGTCAGTGTTGAAATGTGTGGGACATTATTCCGCCTATCTCAGGATCCATTTTGCAAAAACCTGGTTAAATTGTAAAATGGAATGAAAAATGCTGTGAATTGTAGTCGGCAGTTTTCGAACCAATGCGCAGAAAACCCAAAGGATTTCCAGACCATCACTTTAACCACTCGGCAAAACTACTGCGTCTCTGGCACTTTAAGTGTTCCTCAGAAAAAACTCAGTCATCCATCTCTGTGCAGCAGACGGCCACAAAATCCTGAAAACGTCTCCGTTGCAAAAAATCTGGAAGAGGCAATCTCCTCTTGCCGTATTTTTATTGTTCTATATTGCTCTGGAACTTTTTAATATTAATCTTTTCCAAGAAACAGAAGAACAATTCGATTATTTCATAAAGCTGCTTTTCCATCAGGAAATTGAACCCGGTTCTCCCGCGTACCAGGGAGGGCATAATCACCATTATACGGACGAGGGAACGGATTGCGTCAGAGCAGTAATCAAGCTGTGAACAGAAGTCGACAGACACATTGATCGACAGACACAAACCAACAAAGAGGGATAGACAGACAGCGAGAGAGAGACAACGAGAGACAGAAAGGGTGAGACTGAAAAGTCAGTCAGAGACAGCGAGAAAAAGACTCAAACACCTACATATACAGTGGGTAAAATGATGGAATCAATTATTAAGGATGTCATAGCAGTGCATCTGGAAAATGGTGACATGATAGGTCGAAGTCAGCATGGATTTGTGAAAGGGAAATCATGCTTGACAAATCTTCTGGAATTTTTTGAGGATGTTTCCAGTAAAGTGGACAAAGGAGAACCAGTTGATGTGGTATATTTGGACTTTCAGAAGGCTTTCGACAAGGTCCCACACAAGAGATTAATGTGCAAAGTTAAAGCACATGGGATTGGGGGTAGTGTGCTGACGTGGATTGAGAACTGGTTGTCAGACAGGAAGCAAAGAGTAGGAGTAAACGGGTACTTTTCAGAATGGCAGGCAGTGACTAGTGGAGTGCCGCAAGGTTCTGTGCTGGGGCCCCAGCTGTTTACATTGTACATTAATGATTTAGACGAGGGGATTAAATGCAGTATCTCCAAATTTGCGGATGATACTAAGTTGGGTGGCAGTGTGAGCTGCGAGGAGGATGCTATTAGGCTGCAGAGTGACTTGGATAGGTTAGGTGAGTGGGCAAATGCATGGCAGATGAAGTATAATGTGGATAAATGTGAGGTTATCCACTTTGGTGGTAAAAACAGAGAGACAGACTATTATCTGAATGGTGACAGATTAGGAAAAGGGAAGGTGCAACGAGACCTGGGTGTCATGGTACATCAGTCATTGAAGGTTGGCATGCAGGTACAGCAGGCGGTTAAGAAAGCAAATGGCATGTTGGCCTTCATAGCGAGGGGATTTGAATACAGGGGCAGGGAGGTGTTGCTACAGTTGTACAGGGCCTTGGTGAGGCCACACCTGGAGTATTGTGTACAGTTTTGGTCTCCTAACTTGAGGAAGGACATTCTTGCTATTGAGGGAGTGCAGCGAAGGTTCACCAGACTGATTCCCGGGATGGCGGGACTGACCTATCAAGAAAGATTGGATCAATTGGGCTTGTATTCACTGGAGTTCAGAAGAATGAGAGGGGACCTCATAGAAACGTTTAAAATTCTGACGGGTTTAGACAGGTTAGATGCAGAAAGAATGTTCCCAATGTTGGGGAGGTCCAGAACCAGGGGTCACAGTCTGAGGATAAGGGGTAAGCCATTTAGGACCGAGATGAGGAGAAACTTCTTCACCCAGAGAGTGGTGAACCTGTGGAATTCTCTACCACAGAAAGTAGTTGAGGCCAATTCACTAAATATATTCAAAAGGGAGTTAGATGAAGTCCTTACTACTCGGGGGATCAAGGGTTATGGCGAGAAAGCAGGAAGGGGGTACTGAAGTTTCATGTTCAGCCATGAACTCATTGAATGGCGGTGCAGGCTAGAAGGGCTGAATGGCCTGCTCCTGCACCTATTTTCTATGTTTCTATGTTTCTATGTTTCTACAGAGATGTGTGTGTGTGATCTATAAAAACAGAGGGAAAGAGTGAGAGAAAGACAGTGATAAAGACAGTGACAAGTTGGGAGACAGATAGAGAGAGAGCGACAGATAGAGAGAGAGACAAAGATATAAACAGAAAATGATGGAAATACTCAGCAAGTTAGAGACAGGAACTACCAGCGACAGGCAAAGAGAGACAGACAGGCAGAAACATAGAGAGACAGAGATGATGGGAACGAGTGAGACAGTCAGACAAAGAGACTGATAGAATCCCATTCGAAAAGAACTGGACACGGTGAGAAACAGACAGACACATTGAGAACCTGAGACAAACAGGGAAACAGGGAGAGAGAGACAGTGAGATAGAGACAAAGGGAAACATAAAGTTTGAGTCTGAAAGGGAGGATCAGACTGAATGAGAAAAAGACTCTAACACATACATACACAGAGATGTATTTGCGTGCTCCACAAAGAGAGGGAGGCAATTAGCGATGGAATGACAGAGAAAAGGACAGGGACAAAGAGAGGGACAAAGAGGGAGACAGATAGAGAGAAAGACAGATAGATAGAGCGTGACATAGAGACAAAAACAGAAAATAATGGAAATACTTATTAGATTAGAGTCAGGGACTAACAGAGACAGGCAAAGACATGGACATACAGAGATAATGTGACAGAGAGAGACAGTCAGACAGAGAGTGTCAGAGAGAGGCAGACTGAGGGAGACAAAGACTCAAACACACAAATACAAACACAGCTCTCTAAAGAGAGAGAGCGGCAGAGACCGAGCGACACAGATACATTTCACAATTTCATTTCATTATCGGCTCAGGGTGTCATATCGTTACAGAAAATTGCAGATTCAGCAGATGAGAATCGGGTATCACTGAGCAGGATGGCAAAAATCTACGTTTAATTAAGGAATTACCAGGAGTGTGGTTCAAACCCACGCGGGTATAAACCCATTAAATCTTAAATCCAACGCCTTTACCACTCGGCCTTCCTGATCCTGATCCTGTCAGAGGTTGGACTCTGCCTGTGAGAATCTGGGCTTCAGCTCCACCCCCACAGCGACACACAGACACATCGGAATTCAGGGAGCATTTACGAACATATTTTTTAATATTGACACGGGCGCAACTCTCCTATTCTTTTTCGACAAAGGCTCTGGGAACTTTCACATCCACCCGAGGGTGCAGATGGAGCTTCAATTTAAAATTTCAGCCGATGGTCAACAGCGTAAACAATGCAACATTCCCCAAGTACTGCATTTGAGTGTCAGGCAAGATGATGTGTTCAAGTCTCAGGAATGGGACTTACACACACAACCTCCTGATTCAGTCGAGAATGGAGCCACTGAACCAAAACCGATATAAAAGATCACAACCGTATTATTTTCCTCAAGTTTTTTAAAAAGTACCAGGACGTACCAAATTCATGGTGATGATTTCCATAGAGAGTTGCATATACAGAGACATACATACATATAGACAACACAGACACACGTACACATAATAACCAAAGATATACACATATCAACATAGACACATAGAAAAATAGACATTTTGTGCAGGAATATGCCATTCGGCCCTTCGAGCCTGCACCACCATTCAATAAGATCATGGCTCATCATTCAACCTCAGTACCGCTTTCCTGCTTTCTCTCCATACCTATTGATCCCTTTAGCCGTAAGGGCCCCTTTGAATATATCTAACGAACTAGCCTCAACGACATTCTGCGGTAGAAAATTTCACAGGTTATCCACTCTCTGAGTGAAGAAGTTTCTCCTCATCTCGGTCCTAAATCGCTTACACCTTATTCTTACACTATGATCCTTGGTCTCGAACACCAGAGCAACGGAAACATTCTTCCAGCCTCTAAGCTGTCCAATCTTGTCAGAATTTTATATGTTTCTATAAGATCCCCTCTCATTCTTCTAAACTCCAGTGGATACCAGTACAGTTGATCCAGTCTCTCCTCATATGTCAGTCCTGCCATTCCGGGAATCATGCTGGTGAACCTTCGCTGTGCTCCCTCAATAGCAAGGACGTCCTTCCTCAGATTTGGAGACCAAAACTGAACACAATATTCCAGGTGTGGCCTCACCAAGGCCCTGTACAACTGCAGTAAGACCTCCCTGCTCCTATACTCAAATCCCCTAGCTATGAAGGCGAACATGCCATTTTCCTTCTTTATCGCCTTCTGCACCAGCACACCAACTTTCAATGACTGATGTACCATGACACCCAGATGAAGATATACACAGGTTGCCTTAGACAAATAGATGGATAGACAGGCAGGGTCACTGTCGCTACTTTGGCTGATTATTGCGTTTTTCTATCCGTATGTATCTTGAATATTGCAGATATTGAGATATTGCATAAAAATGTGAAATAGATGGTCAGTGTTGAAAGGGGTGGAACGTTCTTCTGCCTTTCTCAGGATCAGTTTTGCAAAAACCTGGTTAAATTGTAAAATGGAATGAAAAATGCTGAGAATCGGAGCCGGCAGGTTTCGTTCCAGCGCGGGGAAAACCAAAAGGATTTCTCGACCGTCGCGTTAACCACTCGGCCACAACTACTGCGTCTCTGGCACTTTAAATGTTACTCAGATAAAACTCAGTCATCCATCTCTGTGCAGCAGACGGCCACAGAATCCTGAAAATTCTCCGTTTGCAAAAAATCTGGCAGAGGCAATCTCCTCTTGCTGTATCTTTACTGTTCTATATTGCTCTGAAACTTTTTAACATGAATCTATACCAAGAAACAGAAGTAAAATTCGACATTTTGAAAAAGCTGCTTTTCTGTTGGGGAATTAAATCCAGTTCTCCCACGTAACAGGCGGCGATACTCACCACTATACGGACGAGGGTACAGGTTGTGTCAGAGCAGTTATCGAGCTGTGAACAGAAGTCTGCAGACACATTGAGAGACAGAGACAAACAGGGAGAGACAGATAGCGAGAGAGAGAGACAACGAGAGACAGAAAGGGTGAGACTGAAAAGTCAGGCAGACTCTGAGAAAAAGACTCAAACACCTCCATATACAGAGATGTGTGTGTGTGATCAATAAAGAGAGAGAGGGAAAGAGTGAAAGAAAGACAGTGATAAAGACAGTGACAAGGAGAGAGACAGATGGAGAGAGAGCGACAGATCGAGAGAGAGGCAAATATATAAACAGAAAATGATGGAAATACTCAGCAGGTCAGAGACAGGAATTACCAGCGACAGGCAAAGAGAGACAGATAGGCAGAAACATAGACAGACAGAGATGATGGGAAAGAGAGAGACAGTCAGACAGAGAGACTGAGAGAATCCTATTCGAACAGAACTGGACACCGTGAGAAAGTGACAGACACATTGAGAAACAGAGAAAAGGACAGGGACAAAGAGAGAGACAAAGAGGGCGACAGATAGAGAGAAAGACAGATAGAGAGAGAGACATAGAGACAAAAACAGAAAATAATGGAAATACTTATCAGGTTAGAGACAGGGACGAACAGAGACAGGCAAAGACATGGACAGACAGAGATAATGACACAGAGAGAGACAGTCAGACAGAGAGTCTGAGAGAATCCCATTGCAACAGAACTAGACATCGTGAGAAAGAGACAGATTGAGAGACATAGACAAACAGATAAACAGGGACAGACAGAGTGGGTCAGAGAGGGAGACTGAGAGAGACAAAGACTCAAACACACAAACACAAACACAGCTCTCTAAAGAGAGAGAGCGACACTGATACATTTGACAATTTCATTTCATTATCGGCTCAGAGTGTCACAGAGTTACAGAAAATTGGAGATTCAGCAGATGAAAATCGGGTATCACTGAGCAGGATGGGAAAAAACTCTGTTTAATTGAGGAATTACCAGGAGTTGGGTTTGAACCCACGGGGCAATAAACCCATTACATCTCAAGTCCAACACCTTTACCATTCGGCCATCCTGGTCTTGATCCTGTTAGTGGTTGGACTCTGCTTCTGTGAGAATCTGGGCTTCAGCTCCACCCCCACAGCGACACACAGAGACATTGGATTTCAGGGAGCATTTACGAACATTTTTCGTAATATTGACACGGGCGCAGCTCTCCGATGCTTTTTCGACTAAGGCTCTGGGAACTTTCACATCCACCCGAGGGTGCAGATGGAGCTTCAATTTAAAATTTCAGCCGATGGTCAACAGCTTCAACAATGCAACATTCCCCAAATACTGCATTTGAGTGTCATCCAAGATTATGTGTTCAAGTCTCAGGAGTGGGACTTATACACACAACCTCCTGATTCAGTCGAGAATGGAGCCACTGTACCAAAACCGATACCAATGTTCACAACCGTATTATTTTCCCCAAGTTTTTTAAAAAGTTCCAGGACATACCAAATTCATGGTGATGATTTCCACAGACAGTTGCACATACACAGAGACATACATACAGATAGACATACACAGACACACGCACACACAATAACCAAAACTTTACACGTATCAACATAGAAAGATAGTGACAGAGCAATTAGGTGCAGGAATATGCCATTCGGCCCTTCGATCATGGCTGATCATTCAACCTCAGTACCCCTTTCCTGCTTTCTCTCCATACCCCTTGATCGCTTTAGCCGTAAGGGCCATATCTAACTCCCTTTTGAATATATCTAACGAACTGGCCTCAACGACTTTCTGCAGTAGAAAATTTCACAGGTTAACCACTCTCTGAGTGAAGAAGTTTCTCCTCATCTCAGTCCTAGATGGCTTACCCTTACTCTTAGACTGTAATCCTTGTTCTCATACTCCCTTGCAACGAGAACGTTCTTTCAGCCTCTAAGCTGTCCAATCTCGTCAGAATTTTATATGTTTCTGTGTGATCCCCTCTCATTCTTCTAAACTCCAGTGGATACCAGCCCAGTTGATCCAGTCTCTCCTCATATGTCAATCCTGCCATCCCGGGAATCATGCTGGTGAACCTTCGCTGTACCCCTCAATAGCAAGGACGTCCTTCCTCAGATTCGGGGACCAAAACTGAACACAATATTCCAGGTGTGGCCTCAACAAGGCCCTGTACAACTGCAGTAAGACCTCCCTGCTCCTATACTCAAATCCCCTAGCAATGAAGGCGAACATGCCATTTGCCTTCTTCACCGCCTGCTGCACCTGCATGCAACTTTCAATGACTGATGTGCAATGACACCCAGATGAAGATATACATAGGTTGCCTTAGACAAATAGATGGATAGACAGGCAGTGTGATTTTCGCTACTGTGGATGGTTGTTGCGTTTTTCTATCCTTATGTTTCGTGAATACTGCAGATTAATGAAAGAAAGAAAACAGCGGCTGCATCGAAAGATGTGGGACTTTGCTTCATATATCTCAGAATCAGTTTTGCAGTAAAGTGGTTAAATTGAGAAACAGAATGAAATATGCTGAGAAACATAGTCGGCAGAGTTAAAACCTGTGCAGAGAAAGCCCGATGGATCTTTTGTCTATTGTCTGACCCACTCGACTACTAGCTCGCTGCATCATTAAATGGTACTCACATAAAACTCAGTCATCCATCTCTGTGCAGCAGACGGCCATAGAATCCGGAAAAAGTCTCCGTTTGCTAAAAATCTGGAAGAGGCAATCTCCTCTTCCTGTATTTGTACTGTTCTGTATTGCTCTGGAACTTTTTAACATGAATCAACACCAAGAAACAGAAGTACAATTCTACATTTTGTAAATGCTGCCACCGCGTCGGGAAGTAGAACCACGATCTCCGACGGAACAGGCGGGGATACTCACCACGATACTAATGAGCATGAGTTCTATCAGAGCAGGAATCGAGCTGTGAACAGAACTGGACACCATGAGAAGTCGACAGACACATTGAGAGACAGATACAAACCGACAACCAGGGAGAGACAGACAGCGAGATCGAGACAACGAGAGACAGAAAGTGTGAGATTGAGAAGAAGAGGCAGACTGAGTGAGCAAAAGACTCAAACACATACATATAGAGAGATGTATGTGTGTGATCTATTAAGAGAGAGAGGGAAAGAGTGAGAGAAAGACAATGATAAAGACAGTGACAAGGAGAGAGACAGATAGAGAGAGAGAGATAGAGACTAAAACAGAAAATGATGGAAATACTTTTCAGGTTAGAGGCAGGAACTAACAGAGACAGGCAAAGACATGGACAAACCGAAATGATGGCAAAGAGAGAGCCAGTCAGATAAAGAGTCTGAGAGAATCCCATTGGAACAGACGTGGACACCGTGAGAAAGATCCAGATTCAGAGACAGAGACAAACGGAGAAACAGGGACAGACAGAGTGAGTCAGACTGAGAGAGACAAAGACTCAAACATACAAACACATACACAACTCTCTGAAGAGAGAGAGAGGCAGAGACCGAGCGACACAGATATATTTCAAAATTTCATTTCATTATCGGTTCAGAGTGTCACACAGTTACAGAAAATCGTTGATTCAACCGATGAAAATCGGGCACTACTGATCAGAATGGGAGGAAATATGTGTTAAATTAAAGAGATATCAGGAGTGGGGTACGAACCCACGCGGGAAAAACCCCATTGATTTGTAAGGCCAACACCTCAGCCACTCTGCTATCCTGGTCCTGTGCGAGCCTCGAAAAGATCTCTGTGAGAAT